>NC_056434.1:63236159-63556159 GCF_018296145.1 Oncorhynchus tshawytscha
AGAGAATACATTAAGCTAAAATTTAACTTTTTTCTTTGATCTTTTCCACATAGAGTAGCTATCTAAAACTTCATGACACAACCCGTCACAGAGGTCATCTATAAAAGTCTACTGAACCATGACCTCCCACAGTGTCAACCCTTGTAACTTGACCAAGACATTTTTACCCCAAAGGGTAAGCCAGAGGTCATCATGACCGCCAGTCCAGGTGTAACAGAGCCCCCTATGCTGCTCCCCGCTGAGGCCCTTTGCTCTGTTTCCATGGCGTGGCGTGCCCTGGCGCGGACATAGAGCGTGTAAACAGATTTGTGTGGATGGGAATTGACGGCATGGTTCTGCTCGTCAAAGACCGACCCGCATATCAGCTGGGAACACACGGTCACCATATGAGCCTCCCTCCTCCTGCCTCGTAGGTCACTCAGACTGTTCTTCCTGCTTTCTTTTCCTCTCCTCATTGCATTTCTCTTCTCTGTATTTGTTTCTGTCAAATCTGTTGCCAATCCCTCCATTTCTGCCCTCTTGTTTTGCTCCATCTGTCTTGATAATAGTCTTTTCCCCCAGTTCTTTCCTCCCTTCTTCTCTAAGGCTCTTTTGAAATTGACGAGAATTTTTATTTTTATTTTACCTTTATTTAACCAGGCAAGTCAGTTAAGAACAAATTCTTATTTTCAAAGACGGCCTAGGAATAGTGGGTTAACTGCCTGTTCAGGGGCAGAACGACAGATTTGTACCTTGTCAGCTCGGGGATTTGAACTTGCAACCTTCCGGTTACTAGTCCAACGCTCTAACCACTAAGGAGATTCTCGTTCGATTCTTGAGAGACATTACTCTAAGGTCAAGTTGCGAATTTCCCACGTCTCGAATGCTACCTCCGGAGGTCGCAAGTGACACTTGCCTGACAGTTTCCCCACACCAAGTAGGGCAGTGTAAACAGAATGGTCACTTTCAGCTCAACACTCCTACAGTATGAATTGTAATGGCAGAGCATTGTTTTTCATATAGCTTAAATTTATAGGCCTTTTCATTATATTAGAGACTTATTTAATTGAGTTCTGAAAAATCGGAAATTGCAGTAAAAGCCACTCCTGAAATTGACGCTGTAGCTTTAAGGGAATTTCAGAGAACCATCATTTATTTCAACGCAATAGCGAACTTAGCTTGTAAATTAGAATGTGAGGAGGATGCAGACATTTCCGTTTAGCTTGCTACCTAGCTCTGTAAATATAATATGAATGATACTGTATGATACAGTTACCGGACTTTATAATTGTATGAGCGGGGTAAGTGTTCATTATGCTGAAGTTACGTGATGTTATTAGCGAACGTTAGCGATTCAAGCACGTAATATGGTTTTGTTGCATTAATCAAGAGTGTAATATGGTAGATTCATGTGAAGTTGCTTGCATAACTAGTTGAATAGTTTGCATGCTTAGCCTTAGTGGCTACTGTGACATTTGCAAAGCAAGAACGTCACACGAACCCTCTCGTCTCGTGACATTCCTGTTGCTAATGAACATTTTTAAGTTTATGCACATCTACATTTCGTCGCAATAAAACTCTTCAAATGGGAATAAGCTCTTAAAGTCAGCGGGTGAGAACGTGAAGATCGGAGGAGTTATTTACGTCCATGTGTCAGGGAGAGGTGAGATAAATGCAATAAAAACCACGAGTGAAGTTTTGTATTTTTTTTAAATGTTGTATTTTTTTATTATTATTATTTTTTTTTTTTGCACTTTCCGCTATAAAAGAGCACAGGCTTGACGAGGCCATAATCTCTGAGTCTCAAATCCCAGCACGACCACCCCCCACTCCTCACCCCCCCATACCTCTAGCCCTCCATAATGGTTGTCCCCCATTTATATTTTTCAATAAATGTTCAAGCAAACACTGTACAGTTCAGACAAGGTCACCTGATTCCCAATAGAAAATGGAGAGAGCACGCAATGTAATATCCATTTCCTCTCTTCTCTTTAGTGGCTGTCTGTCACCTCCCCTCCTTTCACTTCACACTGGCTCGATAATCTAACGTCTGAAGAGCGTCTCGAAACCAGCTCTACTAGGTGGGAGGTTGAGACGTAAACAAATATCGGGTCAAGTTTAGTCTCTCCACAAGAAAGTTCTGCCTCAGAAACTAGTCAGACACCGTTTAAACCAATCGTGTTATAAAAGCAATGGATCCTCTTTTCAAATCAACGCACTTCATTTTCCATTCATGGTGGCGAGCAGATGAGCAATAGATTCCACTTCCAACTACAAAGGATTGGAATGCTTCTCCAAACAACCATGGCCTCCAAACATTACAGTTCTTCACAGGGATTCTTTGAACCAGTGTGATATTGCTCCAACACCAATATGGCTGAATTTACAGAAAGAACACAAAGGCTGTGTTTACACAGACAGACCAATTCTGAACATTTTTTCCACTCATTCATATTTTGACCAATCAGATCAGCTCTGAAGATCTGATGTGATTGGTCAAAAGACCAATTAGTGGGAAAAGATCATAATTGGGTTGCCTGTGTATGAGCAGCCAAAGAGCTTCACATCATGATAATCCTAGGTGCCTCACACCGCATCGATTATATGCAACGCAGGACAAACTAGTTAACCTAGTAATATCATCAACCATGTGTAGTTAATAACTAGTGATTATGTGAAGATTGATAGTTTTTCATAAGATAAATTTAATGCTAGCTAGCACCTTACCGTGGCTCCTTGCTGCACTCGCATAACAGGTGGTCAGCCTGCCACGCAGTTTCCTCGCGGAATGCAATGTAACCGGCCATAATCGCCGTCCAGAAATTCCGATAACTGATTGTTATGAAAACGGCCCTAATTAATCGGCCATGCCGTGCCGATTAATCGGTCGCCCTCTAGAGTATACTGTTGGCAGATTATGCATGTGTCATGTAAAACACCTTACTCTGCTTATCTTAAAATCGGTGAAAGATCAAAATTGAAGTCAGCATACGCCGATGAAAACACCTGGGTTTTCTGATCAATGTTTTGAATTATTAGGACATGTAAACACCTTCAAATCGGCATACCAACGGTGCATTGGATATGCGCATGTGCTCGCACCAGCTGAGCAAGCTTCCTTCTTTAGCTCGAGTGGAGTGCAACTGAATGTACGCGTCATAGAAGTAGTTTTCACACGCAAACTATGTCCAAACTCGAATAAAATACGCTTCCCAAAAATAACGTGCTCGCTGTTGCAGAACGTTCATTTGTATTGATGATCTTCCGCATTTATCAGACAGCCGGATTTCAGATGCGTCTATGTAAAACAGGATTATTAGGGAAATCCTTCGTCTTGCAAAGCATGTTAACGTTTTAATCCAACTATTAGATTATGACTATCCACAATAATCACATTGTTTTCATATAACCGGACTCAGTTGCTTGATGATGAATTGAATCAGGAGTGGCAGTTTGTGTCATGTACGGTTCATGGATTATAAAATGGAAGGGCCTAAAATGGCCACTTTGGTCATGATTTTCTAAAAAATATGTTTTGTGATGCGTAAACGTAAAAAGCCTTTCCTCTCAATTAAGTTTCTGTTTGAAAATTACAAGAACAATCGGAGATGCCAAAACAAATTAAATCCTCCCTATGGTGTGGAATCGCCCTATATAGTGATTATGGCTGGGATGTGCCATCTTTAACACATTAGCTAGATTCCCATCCAATCGGTGACAGATTTTCATGCAAATAGTCAAACATTTACCATTAAGAATATTTTCCCACCAGTGGTGTGTTTACAAACACCTGACTTGTTGCAGACAAAAATCACTGTGCGATGACAGTGCACACAAAATGGACTTTTTCGATATAACAAATAAAAATCTAAATGGTCAATGTGTTTCCATCTCATTCTCAACTATATCTTTCGTTTTTTCTTAAAAACAGTTACGTTGAATAGCAAATTGGCACGTATGCTCTAGCCAACAGCTTGCGGGAACAGTGTGGGAAGTCTCTGCGGGTAGGCTCGTCTACATGATGAGATTATGGATAAGAGCGAAAATGTTTTGGGTTTTGTCGTCAAAAACAGCAGTCAAGCGTCGATCATCACCTCACCAGAATAAGACCCTCGAACATATATTGGAAAGCTGCATCAAGCTCATACCATGCACATTAACCACCCTGTGAAGTTCATCATTTTCTTATTTTATCTGTAGCCTAATTTAAACTGCATGGTTTCCCGAGTCGCAGTGGGAGGACCACACAACATGTCCTTGCGTGAGTTAACTTCAATATGATAGTTATATCATTATTTGCGCATAAAGGAGTTTCCACCGCCATTTCTAGCATAATTCATTTTATTGACACAAAATGATCCCGACATGTTGAAGGAACAAATGACCTGTTGGTATTTCTAACATTTTATCAAAACTTCTAACAGCTGTTGTGATAAAAAAAAATTACGGGATGACTTTACTCCCAAAAACTGTGGATGGAAACGTGGTTATAGACAGCATTGAATTGTGAATATTGACACCATTAAAAATGTGGTTATTTTCTTTCAGGGGAACACACCCATGCCTAAAATTAGCACATTGAAAGAGGACTTTGAAAAAGTTGCTGAGGGGGGATAGTAGGGAGAGATGAAAGGAGGTAGGGCCGGTACGATGCCAGTATTGCGATACTCGTTAGTATCGTGGCAATGAAACAAAACACGAAGAAGATTATTTAGGAAAACAGACGTAATGTTGGAAACAAACATTATGTTGTCATCCAGAGTCACATTTACTTATTTTCCAAGCTATAACACACAATATTTTATATACAGCAGGTTTTTAAAGGACCAGAGAGTTAGGTCTGCTTCGTGATTTAATTTTGGTCACAGAAAGAATATGCAGACCTAGGAGGTCATAACGTTGAATAGCCTCCGATACCCCTCAACAGGTTCCCATGCTCATCTTGTCCTTAACAGTCGAGGCCAAGTGACTAGGGCTGTCCTTCATAGTGTTGCATAATCATCTGCCATCGTTATAGAGTGGCTCGTTATAGAATTAATTAGATCAAAGCCACTCAGGAAGCGCTCAGAATTAACCTCTGAATGAGCCCGCCTCCTCTGGGGTCTCCCCACCACAATGACAGGGAGGGGACTAGGGTCTGGAGATAGACAGAATGGAACAGGGTAGAGCGTGCTCTAGCACAAATGCTTGGGGATGCTTTGCTGGGGACACTGTCTGGGATTTACTTAGAATTCAAGGCACACTTAACCAGCAAGGCTACCACAGCATCCCGCAGCGATACACCATACAATCTGGTTTGTGGGACTATCATTTGTTTTTCAATAGGACAATGACCCAACACACCTCCAGCCTGTGTAAGGGCTATTTTACCAAGAAGGAGAGTTTTGGAGTACTACATCAGATGAACTGGCCTCCACAATCCCCCGACCTCAACCCAATTGAGATGGCTTGGGATGAGGGAAGAAAAAGCAGTCAACAAGTGCACAGCATATGTGGGAACTCCTTCAAGACTGTTGGAACAAGCATTCCAGGTGAAGCTGGTTGAGAGAATGCCAAGAGTGTGCAAAGCAAAGTGTGGCTACTTTGAAGAATCTCAAATATAAAATATATTTTAATTTGTTGAACACTTTTTTGGTTACTACTTGATTCCATATGTGTTATTTCATAGTTTATGTCTCCACTATTATTCTACAATGTAGAAAATAGTTTTTAAAAATCCTTGAATGAGTAGGTGTGTCCAAACTTTTGACTGGTACTGTACATAAATATAAAAACATATAAACATGGATATTGAAAATAAAAGCTTTGATTTGGCAAATGTTTTCAATATATTGTTGAATATAGTCTACTCTACTGGCATATCAAAGTCCCAGAGTGGGATCTCTGTTACTTTTAGAGGTATGGGCCGGTCATGCCAAATGGTGTCCCCCGGCCAAAAAGTGAAAGACAGAGATAAAGGGAGAGAGAGAGTAAGACAGCAGTACAAATTCAGACGTTAGTATTTCAACAACTCTTCTCTTCCAACTTGTTAGGCAATCACATGTACCTACGGGGGAATGAGGGCCAGCAACACAGGAGGGTGATTTTTTACTGAGGAGGAGAAGGAGGCCGTGCTGACAGAGATGCATGCTGGCCATTTCAAAGTAAAGCGCATGATTGCCAAAATCAACCTACGCCTCTTCTGACGGTGAATAAGTTAGATAAACTTTTGTTTATCAATCACATTCTATTATATCTGAAAGTAATATGATTTCAATGAATGTCATATCAGAGAGCACACAATGTTTCAATTTGTCACTGTGTGCTTAAAGGTCAGTACCCTGTCTAGGCTGCCAGAAGTTTGAGAGGGTAAAGACTGTGGCGCCGGAGCTGAAACCCATCAAAGTTCTTTCATGATGGCACATGATGGATAAGTGTCACAATTAACTCTAAATTCCCTTCGGTAACCCATTAAAAAAGGGTGCTTGGAACCCCCTCCAGTTGGAATAGTTGGAAGGTCGACCACTGAAATCCCCAACATCCTACACGTCGGTGAAGCCCAATAAACAAAGTATGTGATGAACTAAAAACACTAGCACTGCAAACACTCAGAACAAAGAGAGCAGCAGTGCCTGGACTTCGCAGTCCCTATTCAAGTCCCCCTTCCGAGACGTGCGGTCTGTTGAGAACAAATGACAGGCAGAACCTCCCACCCACACAGCGCCCACCTCCACTATATTCCACATACCAAAAGTCAGTATTTTAGTCTGATTGCCATGTGAGATATAGACACATTTACATATTCAAACAAATTGCCAGGTCAGTTTCACAGCTCTTACACAAGGTGTTCATTATTTTCAAGGTATCACTTGATAGTATTTGTTAGTTCAACATTATTCATCTTTGTATCCTAGGACCTACAATATATATATATATATATACACAGTGGGGAGAACAAGTATTTGATACACTGCCGATTTTTGCAGGTTTTCCTACTTACAAAGCATGTAATGTTAATCATAGGTACACTTCAACTGTGAGAGACGGAATCTAAAACAAAAATCCTGAAAATCACATTGTATGATTTTTAGGTAATTCATTTGCATTTTATTGCATGACATAAGTATTTGATCACCTACCAACCAGTAAGAATTCCGGCTCTCACAGACCTGTTAGTTTTTCTTTAAGAAGCCCTCCTGTTCTCCACTCATTACCTGTATTAAATGCACCTGTTTGAACTCGTTATCTGTATAAAAGACACCTGTCCACACACTCAATCAAACAGACTCCAACCTCTCCACAATGGCCAAGACCAGAGAGGGTGTAAGGACATCAGGGATAAAATTGTAGACCTGCACAAGACTGGGATGGGCTACAGGACAATAGGCAAGCAGCTTGGTGAGAAGGCAACAACTGTTGGCGCAATTATTAGAAAATGGAAGAAGTTCAAGATGACGGTCAATCACCCTCGGTCTGGGGCTCCATGCAAGATCTCACCTCGTGGGGCATCAATGATCATGAGGAAGGTGAGGGATCAGCCCAGAACTACATGGCAGGACCTGGTCAATGACCTGAAGAGAGCTGGGACCACAGTCTCAAAGAAAACCATTAGTAACACACCACGCCGACATGGATGCCGACATGTCCAGGCCCGTCTAAAGTTTGCCAATGACCATTTGGATGATCCAGAGGAGGAATGGGAGAAGGTCATGTGGTCTGATGAGACAAAAATAGAGCTTTTTTTTTTAAACTCCACTTGCCGTGTTTGGAGGAAGAAGGATGAGTACAACCCCAAGAACACCATCCCAACTGTGAAGCATGGAGGTGGAAACATCATTCTTTGGGGATGCTTTTCTGCAAAGGGGACAGGACGACTGCACCGTATTAAGGGGAGGATGGATGGGGCCATGAATCGTGAGATCTTGGCCAACAACCTCCTTCCCTCAGAGCATTGAAGATGAATGGAGTGGAAATTAGCTGACTTTGTGATCTGTAAGCTAAGTAACTTTAATGCGTCAAGCAGATTACGTGTTTCCTTTGCCATTTCCTAAACGTAGCAACATTTAAGACATGTATTTTATGTTGTAATGTTAACAAGGTACCAGAAAGTAGTTGGAAGTAATGTTTTCATCTTATTAGCTAAATAAAACTCGCTGAAATCAGCACTATTTGCAGAGCGGGGATTAAAAGAATGTCACTTTGGCTGTAATGATCTCCAGAATTCTAATCATTAGGTCATCACAACGTTGATATTGCAATGGACACTAAGTTTATCCAATCCCATTGTGACACGGAGGTCGGGAGGCTTTTTAGCTGGGGGACATTATTTGACATATTTCATACAGAGAAATTGGCATAGTAGGCAATTTTACATTTACTATGTTGGTAATGCTTACAATTTGGATCATAACTCTAAAAGTGGAAGAGATCCCACTCTGGAACTTTGATATGCAATTTATGTTTAAGGCTTTACTGAGCCGGACACACTTCTCTCTTTGACGAGAGCACAAGCACTTCCCCAGTGTTTCCGTAAATTAAGTATGCAAACATTTGAGCATCTCTAGTCAGAACAGGCTTTGCACAAACTTTTTTCCCCCTGGCTCATTTTCTGGCTGGCGCCAGCATTGCCTTCACTGTTGTTCTCCAAATAATAATTTTGAACAGGTGTGCGTTCCTATCAAATTAAGTTCCATATTTTCTGTATTTCAGGTTGGGGTTTCGACTGTAGCATAGCCTATGTATGGAGCATTATGAATTTACTGTTTTATTCATGTTTTCAAGTACTGGTGACAAATCATGCATTCCTACTTGCACAGATTTTAATGGACATGTGTGTGTGTGTGTAAAATATGTTTTTGAAGATTGTACTGATAATGATGAGCTAAAGTGAAGCTATTTGCCAGCTATGTGTGTTTGTTGACATCATACAATGCATTCTGGCTGTCACGTAAGCGTCTGTCAGACCAAAGACATAACAAAACGAGGTGAAGGGATAGTTCACTCGACTGATTTATGGTGCTTTCAAGACAATTGGGAACTCTGAAAAATACAAATACGATAATCATGACGTCAGTGATCTTCAGGTCGGAAAGTCCGCACTCTGGAAAGAGTCCTGAGTTGCAGAGTTTTTTCAGGCAATGGGCGAAGCCATCTTTGACATTGTTTATCTGCGTCTTATAGTGATTGGCATTCTGGGATTAGGGAGTTTTTTTCTTGTCAAACAGAAACAAACATGGCTGCCATCAAATAATTTAGCTGCTGTTAACTTAGCTGACCCGCATCTCTTTTCTAAACAATATTACATTTCTTCCTTGTGCTCACCAAAGATGTGGTACATTGCAAACAATTAGGTTCGCTAACTTACATTAGTTTTTTTTGTCAGAGCAACCTGTTATTTAGACTGGTTTAATGAATGACTTTGGCTGTGGGTGTGTTCCGTGTGATGTTTGGATGATGAATTTTGCATTTATCTTTTACAATAAAATATGAATTTGAGGAATAAAGTTGAGAAGACCTTTATCTGCCATCAGAACAAAACATTGTTTAGATGATTTTCAGACAACAATGCTGTTTAGACACGTTTGCAGCATCATATGTTCTGTTGGTACTGTTCCAATCACATATCTGCAATGGTACGCTGCAGCAACCACTCAACAATGATCACAAATATTTGATTGTACGAGTTAAAGGAGGCCTGGGTAAGGCCAAAATGTCATAAATAAGCCAACTTTGATTAATTGTGTGTCAATTATGCCTTAAGATACAAATATCAAATAGCCTATCTGTCAACAATACTTCCTCCAAAGGACCATTCTATGGATTACACTGCGAAAATCCAGGTCATTTCTTTTGTTCTGGTTTCGTGAGGAATCACTATTACAGTCACACTCATTCCCACTTGTGATTCAACACAGATGCTAGGCACTCCCGCAATCAATATTCTGCAGCTACTGTATCTAGGCAATAACCTTTGCCTACCACAGAAAGGTGGGAACAAAGACTAAAACAAGTTGTAAGATATGCATGGCATGAATATAGATTCTTCACCTGTTCTCCCACACAGCAAGTTTCACTGTTTATGCACATGGCCATGTTAAACAAACCAGTAAAAGGAAAACCTGTTCTACTGCATCTAAAATCAGGTATGCAGACTTACTACAGTAAACACAGGTTTCAGTCGGAAGCCTTACACATGGGTTTGAACATATGACAGATGGCACTGAAAGTCTGACTGAATGGGGTGTGTGATTTAGCTTATGAGTGCTCCAGGGGCAGGCAGTTATACCACTCCACTCGGGGCGCGTCTGGACAAGACAGAAACATCGCAAGAATAACAACTACACTCCCAGCAGACCTGGGTTCAAACACAATTTGAAATATTTCAGATACTATTGAGTGTTTGCATTAACCTGCCTGGAGTGCCTGGTGGGTGGGGTATGCACTTTTGGAACATTTCTATTGGTCCCATCGCAACAGGCAAGCTCAAACGAGCACAGATTAAATATTTGAAATGACTGAAGATTATTTGAACCCAGGTCTGTCTCCCAGGAGGGTCAAACCCTCAGGGTCTCTGAAGACGGACATAGATAGCACATAAGACAAGAGAGTAACGGGGATATAAGCGCAATGGGGAGCTCTGCAGTGTCTGGAGGCTCACGCGCCCATTCACTAGCCTATACACACAATGTATGGGAGGCTTGTGTGAAATTAAAGGGAGGCACACTGACGCACTGTACAGCTGACAGAAAAGATGCTTAGGTTTTAGTTCTGTTCTTAACAAGCCTCACTCATTTCTAGTCTGACCCAGAGCACTGCAAGTATAGATCATTGGGACATTAGGGAGAGAGAAAAGGGAAAGATACCACAAAGATATAGTCCCTTCTACCTTTTATACCAGCTTACTCACTCTCCCTTATGCAATCAGAAGGCTGTAAGCTTAGGCTACTTAGAGCATCTGTTGAATAGGTGACATGAATCGTCATTCTTTAGCAGGCCGTGTCTAATGTAACACAATTGGATTACACTCGTCTTTAGTAAATTGCCACATTACTCTCAAGTCTTCCTGGCCCATTCCATTTTAGAATCCCCTCGGTCTTTTTCTATTGACAGCTTGTGAAAAGGCCCACAGATATGGTTCAGGACCAATAGGCCAGAGTTAACTTCGTCAACAAAACTATGAGGAAACATATTCATCAACTACTCATTTTTCATGACTAAAACTATGATAACAAGACACCCTGGGGGGAAAAAAATGATAACTACTTTTCATGTTAGTCTACGAAAATGTGACGAGACATGAATTCCATGTATAACGGACAGACATTTAATTTGAGATTATGCGCCTTTTCATCTGTTTTGTCCAATCACAAGTATGCATGCATGCAGAATATTTAATGCAATCCTCTCGTTGGCAGAATTGACATCTTTCAGTTGCTTGATCTGACTGATCGTGTAGGCTATTTTTCTCATCAGAAGATCAATTTTCCCATGTGCGCTGTCATTCATTCATCTGTGTTGTGGTCCACAACAAAGATGCCGTCAATCGCGGCCCGCAAATGCGAGTTGTGGTTGCTTTCTCCATTGGAAAAAACTCATGCTGGGTGATTCTCAATTCAGCTATATAGCCTCTACATTTTTTAAATAACGAATTAGCATATTAAAGCTCATTATGCTTGGTTTCTGGCTCTAACTTGGTTTTAGGCTTAAATTGTGTGTTTTTTAAATAAAATGTTTACTGAATGTCATTACCGCAATGCATCTGGGTCAATTTTGTAGGACTTTACATGCATTTCATTTCCATAAATAACTAACATATTTAATTATAACCAATTAAATATTGTTTAAAGTGGTACAAATTCAAAGACAGTTATAATTTTAGATAAAAACCATGTGTCCGATCACCTCATCACCATAACATTTCTTCAAGTTCCTGTACAAAGTAGTGTTTCGTTTTATATATGTAACGTTTTCTTGAGCCATAATGCATCACTAATAGGAGAAGATCAAAGATGGCTAAAAGGTAACCTAGTCTTTTCTCTTTTATTATGTTTACATTTTAGAATTGTCCTCGTACACATTGTAAATTATCATTACCGTAACTGTAATAGTTGATGTTCGAGCAAAGTTGTTGACTAAACGATTTACGGTATAATAGATTAGAAAGAGCATGAATTTATGATGTCCATTCATTTTGCTGAGTCATAATAATCCAGTTTAAACTGTTCTGCCTTATTATTATTCGACCCTGCTGGTCATTTATGAACATTTGAACATCTTGGCCATGTTCTGTTATAATCTCCACCCAGCACAGCCAGAAGAGGACTGGCCACCCCTCATAGCATGGTTCCTTTCTAGGTTTCTTCCTAGGTTTTGGCCTTTCTAGGGAGTTTTTCCTAGCCACTGTGCTTCTACACCTGCATTGCTTGCTGTTTGGGGTTTTAGGCTGGGTTTCTGTACAGCACTTTGAGATATCAGCTGATGTACAAAGGGCTATATAAATACATTTGATCTGATTTGATAATGGCTTCTGCCATTGTTAGCAAAATTTGCTAAGGGCTTCTCATTCCCATACCATGTTGTCTTATGGTAATTAGAAGTTAAGTTATGGTAATGATAAAAACAGTTCCTGATGCATGTACAAATGTAACTCCATCCCACTATGTGCGCAACAGATACACCGCTAACCAAAACAGTGCTTTTTCAAACACCAAAAAAATGGTTTCCTAATGTGGTTTAAGCATTGTTGTGGACTTTCAATCTCTAGTTTCAATCTCTAGTTCGAAATCTCTGAACTAGAGGTCGACCGATTATGATTTTTCAACGCCAATACAGATTTTCAACGCCAATACAGATTATTGGAGGACCCAAAAAAAGCCGATATCGATTAATCGGCCGATTAGTTTATTGTATTTGTAATAATGACAATTACAACAGTACTGAATGAACACTTATTTTAACTTAATATAATACATCAATAAAATCAATTCAGCCTCAAATAAATAATGAAACACTTTCAATTTGGTATAAATCATGCAAAAACAAAGTGTTGGAGAAGAAAGTAAAAGTGCAATATGTGCCCTTGCAGAGCAAGGGGAACAACTGCTCCAAGTCTCAGAGCGAGTGACGTCACCGATTGAAACGCTGTAAGCGCGCACCCTGCTAACTAGCTAGCCATTTCACATCGGTTACGCCGGGAGTTGATAGGCTTGAAGTCATAAACAGCTCAATGCTTGAAGCATTGCAAAGAGCTGCTGGCAAAATGCACGAAAGTGCTGTTTGAATGAATGCATACGAGCCTGCTGCTGCCGACTACCATCGCTCAGTCAGACTTGCTATCAAATAATAGACTTAATTATATCATAATAACACACAGAAATACGAGCCTTTGGTCATTAATATGGTCGAATCTGGAAACTATCATTTCGAAAACAAAACAATTATTCTTTCAGTGAAATATGGAACCGTTACATATTTTATCTAATTGGGTGGCATCCCTAAGTCTAAATATTGCTGTTACATTGTACAACATTCAATGTTATGTCATAATTATGTACAATTCTGGCAAATTAAATACGGTCTTTGTTAGGAATAAATGGACTTCACACAGTTCGCAACGGGCCAGGTGGCCCAAACTGCTGCATATACCCTGACTGCTTGCACGGAACGCAAGAGAAGTGACACAATTTCCCTAATTATAAGAAATTCATGTTAGCAGGCAATATTAAACTAAATATGCAGGTTTAAAAATATATACTTGTGTATTGATTTTAAAGAAAGGCATTGATATTTATGGTTAGGTTTGGTGCAACGACAGTGCTAAATCATCACCCGTTTGGCAAAGTAGGCTGTGATTCAATGAGAAATTAATAGGCACCGCATCGATTATATGCAACGCAGGACACGCTAGATAAACTAGTAATATCATCAACCATGTGTAGTTAACTAGTGATTATGTGAGGAGTGAAGGTAGGCCTCGACATACATCCACAGGTATACCTCCAATTGACTAAAATTATGTCAATTAGCCTAACAGAAGCCTAACAGAAGCTTCTAAAGCCATGACATAATTTTCTGGAATTTTCCAAACTGTTTACAGGCAGTCAACTTAGTGTATGTAAACTTCTGACCCACTGGATGTGTGATACAATTAATTATAAGTGAAATAATTTGTCTGAAAACAATTGTTGAAAAATGACTTGTGTCATGCACAAAGTAGATATCCTAACAGACTTGCCAAAACTATAGTTTGTTAACAAGAAATGTGTGGAGTGGTTGAAAAATTTCCGACTTCAACTTTGTGTGTACACACACACACACAAACACACACACACAAACACACACACACACAAACACTGTTGAAGTCTGACGTTTACATACACTTAGGTCGGAGTCATTAACTTGTTTTTCAACCACTCCACAAATTTCTTGTTTAACAAACTATAGTTTTGGCAAGTTGGTGAAGACCTCATCTTAGTGCATAACACAAGTAATTTTTCAACAATTATTTACAGAGAGATTATTTCACTTATAATCCACTGTTTTTGCATTATTTAAACCAAATTGAACGTTTTATATATTTACTTGAGGCTAAATTGATTTTATTGATGTATTATATTAAGTTAAAATGAGTGTTCATTCAGTATTGTTGTAATTGTCATTATTACAAATAAATGTAAAAAAATTGCCCGATTAATCGATATCGGCTTTTTTGGTCCTCCAATAATCTGTATCGGTGTTGAAAAATCATAATCGGTCGACCTCTAGCTTGTATGCTCAGCTGGAATATACCCAACCCTATACGCTGAAACCATGTAGAAGTCCTCCAGTATAGTCCAGCCTGCCAGAGGATGGTTTCTGTAGTGCTCACTACACCTTTGTTGTAAAATAGGCCTACCTTTTTTATTGACCAGGAAATTTGACTGACAATGATCTCACGGCCAGGCTAGGTAAGGCAATGCTTCCAGGAGAAAGTTTATTACCAAATGTCATGAAAAGGATTTCAATTTTTTTTTTAGAATCTAGGCCTATTGCAGTGTTCATTTTGTCACCTATTGTTTGGATCATATCAACAGTGGCCTAATGCACAAAATATCCCTTTAAGTAACACTCCCACAACTAAGTCATTTTCCCCTTGGGCATTTCCATGTAAAAGGACCAATGAGTACTAACGTGAAGTTCATAGGAACATGTCAAATTGGCAGTCAAGTGAAAGCTACGAGTCCATATTTTGGAGAAATTAAGGCATAGTATTAATTTTTCAACCTTTTTCCATTCAAAAAACATGGAATAAGCAAAGGTTTTGATTTCCAGTCAAACAGATGGAAAAGTGGTCCTGGATAATTAAAAAAAATATATAAAAACACAATTATATTGAAGTAAAGACCCATGCCAAGTTGCCAACACTTATTTAGGTTGAGAAATGATTTTCCTTGTGCCTTGTAATTCCATTACCAAAAACCAACATATCTTTAAAATATTTTCACATTTCTCTCTCTCATGAGTGAGGAAAACGAAAGTTCACAGAAGAAATTCGTTTTTGGAAAACTTGGCCACATTAACAGAACGATTTTACAGATATTCTGCTACCAAACTTCTGATAAATGTGTTTTTGTATAATGTTCAGTGGAAATGTATAAAATGAGTCCTTGTGCAAAGGTAACATTGTGAAGTGAAAAATCTGAGTCTCAGCGGAATTGCCCCCCCCACCGTACCATCACCTAGGCTGTTCCCATTGTTTGCCTGCAGCCCTGAATGTTGCTTCGACAACCTTGGCACCCTGCCATGAAAATAATATATAGGGGAAAATTGAACAACAAACACGTCAAACACAAACAGCAGTATTTTTAGCAGATGTTAGTGATTGGAGGAAGATCATTTTTAGGCAAGGAAGATATCTGCACAGGGAGCAGGAAGCCAAAGACAAAGAGCCGATCCTACTGAGCACAGGAGACATCCTTTGATACAGAGGCTACATCCTAGAGGAGAAACACAGATGACACTGGAACATGAAAAAATATATTTAAAAAAAATTCTATGTGACCTTGTCCCAATATAGTAGGCTATGCAATGAATGACAGTCCCGAATCATACACTGCAGACCATAGAGAACTACAAGAGTAGTTTCAACCACCAAATCAACCATTAGACATTACTTTAGTGACTACCACTGCTGGGTCACACACACACACACTTGTCGGTGACAAAAGAGGTCGAAAACAGCAGCGACGCCAATCACTCATTCATATCCTGGTCAACATCGATGTGTAAGACCACCATTTAAAAGACAGTTGTTGCCTTGTCGTACGTGTCTTATTGCCTTTGTCACAACCCTGACATTGTATTTTTAGAACACATCATCATTTAAACTCCTGTCACCCCAGGTCAGGGATGAGAGGCAGCTGACCTTGGACCTCCAATGTTCTAAAAACACTAAGCCCATGACCAAACCTCTCAAAAAGGGACTTCCCAGTCCAAGAATACACCAGGTGCACTCCGATTCTACGAAAAGCATTTCTGTGCACATTTTCAAAAAAGGAAATTGTTTCAAACTGTGCCATATTTAGCAGTCATGCATAATTCATGTGAGGAGATAGAACCAGGCTGTTGCAGATTCACATCAAAAGGCTGCCCCACTTTCACTGGCTTTGAAATGCCTGCCTCCCTCCCTGCCTGCCTCCCTGCCTGCCTGCCTGCATCCCTGCCTGCATCCCTGCCTGCATCCCTGCCTGCATCCCTGCCTGCATCCCTGCCTGCATCCCAAACACACCGCCCGGGCAACGAAGGAAGCATTTCAAGGTCCTGGAGTAGCCTAGCCAGTCTCCAGATCTCAACCCCATAGAAAATCTTTGGAGGGAGTTGAAAGTCCGTGTTGCCCAGCAACAGCCCCAAAACATCACTGCTCTAGAGGAGATCTGCATGGAGGAATGGGCCAAAATACCAGCAACAGTGTGTGAAAACCTTGTGAAGACTTACAGAAAACGTTTGACCTCAGTCATTGCCAACAAAGGGTATATAACAAAGTATTGAGATAAACTTTTGTTATTGACCAAATACTTATTTTCCACCATATTTTGCAAATGAATTAATTAAAAATCCTACAATGTGATTTTCTGGATTTTTTTTCTTCTCATTGTGTCTGTCATAGTTGAAGTTTCCCCACTGTAATTTCCATAATGCCATGTGGGGCTGCCCGATATTTCTAGGCCTTATTTTTAACCAAATGTTGCAATTTTTTGATTTGCGATTTAGAGGAAAACTCTTGGGTGAACGGTCGGAATCATGGAAATTGAATAACTATTCTAATTTATATAGTTAGAATATAATAGTGGGCACTTTGAATACAGTGTTGTTTGACATGACAATAAATGAAAGGAAAGATTTATTGTGATGGGTTAGGAACAAAGCGTTGATAAGTGTTCCCTAGGGGACCCCATAATCTTTGGCTGCATCGAATCTTTTCTCTTAGCCACTTCATGTGGCTAAAATTTTCATGCTTGCATATTCCTCGTTGATTTAGAAGATACTGTTGCGCAAACAAGATGCTGATTCAGGCCTACACCATCACTGGTATTATCAAGCTGTATAGATAGTTACGTTTGCGCTGACTCAGTACATTTATTAGCTAGCCAGAAACAGTAGTGATTAGCATTAGCGGCTAACACGATTTAGGCCCAAACTTGCTAAGAAAAGGAGAGAGAGCGTGGAGAGAGAGAGAGAGAGAGAGAGAGGAGAGAGAGAGAGTGATGACTCAAGTAGTGGAGTAAACTATAAAAAATGGACGTTACACATGCAGTACCACAACATTTAACAAACCAAACATTCAAATAATGTTTTAGAAGGTAAAGTAAAAATCCAGAGAGAGAGAGGGAGAGGGGAGAAAGAGAGAGAAAGAGAGAGAAAGAGAGAGGGGGAGATAGAAAGAGAGAGGGAGATGGAGAGGTGTGTGAGATAGAAGTGGAGTGGGAGAGAGAAGTAGTAGGCTGAGCATCATATCTTCATGTCAGAAAAAGATAAGCAACAATATATTGAAAAAGAATGACAAAAAGACTGGATGAGGAGAGATATAAACACCCCTTAATCTGTTCCTTGATGGCGTATAACAAGTGATTCATGAACATCATCACCAGTGTGTCTGTACAGAAGGTCTCTGATTTGGCACCACTGTCCCCCAGATCCTTAATCGTCCTGCTTTAAACCAGAGGGCTATTTTCATCCATGATACACAGACACCATGGGAGACAGGTACTTCAGTTGAAATGAAACTTCCCTGGACAGGGTTCGCTGGAGATGCAATGTTGAGGCCCCCTGTTCCACAAGTTATAGTAATTAGTCAAGTAAGTCAAGGCATCTTCGACAACATTGATGAAACAGGAAATAGTATGAGGGACGTTACGTTTGCAGAGTGTTATAGGTGAGTGAGGTCAAGTTTCTGTCAGGTAGTGATGTCAATATTACACATGAAATAAAATTAAACCAATCAACTTCACCTCTCAATAACACATTTTTGTACCTTTTATTTAACAATGCAAGTCAGTTAAGAACAAATTCGTATTTACAATGACAGCCAAACCCGGGCGGAAAATTGTGCGCCAGCCCTATGGGACTCCTAATCACGGCCAGATGTGATACAGCTTGGATCTGAACCAGGGACTGTAGTGATGCCTCCTGCACTGAGATGCAGCCACTCGGGAGCCCGTACACACTAATAAATATAAATACACACACACACACACACACACACAAACAAAGGTATGTGGACACCCCTTCAAATTAGTGGATTAAGCTATTTCAGCCACAGCTGTTGCTGACAGGTGTATAAAAATCTAACACACACATCAATGCAATCACCATAGACAAACATTGGCAGTAGAATGGCCGTACTGAAGAGCTCAGTGACATTCAACTTGGCACTGTCATAGGATGCCACCTTTCCAACGCAGCAGTTCGTCAAATTTCTGCCCTGCTAGAGCTGCCCCGGTCAGCTGTAAGTGCTGTTATTGTGAAGTGGAAACGTCTAGAAGCAACAACGGCTCAGCCACGAAGTGGTAGGCCACACAAGCTCACAGAATGGGACCCTCAACTGTTGAAGCACGTAGCGAGTAACAATTGTGTGTCCTCGGTTGCAACACTCACTACCGAGTTCCAAACTGCCTCTGGAAGCAACGTCAGCACAAGAGCTGTTCTTCGGGAACGTAGCGAAATGGGTTTCGATGGCCGCACGCACACAAGCCTAAAATCACCATGCAAAATGCCAAGTGTCGGCTGGAGTGGTGTGAAGCTCACCGCCGCCATTGGACTCTGGAGTGATGAATCACACTTCACCATCTGGCAGTCCGACGGATGAATCTGGATTTGGCAGAGGCCTGGAGAACGCTACCTGCCGCAATGCATAGTGCCGATTATAAAGTTTGGTGGAGGAGGAATAACGGTCTTGGGCTTTTTCTTTCCCCCCCCCCATAGTTCAGAGTTGACCCCTTAGTTCCAGTGAAGGGAAATCTTAATGCTACAGCAATAACCCTTTTTTAAATAAATGTTTTACTTCATACCCCAGTTTCATGCGATCCATTTGGTAGTTACAGTCTTGTCCCATCGCTGTAACTCCCATATCGACTCGGGAGAGGCAAAGATCGAGAGCCCCGCTTCTTATGAAAAACAAGACCCTGCCAAGCCGCACTGCTTCTTGACACACTGCTCGCTTAACCCGGAAGCCAGCCACACCAATGTGTCGGGGGAAACACCATATAACTGGCGTCCGAAGTCAGCGTGCATGCTCCCAGCCCGCCACAAGGAGTCGCTAGAGCACGACGGGGCAAGGACATCCCGGCCAGCCAAACTCACCCATAACCCGGACGACGCTGGGCCGATTGTGCGCCTCCACATGGGTCTCTCAGTCGCGGCCGGCTATGACACGGCCTGGGATAAAAACCCGGGTCTGTAGTGACGCCTCAAGCACGGCGATGCAGTGCCTTAGAGTGCTGCGCCACTCGGGAGGCCACGATGACATTCTAGACAATTCTGTGCTTCCAACTTTGTGGCAACAGTTTGGGGAAGGCCTTTTCCTGTTCCAGCATGACAATGCCCCTATGCAACATAAATAGTTTGTCGAGATCAATGTGGAAGAACTTGACTGGCCTGCACAGAACCCTGATCCCAACCCCATTGAATACCTTTGGGATGAATTGGAACGTAGACTGCGAGCCAGGCGAAATCGGACAAAATCAGTGGCGGACATCACTAATGCGCTTGTGGCTGAAGTCCCCAAAGCAATGTTCCAACATCTAGTGGAAAGCCTTCCCAGAAAAGTGGAGGCTGTTATAGCAGCAAAAGGGGGGTTTTGACGAGCAGGTGTCCACATACTTTTGGCCATGTGATGCATGTCCTATCGCTACCTTCTTCAACCTCCTAATATTTCCCTCCATCTCCATCTTTTTCCACTCCTCTCTCTGTTGTCCTCAGTCTGTCCCTTGCCGCCCACTCCTCCCTTTTTCTTTCCTTAAGTTGTCAGTCCGTTGTTCTTATCTGGCGCTGCTCTCCTGCACACTGCATCCTGTTTGCACTGGAGCAGGACAAACATGGTCTCTGTGTGACACGGAGGACATTTTCCAGGCTATCACGTTTTCTGCATTAGCCTGATATCTCTATAAATTGGGCCCTTCCTGCTGGCAGGGTGGGAGAGAAAGAGACCAGGAGAGGAAGAGAGAAACAGAATTATGTTGAGACTCAGATATTTCACTTAATTAAAATGTATACCAACCAAAAAAAAAAAACATTGTCAAAATCGAATAAACCATCGAACACTATGCACAAGGACTACTGCTGAACATTTTACAAAAACACATTTACAGGAAGAACTGTGCAGATACAAAGTTGGGAAAACAGAATAACATTTTACCATAATTCTTTGCATCTGCAGTTTTTCCAGTAAATGTTTTTTTTTTAACTGTGTAAATTGTTCAAAGTATTCATTGTGCATAAAGTTGTATGTTTGGTAAACTATGAAATCAATGTCTTTTGACTGGCATACATTTTAAAGTGACAACTCTGAGTCTAAGCGTAATTCCGTTTCTCTCTTTCTCTCGTCTCCGTGTTACCGTGGAATTGCCCAAGATAGAGAGAGTGAGTGAAGAGGTCAGAAATGCAGGGCAATAATCATTTTTCATGGTTTTTCACAACTACTTCCATCATCACTCTGCCTCACCAACACAAAGATCAACATTGTGTCCATATTACAAAATAACTAAGTAATAAAGTCTAAATCCACCCGGATGAGACTAAGTTCAAAAACAAGACCGGTATTGTCGGCCCAAAAAGGAATAAGCCTCTCTATGTTCAAAATATGGTCCAAATCCCCAAAGCACCTCTCATAACAGTCTCATAACCGCCCCATAGCCCCCTGGGCACTGACCCCCACAACCTGCCATAAAGGGCCTCCCAAAATAAACACCCCAGAAATCAGTGGGTTTCCACAATACAGGGTTATAGAACCAGAGGTCACCCAGAGCTAGGCTAGGGGTAACTATAGGAGTCATGCCCTCAAAACCCCCAGACACCACCGTAGAAGACGGCTCAGGACCTGGCCCAAGACAATGGGCAGACAGCCTGAGTCTATCACCCACAGTGAGGGTAGCGGAGCTGTGAGAGAGCGGTTATGCTCTGGAAGTCTCATGGATGGGTCTGGCAGCTGTGGTTCTCAGTATAGCCCAGGATGCTGAGGCTAGGTCTAAGACACTTGCGAGCTGGGTCTATTCCCCCTCGGTCCCCCCTCTCCCTCTCCCCCCCCGGTCCGTCTCCCCCGCTCTGCCTGCGTGCGCGTCGCTCTCTCTGCTGGTAATTTCCCATGGCCTGAACTTCCAACTGCTTCAGAAAGCCCAAACACAGAAAATGGGGTTTCTCAAAGAAAGAGTATCACCCCCATCTGGGGGAGTTGTGTCAGCTGTTGTTTATTTGAACGGTTCTGCAGTTCAGAGTGTATGCAAAGGAGATCTCTTATTGAACTTATCCAGTCAAACACAAGCCATAATCTTTGGTACGCTCTTTCCACTTAACACTAGAACCACTGGGCTTCTCAGCCTCCAAGTACCGTCTAGAGAACATGCTGTCGGGTGTCCACTTTAGCCAGAGGCGCAACTTTAACTGGGGATGGGGGGGGACATGACCCCTCCCCACACACACACACACACACAATTCTGAAATTGCATTTTTGTTCCCCTGAGTTTTATCATGGCACTGTGATGAAAAATGCGGCACTGGTGTGCTTTAGGACCGTGTGGACACCTCAGAGCGGTCGGGTAGACTGTTTTCCAGTTTCAGATGGCTGGATTTAGGACGGCACGGACACCACAAAATGTGCGGACAGGTGTAAAGCAAAGCTTCTGAAAGGCTGGCGTATACAGCATGAGACAGATGAACAGAGGTAGCTGCCGTCTGTGTTGCACTTTTTCTCAGAGTTGTAAAAGCAAGCAGGGCAGAAACTGGCTATTCTTTAGTTGACTGATCTAGCTGGCAAGGTAACTGCTTTTGACAGAATATTTATTCCAAGTGCTAGAAGTGAATGAACAACTAGCAGCTAGTTTGCTTGCTGATAGCTACCACAGCCAGTTCAGCTCTAGCCATCTTTCAGGTAGCTGTATCCAACAGCTGTTGTGTGTATGGAAATGTTTTGTAGCCTTTCTTTTGTCCCGTTTCAACAGAAGTAAATCTGATGATGTACCATTGTCCCATTAGCTAAAGCTAGCCAAAAGTTGGCTAATGTTAGCTAGCTAGCTCACTAACATAAGCTATTATTTTTGACTCTACCACACTAGACCTGGATCAAACAATGAAACCAGAGGCCAAATGATTGAAGATCGATATATTCTGATGTTTCTTCAACGTAATATGAGTTATTAGTCAGTATAGCAATGTAACGTTATTGATCTGTCAGTTTCCCTAGCTGATTCCCTACTTTTCACACTGACACGGTAGGGTCAGACAGCCAGCTCAGTTGAATGTTGCAGTCTCTAATAACAATCGGTGAATGGATACAAAGTTCCATCTTGAGATGATGAGTTGGCTACAGTCTGGGATTTGGGAATAATGGTAATTTAGAACCATTGATTCTATGCTTGGATAATATAATGTATAAATGTACACCAATGTAATTCTTTGTCATGCCTCATCTGAGCAGGATCAGATGTTGACAGGGGTCTCAGCAGGGTCAGGCAGCCAGGGAAGCCAGTCTTTCACAGCTCAGAGGTGAACTTTTGCAGATACAACCATTAATTCTCCCTGTGCAGCAAACACTGGACAAGCAAGACGTGTCAAAGATTGAAACTATTTTAAGGCAGTTTGACCTCTATAGATGATTTCCAATCTGTATCAAGGGTTGATAGAGGCTTTTCCCGATGACACAAAACATGTAAAACAAATATGTGAGGAAGACCTGAGACGCTATTGATGATGAGTGGATACATCTATGTTAGAATGCCCAGTCAGGTTCATTTGATCTCAGACATAAATAACTGCAGTTTAAAGACCATCCATAGAACGTACTATATGCCAGTGAAACTGAATATCATGCACTCAGAAACGGTATTATTCTGCTGGAGGTGTAAAACTCAAAAAGGGGACATATTTGCATATGTTATGGTCTTGCGAAGGCTGGCTGAATTCTGGCAAAGAGTATGTTCTTTTATCTCAGCATGTCTACAGATTGTCCCCATTTTTGTTTGCTTGGAAATGTTGATACTGGAGACGTATCAGAAGAAACTGTGTAACCTAGCATTTATAGCAGATAAGAAATGCATTGCCATTAATTGGAAGGTTGGTTATCCTCCGACAATGTCACAATGGATGGCAGAAATGTCATGTCACGTATCAGTAGATTTGATACAAGATTAAAAAGGTACACTGTGCAACTTTCATAAGTTCTGGATTCCTTATATGGAATACTGTATGACAAAAGGAGTCTATATTGAAAACATGCCCACGTCAGGGGAGATACCCTGCTGGGCTGCTCAGTCCTGGCTCTGGGGATCTGCCGTACTGTTGATTCTCACTCTGGCCTAACACACCTGAAGCCAATAGGTTATTCGGGGCGGCAGGGTAGTCTAGTGGTTAGAACGTTGGACTAGTAACCGGAAGGTTGCAAGTTCAAATCCCCGAGCTGACAAGGTACAAATCTGTTGTTCTGCCCCTGAACAGGCAGTTTTTAAAAAAATGTTTACCTTTATTTTACTAGGCAAATTAACAACAAATTCTTATTTTCAATGACGGCCTAGGAACAGTGGGTTAACTGCCTGTTCAGGGGAAGAACGACAGATTTTGTACCTTGTCAGCTCAGGGATTCAAACTTGCAACCTTTCGGTTACTAGTCCAACGCTCTAACCACTAGGCTACCCTGCCGCCCCAGTTAACCCACTGTTCCTCGGCCGTCATTGAAAATAAGAATTTGTTCTTAACTGACTTGCCTAGTTAAATAAAGGTAAAATAAATGTAAAAAATAATGAATGTTTCACTAAGATCCTAAAGCTGAGTGGGGTGTGTTGGGTTGGGGCGCTACAGTGCCGTGGACCCCGAGAGGCAGGACGGGATGTCCCAGCTACATTGTGTGCAAGTAAAAAGAGCTCTACAGTACTATTAGCCCTATGATATGAATTATATGGAGGATGTGTTAATGTGTAGGATGTGTTTTTACTAAACATTTGATTTGGAAACCTTTCCCCTTGAGACGGGAAGAAAAATATATGGTAAGGAAATTGTGTAGACTGGTGGGGGTCGGGGATGCAGGCGGCTCGGACTGACTGGGCGGTTTGGCTGAAATTTGATAGAGGATTTCTTAATAAAAACAATCAAATGTCCTTTATTTGTATGAGTCATTCATTTGTTAGGCTATTGGTTAAAGGCACAACTAGGGCTGTGGCCACGAAATGATCAGCCGGTGATTGTCAAGCAAATAACTGGTCGGTCTCACATTAACTGACCGTTACTTAGCATAAACACATTTAGCATCTCCTGGCTTCAACACACACACACACACACACACACAAAGCCACTGATTCAGACCTTTGGAACATCTACATTTTTTTTAAATCTTAAAAATCCATGTAATATAGCCTACACCTTCACAATAAATCCATGATCTATTTTAGACAGGTCTAAAGAAGCATGATATGAAGAAAATCTATTTCAGAACAGGATGGCATACTCTGACTTGTCCTTATGTTGGGTCTTGATCTGGCTATGCCATATGTCTGTGGGCTACACTGGTTCATTTAGCAGACAAGATTTGCTTTGAATTCCATGGCATTATTTTATAGCATGAAGAACGCAAATGAACAAAGCTGAATAAAAGAGAAAGGCTATTTTCTAAAATGATTTGAGGGAATTCGCTCATGCGTCTATTCTGTGTTGAGCGGTTAACAAATAAATAGGTATTCCAATATGCTTAATTTGGATTATTAATGTAACTTCAGTTGTTCTACAAACGTTGGGCTATACGTTTTAGATTTGTAATACATTGTAAGGCTGCATGATGTGACTAATGATGATTTGAATAAAGTTGCATGAGCTCTGCTTTGTTTGGTTTTTTTTGCGCAGGATGTACACCCTACATCAGTCACTCGTTCACAATTTGACAATCACTTGGTAATGCCAATAATTTCATAGGGGCATCCTCTGTGTCTGGCAATTATGCACTCTAAACAAATCCTTGCCTTTTGTGGCCAGTGGCAGTTGTGGCCTTCTCCCTGAGTGCTGCGCGCTCCGAATCACCTCTCACTCACATGGCTTTCCATCACATATTCATTTGGGTCTTTCTCCCAGGCAAGTGAAGACACACCCCCAGACAAGTGAAGACACACCCAGGACGCAACTGCACACGTCTTTACCCAATTCCGAGGTGCATATTGAAGACATTGGAAGAACTGTCCACATTTATTTTGTCAGCCAACAAGATGAGAAGGCCTAACGAACAACAAAACACTAGCTTATGTCAATCTACTATCCCTTATAGTACAAAAGTCAACCTATTCTATTCTGTGCAAGAAATAAATATGCCAAACATTCTTATTTCTTCACATTACAAGCGTAGTAATGCACACATGGTAGTAGGCAATAAGCGCAAATGTTCCATTAGTGGAAAATGCCATCATCAAATGTGACCGCAAATGCAATTAGGCATTTAATGCTTTTATTATAAAAAGGTGCATCTGTATGGTGAAAATTATCTTCCCCAATCTTGAAACTCACTTATGTTTGCCAGTTAAGCTCTACAGCTCTTGTAAAGCAGATTAATGTGCTTAATTTTAAGAAATGATTGACACTTTAGTTGTGATGCAAACCTTATAAAAAAATATAGGCCTATGGGCTAGGCTACATGAGGTGTTCGACTATGATTAGAAAAAGGTCGCACCCCATAAACAGCTTGGATCATTCACTAGTGATAATATAAGCTGATGAGATCCTCCTCTTTTTAGTAGAGGCCATCACTCTGTTTTCTCGAGCAATTACATAGCTTGTAGAAATGTTGCTCAAAATGAGCTCATGGGCTCTCATGACGTGTTTGATCGGATTTCCATTACATTTATGTCAGAGTGATTAGAGGGACAATAGAGTGCTGAGTAGCAGGCAGTTAGCAAGTATATTAGGCAACTAATGACCACCAGCAGCAGCAGAGCTTGGAGAAGCCTAATTACCTTGACTAAATGGTCACATGGAATTTGACTGCCTTCATGACTCGTGACCGATGGTGTGGCTGTAATACAGTCAGCTCAACAGCCCTAGTGGCACACAATATTGATTATTGAATTATCATTGATCTAGTTTAGTCTTATCAATCACTTAAACATATTTAATAAAATGGTCTCTTACCTAGCTTCATGACTGTGGTGATTTTTGCTACTTTGTTGTTCTAAACAGAGACGGCTAGAAGGGTCATGGGTCATATTAGCTTGTGTATAAATTCATGAAATTAACTTTTAGACCCCCCCGCCAAATTATGTCCCCCACACTTCTAAAAACCAAAGTTGCACCCCCTGCCTTTAGCCTACATATGAGATTAATCTACTATGTTTTTATTAGGGGTGTAATCACATCCGTAAATTGATACTTGATCGGGGAAAAACTGAAGCATTTTATTATGCCTAAATAGATTAAATACTTATCTCCCTGCAGGATTATAGGCCAAAAGAGCTGCAGATTAGGAGCAGCGTGCGGAGGTGTGTGGATGGCTTGTCCTCAAAATGTGCAGCGGGCAGACAAGTCTGCTGTCGCTCAGAATGCGCATCAACGCATCTTTCGATCTCGCTTTGATTGTTAGATATTATGCACATTGATAGCTTGCTAGCAAACATCCTCATTGATTAATTTATCATAGTAACAGGCAAACAGCAGCAATGGAAATGATAAAACCAAAACATTTGACGAAGTGATCGGGTTTAAAGGAATTCGCTCTCTGTCCAATCGGAGTTAGGAATAGATAACAAGCTAAATACTTCTCTACGATTGTTTTTTAAATCTAACAATTTAGCTATGTAAAATACTACTATTTAGGAACAGTCAGGTTAGGAGGAAGACATTGCTTTCAAAATTGTGATTTATTTTAATTACAAAATCAAACAAGGGAGCATGCTCTGCTTCTCGTGTTAAATGGCGCATGATGAAAACTTAACAATTTTGCAATTCCAACTCTCACAGTAAATCAAAGGTTAATTTGTCACATGCTTCTTGAACATGTGGAGTAGACTAACAGTGAAATTCTCAATAACTAGGAATATATACAACATGATGAGGGGGTATGTAGAAGGACTGAGAAGATCAGTTCTGGGAACTTTTGTCTACTCAACAATTATGCTAATATAATTTCCACCACAAGAAATGATCCCAATAACAAATGTATTTCATTTAAACATATTGAACTAGAGGTCGGCCGATTAATTATGGCCGATTTCAAGTTTTCATAACAATCAGAAATCTGTATTTTTGGACACCGATTTGGCCGATTTTTAAATATATATTTGTTATTTTTTACACCTTTATTTAATCTTTATTTAACTAGGCAAGTCAGTTAAGAACACATTCCTTATTTTCAATGACGGCCTAGGAACGGTGGGTTAACTGCCTTGTTCAGGGGCAGAATGACACATTTTTACCTTGTCATCTTGGGGATTCAATCTTGCAATCTTACGGTTAACTAGTCCAACGCTCTAACCACCTGATTACATTGCACTCCGCAAGGAGACTGCCTGTTACGCGAATGCAGTAAGCCAAGGTAAGTTGCTAGCTAGCATTAAACTTCTTATAAAAAAAACAATCATAATCACTAGCTAACTACACATGGTTGATGTATTACTAGTTTATCTAGCGTGTCCTGCGTTCCATATAATCTGACTGAGCATACAAGCATACAAGTATCTGACTGAGCGGTGGTAGGCAGTAGCAGGCTCGTAAGCTTTCATTCAAACAGCACTTTCAAGCATTTTGCCAGCAGCTCCTCGTTGTGCGTCAAGCATTGCGCTGTTTATGACTTCAAGCCTATCAACTCCTAAGATGAGGCTGGTGTAACCGATGTGAAATGGCTAGCTAGTTAGCGGGGTGCGCGTAATAGCGTTTCAAACGTCACTCGCTCTGAGACGGAGTGGTTGTTCCCCTTGCTCTGCATGGGTAACGCTGCTTCGAGGGTGGCCGTTGCTGATGTGTTCCTGGTTCGAGCCCAGGGAGGAGCGAGGAGAGGGACGGAAGCTATACTGATACACTGGCAATACTAAAGTGCCTATAAGAACATCCAATAGTCAAAGGTTAATGAAATACAAATGGTAGAGGAAAATTCCTATAATTCCTATAATAACTACAACCTAAAAAACGTCTTACCTGGGAATATTGAAGAATCATGTTGAAAGGAACCACCAGCTTTCATATGTTCTGAGCATGGCACATATTGCACTTTTACTTTCTTCTCCAACACTTTGTTTTTGCATTATTTAAACCAAATTGAACATGTTTCATTATTTATTTGAGGCTAAATTGATTTTATTGATGAATTATATTAAGTTAAAATAAGTGTTCATTCAGTATTGTTGTAATTGTCATTATTACAAATAAATAAAAATAAATAAAAAATGTCCGATTAATCGGTATTGGCTTTTTTTGGTCCTCCAATAATCGGTATCGGCGTTGAAAAATCATCATCGGTCGACCTCTATATTGAACCATGCATATACAGTGCCTTCAAGAAGCATTCACACCCCTTGACTTTTTCCACATTTTGTTGTGTTAAAATTGATTGAATTGGCATTATTTTGTCAACAATCTCCACAAAATACTCTAATGTGAAAGTGAAAGGAAAATGGTAACATTTGTAAACAACAGAAATGAAAAATAAAACACTAATATCTTGGTTCGACAAGTAATCACACCCCTGAGTCAATACATTATCATTTAAAATTTAATAATTTTTTATTTCACATTTATTTTAACCAGGCAGGCTAGTTGAAAACAAGTTCTCATTTGCAACTGCGACCTGGCCAAGAAAAAGCATAGCAATTCGACACATACAACACAGAGTTACACATGGAATAAACAAAACATACAGTCAATAATACAGTAGAACAAAAGAAAACAAAAAGTATATATAGAGTGAGTGCAAATGAGGTAAAATAAGGGAGTTAAGGCAATATATAGGCCATGGTGGCGAAGTAATTACAATATAGCAATTCAACAATTAAACAATGGAATGGTAGATGTGCAGAAGATGAATGTGCAAGTAGAGATACTGTGGTGCAAAGGAGCAAGAAAAATAAATAAATACAGTATGGGGATGAGGATGAGGTAGGTAGATAGCCTATCTGTAAACAGCCCATCTATGTACAGGTGCAGTGATCTGTGAGCTGCTCTGACAGCTGGTAATTAAAGCTAGTGAGGGAGATGTGAGTCTCCAGCTTCAGAGATTTTTGCAGTTCGTTCCAGTCAATGGCAGCAGAGAACTGGAAGGAAAGACAACCAAAGGGGGAATTGGCTTTGGGGGTGACCAGTCAGCTATACCTGCTGGAGAACGTGCTACGAGTGGGTGCTGCTATGGTGACCAGTGAGCTGAGATAAGGCGGGGCTTTACCAAGCAGAGACTTGTAGATAACCTGTAGCCAGTGGGTTTGGCGACGAGTATGAAGCGAGGGCAAACCAACGAGAGCGTGCCGGTCAATGGTGGGTAGTATATGGGGCTTTGGTGACAAAACAGATGGCACTGTTATAGACTGCACCCAGTTTGTTGAGTAGAGTTGGATGCTATTTTAAAGATGACATCACCAAAGTCGAGGATCGGTAGGATGGCCAGTTTTATGAGGGTATGATTGGCAGCATGAGTGAAGGATGCTTTGTTGTGATATAGGAAGCCAATTCTAGATTTAATTTTGGATTGGAGATGCTTAATATGAGTCTGGAAGAAGTGTTTACAGTCTAAACCAGACATCTAGGTATTTGTAGTTGTCCACCTTAGCAGTGATTGCAGGTGTGAGTCTGTGTCTAAGAGCTTTCCACACACGGGATTATTCAACACTTGCTCATTATGCTTTTCAAAATTCTTCAATTGTCCCTAGAATTTCTAAGCAAACAGCTGGAGGCAGGGCTTTCTCCTATAGAGCTCCATTTTTATGGAACGGTCTGCCTACCCATGTCAGAGACGCAAACTCGGTCTCAACCTTTAAGTCTTTACTGAAGACTCATCTCTTCAGTGGGTCATATGATTGAGTGTAGTCTGGCCCAGGAGTGGGAAGGTGAACGGAAAGGCTCTGGAGCAACGAACCGCCCTTGCTGTCTCTGCCTGGCCGGTTCCCCTCTTCCACTGGGATTCTCTGCCTCTAACCCTATTACAGGGGCTGGGTCACTGGCTTACTGGGGCTCTCTCATGCCGTCCCTGGAGGGGGTGCGTCACCTGAGTGGGTTGATTCACTGTTGTGGTCATCCTGTCTGGGTTGGCGCCCCCCCTTGGGTTGTGCCGTGGCGGAGATCTTTGTGGGCTATACTCAGCCTTGTCTCAGGATGGTAAGTTGGTGGTTGAAGATATCCCTCTAGTGGTGTGGGGGCTGTGCTTTGGCAAAGTGGGTGGGGTTATATCCTTCCTGTTTGGCCCTGTCCGGGGGTGACCTCGGATGGGGCCACAGTGTCTCCTGACCCCTCCTGTCTCAGCCTCCAGTATTTATGCTGCAGTAGTTTATGTGTCGGGGGCTGGGGTCAGTTTGTTATATCTGGAGTACTTCTCCTGTCCTATTCGGTGTCCTGTGTGAATCTAAGTGTGCGTTCTCTAACTCTCTCCTTCTCTCTTTCTTTCTCTCTCTCGGAGGACCTGAGCCCTAGGACCTGAGCTCCAGGACTACCTGACATGATGACTCCTTGCTGTCCCCAGTCCACCTGGCCATGCTGCTGTTCCAGTTTCAACTGACCTGAGCCCTAGGACCATGCCCCAGGACTACCTGACATGATGACTCCTTGCTGTCCCCAGTCCACCTGGCCATGCTGCTGCTCCAGTTTCAACTTCCACCTGACTGTGCTGCTGCTCCAGTTTCAACTGTTCTGCCTTATTATTATTCGACCATGCTGGTCATTTATGAACATTTGAACATCTTGGCCATGTTCTGTTATAATCTCCACCCGGCACAGCCAGAAGAGGACTGGCCACCCCACATAGCCTGGTTCCTCTCTAGGTTTCTTCCTAGGTTTTGGCCTTTCTAGGGAGTTTTTCCTAGCCACCGTGCTTCTACACCTGCATTGTTTGCTGTTTGGGGTTTTAGGCTGGGTTTCTGTACAGCACTTTGAGATATCAGCTGATGTACGAAGGGCTATATAAATAAATTTGATTCAAGCGCTGTCAAATTGGTTGTTGGTCATTAGTAGACAACCATTTTTAGGTCCTGCCATAGATTATCAACCAGATTTAAGTCAAAACGTTTACTCGGCTACTCAGGAACATTCACTGTCTTTTTGGTAAGTAACCCCAAAGTAGATTTGGGATGGTAGGTAGCCTAGTGGTTAGAGCGTTGGGCCAGTAACCGAAAGGTTGCTAGATCGAATCCCCGAGCTGACAAAATAAAAATCTGTAATTTTACCCCTGAACAAGGCACTGTTCCTAGGCCGTCATTTTAAATAAGAATTTGTTCTTAACTGACTTACCTAGTTAAACAAAGGTTAAATAAAAATAAATACATTTGTCCTTGTGTTTTAGGTTATTGTCCTGCTGAAAGGTGAATTCATCTCCCAGTGTCTGGTGGAAAGCAGACAACTGGGTTTTCCTCTAAGATTTTGCCTGTGCTTAGCTCCTTTCCATTTATTTTTATCCTGTAAAACTCCCCAGTCCTTAAATGATTACAGGCATACCCATAACATGATGCAGCCATCACTATGCTTGAAAATATGGAGAGTGGTACTCAGTAATGTGTTGTATATGCCCCAAGCATAACACTGTTTTCAGGACCAATTTTGTATTGCTTTGCCACATTTTGTTTTACAGTATTACTTAAGTGCATTGTTGCAAACAGCATGCATGTTTTGGAATATATTTTTATTCTTTCCAGGCATCCTTTTCACTCAGTTAATTAGGTTAGTGTTGTGGAGGAACTTCAATGTTGTTGATCCATCCTATCACAGCCATTAAACTCTGTTACTATTTTAAAGTCACCACTGGCCTTCATGGTGTAATCCCTAAGCAGTTTCCTTCCTCTCTGGCAACTGAGTTATGGACAGCTGTATCTTTCTAGTGACTGGGTGAATTGATACATCAAAGTGTAATTAATCACTTCACCATGCTCAAAGGGATTTACCAATAGATGTCCTTTTTTGAGGCATTGGAAAACCCTCCCTGGTCTTTGTGGTTGAATCTGTGGTTGAAATTCACTGCTTGACTGAGGGACCTTAATGATAATTGTATGTGTGGAGTACAGAGACGAGGTAGTCATTCACAAATCATGTTAAAAACACTATTATTGCACACTTTTAACAAGTTAGCATTCTTTTGATGAATTTTATGTCCCAAAATCTTGGGGTAACCCGCCACCCGGGATAACGAGCCCTCTTTCTGTACTTCTCACAGAAACCACTTCATGTCACCAATCCCCCCCCCTTGCTCATAAAAAAAACTAGGTCACTCCCCAAAAATGATTGAGGTAAGGTGGCGTTTTACCTCAAGTGACCCGTTTTACATTCAGCCCGACTCTCCCCCAAGCATGCAGTATGAATTGCAAAGCAGCAATGTGCATAAACATGCTGCTGCTAAAAACACTGGGTTTAAAAATGGTGCAGTTCGCACATTTTTAGGAGTTGAGAAATATATAAAATAGGAATAGAAACCAGGGATCCCCCTCTTTTCAACAAATGCCATTAAAAACAGGTGCTTTTGCAATTGCAAAAATGGTTGTGCATTGACTGCTTTTCAGAATGCATGTTTCCCTCTCCACGGCACTCGCAACTTGAACGAGCCTCGAGAGGAATATTTATCTCGCAAAGAAAAACACGACAATCAGACTAGTAAATCGATAAACCATTCTATTATGGGGTTGTCCGATTTTTCTATTCATTACTCATTGTGTTTGCAGAGGAACGTTAAAATGTGAACTTTTCTAGCATCTTCAAAGTGCGCCTTGGTAGAAATAGTTCACAAGTTCCATATTTTTTAGGGGTGGTGGCAATGATTTTGCCTGTGGCGCAGGCCCACAGCAAAATGACTGCAGCAGAAACACCGGTAAACTCATTTCTCTGCCCTGCAACAGTGCTTCAGGATCGAGCCTAACCATCTCTCTGCTGTCTGTGGCTGTCACCTCACATCTCAGCTCAGTGCCATGGGCCTTCGCTCATAGTCAGCCTAATCAATTTCAAAGATCCAGCGAGACTGCCACCTATTCACTGCAGACGTCTGCTCTCATCTTCCATCTGCTCAAACAACAGTACTGACAGCCTTATTAATCTTCACTGACCTCCTAACATCAAAACCAGGAATAAAACAGAATGAAATGGAGCACACACACAGGATGTGGAGTAAACACTTAATATCATGAGGGAGTCGTCAACAGGAATTGAGAGAAAGTGCTGTCTAATCTCTCTGCTCCAGATGCACAATTGTACACACGTCACACACACACACACACACACGACTTGTAGAAAATAAAGTCATTGCGGCAGTGCACATAAACCTCCCACGAGGTGTGACACACATTGTGCCGACTGATGCCGGGCGAGAAAAGAGGGGAACAGCTGGGAGAAGGGTCCCTGGTCCCTAGAGGAACTAAACACACTCCCGTGTGTAGCAACCGGATGGGAAGGCAGACTATAACATAACACAGCAGGACCACTGCATGGTTTAACCTCGTTTACCACTTCAGCCGAAATCTTGAACAAATCAAACGTGTTAGTCTATCGAGATGTGAAAGCACCTCTTTTGATTTAAACAAAACTTGCCATACACGTTTGCCCATGGAAGAAGGTCAGAGCGTGACTTTTGGGACCTGAATCCTAAAACATTCAGGAGATAATGATGCTTAAAGTTCTCATTTTGCATTCCCCACCAAGCCATGTCTTCATCACAAGAAAAGATCGGTTGAGTTTGATTTCATTTACAAGCATACAAACAGAGCTGTCAAACTATTGTATTATTTCTTGAAAAACTTACAAAAAAATAAAATGCCATTTTCTTTTATAAAACATGTCAAAACACATCATTTAAACCAATTATTATATAAAAACTAGTCAACTTCCAAATTCACATATGTTGTAGCTAAGACCCTATTTCACATCTGAGGTTTTTGTGTTGTGCCCGCTGTCGGTAGACACCCAACATGCTCTTGAATAGTGTGGGTGTAATTTCAATCATAGAAGTATAATTTGTAGAACAGACCTATCCCTTCATTCGATTGCAATTGCAATAATTGAATTAAAAACTTTATAATTACTACCAGTCCACCCAACGTCAAATGAAATGGTTTGACATGGTCATGTCTCTCCTGTTATCTATATTCCTATGATTTCAATAGGTTACCTATGGAGGATTTACAGTATAATTTAAAAAGATATTCTGATTCAAGTCAACATTATCTGATGTGTGGACCTCTGACCATCTTTGTGGTAACATTTGAAAGTTGAAATTGAAATGTATTCCCATTTTCTTACATTGCTCAGCCAAAACATGACAACAACCACTGTATTAAAGAGCATTTTGTCTCAAACGATGGTGGGCACAAAACAGAAACCTTAGATTATGTAAAATAGGGTTTAAACTACAACATATGAGAATATCAAAAAACAATCTGATATCAAAAATGATATCAATCTCAACCGATTAACTTGTCCAGTGATGAAGACATGGATGTTTAATTAATGGTATGCCGCAGTATGCAAAATGGGTCAAATATGAGCACCTTTATCTCTTGAATGTTTTGAATGCTCTTCCACAATGGGCAATATACAAGGTTTCATTCAAATCAAAAGGGGAGCTTTCAAAAAATGATTACTATCAAATGGATTACCCCATCTTCTTACATTGGTGAGCTGTTCTCCTCACATCATAGCTCAGTAAGGCCGCCTCAAGTAGCTAGCCTATCGATCTACACAGTTATCTCCCAGCTATTACGAACATGACACGGTCGAGTGGAGCACCATGCAGCTCCTCTTCCAGATACTTGTGTAAACAAACACCTGATAAGCAGAGTCCACCACTCCCAGCACTAACGCCCAGTAAGATATATCGCACTGTGTGTGTACACGTACCAGTAGTCCTCACAAGAATAGTAAACCAACAAAAATTCAGAAGTAGAGACAATCTGCTGGTCCTCACTTGTAAAAAGTTCAAATGTTTTGGCTTAGGGAAAAAAATATTTTAAATGGCAATGAACTGTTGGTCCCCAAAAAGCCCTCACAAGAATTGTAAGACATATCTGTCTCTCTCTGTGTGTGTGTGTGTGTGTGGTGCTTTTTTTCAAGGAAGACATAATGATGCAACAAAACAAAGAAATCAAATAAGATGGCACCGAAGAACATGGCTGACGTTTCACATTCTACCAACCAATTGTGCAATAATTGTAATTTTTCTGCGTAACTTATTGTGTACATAAAGTTGCTGCTACCGTCTCTTATGACCGAAAATACCTTCTGGACATCAGAAACGTTTTCCTTTAACGAGTCCGACGAGAAGGATATCGTGCTTTCACTGGAACAGGCCCAGATCCACGCCTTATGAGTGAAGACGCCGGAAAAGGGGATGCAGATAAGGAATCCTTCTGAGAAGACGGAAGTGAGCGAGTAAACTCCCAATGCCTTCCATTCTCCTTGCTAACATGCAATAGTTAGAAAATAAAACTGATGACAAACTATTAAGTTAACTACTATATTAACTACTATAAACTATTCTACTAACGGGACATTAAAAACTGTAACATCTTATGTTTCACCGAGACGTGTCTGAATGAAGAAATGGACAATATAGTGCTGCCGGGATTTTCCATGCACTGGCAAAACAGAGACGCTACATCTGGTAAGACAAGGGGTGGGGGTGTGTGTCTTTTTGTCAATAACAGCTGGTGCACGATGCCCAATATTAAAGAAGTCTTGAGGTATCGTTCACCTGAGGTAGAGTACCTTATGATAAGCTGTCGACCACACTATCTATCAAGAGAGATCTCATTTGTATTATTCATAGCAGTCTACTTACCGCCAGAAAGCGAAGCTGGGACTAAGACTGCTCTCAACAAACTCAAAAAAGTCATAAGCAAAGAAGAAAATGCTCACCCAGAAGTGGCGCTCCTATTGGCCAGGGACTTTAATGCAGGCAAACAAATCAGTTTTACCAAATTTTTATCAGCATGTCAGATGTGCAACCAGGGACAAAAAAAAAAAAAAAAAACCTAGACCACATTTTCTCCACACACAGAGACGCATACAAAGCTCTCCCCCACCCTCTATTTGGCAAATCTGACCACAATTCTGTCCTCCTGATTCCTGCTTACAAGCAAAACCTAAATCAGGAAGTACCAGTGATTCGCTCAATACAGAAGTGGTCAGATGACGCTGATGCTACACTACAGGACTGTTTTGTTAGCACAGACTGGAATATGTTCCGGGATTCATCCAATGGCATTGAGGAATACATTACATCAGTCATCGGCTTCATCAATAAGTACATCAATGACGTCATTCCCACAGTGACTGAATGTACATATCCCAATGAGAATTCATGGATTACAGGCAACATCCGCATCGAGCTAAAGGCTAGAGCTGCCGCTTTCAAGGAGCGGGAGACAATCCGGCCGCTTATAAGAAAACCCGCTATGCCCTCAGACGAACCATCAAACAAGCAAAGCGTCAATACAGGATTAAGATTGAATCCTACTACACCGGCTCTGACGCTTGTCGAATGTGGCAGGGCTTGAAAAGTATTACGGACTACAAAAGAGAAACCCAGACGCGAGCTGCCCAGTTACACGAGCCTACCAGACGAGGTAAATTAATTTTATGCTTGCTTCGAGGCAAGCGTCACTGAAGCATGCATGAGAGCACCAGCTGTTCCAGATGACTGTATGATCACGCTCAACGCAGCAGATGTGAGCAAGACCTTTAAAAACAGGTCAACATTCAAAGCCACGGGGCCATACGGATTACTAGGACATGGACTCAAAGCATGTGCGGACCAACTGTCAAGTGTCTTCACGGACATTTTCAACCTCTCCCTGACTGAGTCTGTAAAACCAACAAGTTTCGAACAGACCACCATTGTCCCTGTGCCCAAATAAGCGAACGTAACCTGCCTAAATGATTACTGCCCCGTGGCACTCACATCGGTAGCCATGAAGTGCTTTGAAAAACTGGTCATGGCTCACATCAACAGCATCCTCCTGGACACCCTAGACCCACTCGAATTCGCATAACGCCCCAACAGATCCACAGATGACAATCTCAATCGCACTCCACACTGCCCTTTCACCTGGACGAAAGGAACACCTGTGAGAATGCTGTTCATTGACTACAGCTCAGCGTTCAACACCATAGTGCCCACGAAGCTAAGGACTCTGGGACTAGACACCTCCCTCTGCAACTGGATATTGGACTTCCTGACAGGCCGCCCCCAGGTGGTAAGTGTAGGCAACAACAAGTCTGCATTGCTGATCCTTAACACTGGGGCCCCTCAGGGGTGTGTACTTAGTCCCCTCCTGTATTCCTTGTTCACCCACAACTCTGTGGCCAAACACGACTCCAACACCATCATTAAGTTTGCTGACGACACAACAGTGGTAGGCCTGATCACTGACAACGATGAGGTCAGAGAACTGGCAGTGTGGTGCCAGGACAACAACCTCTCCCTCAATGTAAGCAAGACAAATGAGCTGATCGTGGACTACAGGAAAATTCCGGGCCGAACAGGCCCCCATTAACATCGACGGGGCTGTAGTGGAGCGGGTCGAGAGTTTCAAGTTCCTTGGTGTCCACATCACCAACAAACTATCATGGTCCAAACTTACCAAGGCAGTCGTGAAGAGGGCAAAACAAAACCTTTTTCCCCTCAGGAGAATGAAAAGGTTTGGCATGGGCCCACCAGATCCTCAAAATGTTCTACAGCTGCACCATCGAGAGCATCCTGACCGGTTGCATCACCGCCTGTTATGGCAACTGCTAGGCATCTGAACGTAAGTCGCTACAGAGGGTAGTGTATATTTGCCTATTGTGGAAGAGCTGAATGCCAAAACATTAACGAGATAAAAGGTGCTCAAATTTGAACCATTTTGAATGTAAAAACGTCAGCCATGTTCTTCGGGGCCATATTTATACAGCCTGGTATGGTAACTGCTCGGCATCTGACCGTAAGGCCCTACAGACGGTGGTGCTAACGGCCCAGTCCATCACTGGGGCCAAGCTTCCTGCCATCCAGGACCTATATAACAGGCGGTGTCTGGAAAGGAAAGCCCATAAAATTGACAGAGACTCCAGTCACCCAAGTTATAGACTGTCTTCTCTGCTACCCCACGGTAGTGGTGGTGGTACCGGAGCGCCAAGTCTAGGACCAAAAGGCTCCTCAACAGCTTCTACCCCTAAGCCATTAGACTGCTGAACAATTCATAAAAATTGCTCCCGGACAATTTACATTGACATACCCCACCTCCCCGCTTGTACACTGCCGCTACTCGCCGTTTGTTTGTTACCTATGTATAGTCACTTCGCCCCCACCTACATGAACAGATTACTTTAACTAGCCTGTACCCCTGCACACTGAGTCGGTACCGGTGCCCCCTGTATAAAGTCTTGTTATTCTTATCGTTTTACTTTTTATTATAACTTCTCATTTTAGCCTACTTGGACTGCACTGTTGGTTAAGGGCTTGTAAGTAAGTATTTCACAGTAAAGTCTACACTTGTTGTATTCGGCGCGTGGCAAATAGTTTGATTTGATTTAAACCATTCTTCATTTTTTGTGGCAGCCCCAGCCTACACGCATCATAAAATGTTTCTGTAATTATCAGCTGATGATCATCAACATTGCATAGATGTAGAGCTGTGATCCACGTCAGAGGCGTTAGCAATAACCTATATCTATGAGAGTCATGCACAGGTTTGTAACCCTTCACAACAACCTGGGACTGTCAGCTTCAGGAGGTCATGTAAAACAAGACAGAGAGAGAGAACAGACAGACCAGGCTACCTGTCTGTCCTCTCAAGGGTTCTTCTTCTACACCACTTTCCCTCTGCCTGCAGCCAAATCAGATGAGACATTCCACTCTCTTCCCACAACACACTGCTCCTCGGGGGCCCTGAGAACAGGCAGCAAGCAACACACACCTGGTCGGCTCATGTCCCCTCCAAGCCACAATCTGAAGTCATTTGATATTCATCCCGCTGCGGCAGAGCCAAGGTTGTGTCCATTAGCCACCAAACGAAAGATAGACTGAAGGACTACGTAGACTTGTAAAATAAGAATTGCTCATTCTAGTTTTCCACTGCAAAATATTTTGATACGGTGTGACCCACTGAACACGAGCCAGGTTAGAGGGGGGTCACTTGATGAGATGGGCCCTACTCCACTGCTCTTCCCTGGTAATAAAAGCCAGCCACGGTGCCACTAAGCAAACAGTCAGCCCAGTTACCAGTTACTGAGCCTGGCTCAGCCTAGAGACACTGCTATTCAGGAGACATAGCTACTTATAACACCTAGCACCAGCGAGAAAATCCTGGGTCAGACAAAGCAGGGCACGTAATGGAAAACATTAAGCAAATTAGCTTAGACCAGACTCTATTTTACATCTGAGGTTTTTCTGTTGTGCCCGCCATTGGTTGAATCACAACATCCTCTTGGCCGCCGGTCAACTCACCATCGAATGTTAACTTAAAATGCTCATGTCTATTCTATTATTTCGATTTCTATTATTTCAATATGTTTCCTATGGTGTATTGAGAGTATAATTTCAAAACGACAGATAGTCCCATTCAAGTAAACATTATCTGATGTGTGGACCTCCGACCATCTTTTGTGAAAGTTTACATGTCAATGTTATTCCCATTTTAGCACATTGATCAGCCAAAACATGACATCCACCCTGTATTCAAGAGCATGTTGTGTCTCAACCTAGGTCAGGAACAACACAAAAACCTCAGATTATGTCAAATATGGTCTATGCTAAATCAGAGTTTACACTTATTTAAATAATTCACTTAAAGTTTTTTTTAAATAAATTTAAATGACACATTTATAAAATCATTATTTAGTTTGGCAACCTTGTCTGTAAGCTTTTAAATTATATCAATCTCAACCGTTTGTCTTTTCCAGTGATGAAGACATGGATGTCTCATGGAATGGTGGGGTGCGCAAAATAGGTCCATTTAAATTAAGCACCTGTATCTATTGAATGTTTTGCCATTCAGGTCCAAAGTCACTTTCAAATCAAATCAAATGTATTTGTCACATACACATGGTTAGCAGATGTTAATGCGAGTGTAGCGAAATGCTTGTGCTTCTAGTTCCGACAATGCAGTAATAACCAACGAGTAATCTAACTAACAATTCCAAAACTACTACCTTATACACACAAGTGTAAAGGGATAAAGAATATGTACATAAAGATATATGAATGAGTGATGGTACAGAGCGGCATAGGCAAGATGCAGTAGATGGTATCGAGTACAGTATATACATATGAGATGAGTATGTAAACAAAGTGGCATAGTTTAAAGTGGCTTGTGATACATATATTACATAAAGATGCAGTAGATGATATAGAGTACAGTATATACGTATACATATTAGATGAATAATGTAGAGTATGTAAACATTATATTAAGTAGCATTGTTTAAAGTGGCTAGTGATATATTTTACATCAATTCCCATTATTAAAGTGGCTGGAGTTGAGTCAGTGTGTTGGCAGCAGCCACTCAATGTTAGTGGTGGCTGTTTAACAGTCTGATGGCCTTGAGATTGAAAAACAGCTTCTGTCTCTCGGTCCCAGCTTTGATGCATCTGTACTGACCTCGCCTTCTGGATGATAGCGGGGTGAACAGGCAGTGGCTCGGGTGGTTGTTGTCCTTGATGATCTTTATGGCCTACCTGTGACATCGGGTGGTGTAGGTGTCCTGGAGGGCAGGTAGTTTGCCCCCGGTGATGCGTTGTGCAGACCTCACTACCCTCTGGAGAGCCTTACGGTTGTGGGCGGACCAGTTTCCGTACCAGGCGGTGATACAGCCCGACAAGATGCTCTCGATTGTGCATTTGTAGAAGTTTATGAGTGCTTTTGGTGACAAGCCGAATTTCTTCAGCCTCCTGAGGTTGAAGAGGCGCTGCTGCGCCTTCTTCACGATGCTGTCTGTGTGGGTGGACCAATTCAGGTTGTCTGTGATGTGTACGCCAAGGAACTTAAAACGTACTACCCTCTCCACTACTGTCCCATCGATGTGGATGGGGGGGTGTTCCCTCTGCTGTTTCCTGAAGTCCACAATCATCTCCTTAGTTTTGTTGACGTTGAGTGTGAGGTTATTTTCCTGACACCACACTCCGAGGGCCCTCACCTCCTCGCTGTAGGCCGTCTCGTCGTTGTTGGTAATCAAGCCTACTACTGTTGTGTCGTCCGCAAACTTGATGATTGAGTTGGAGGCGAGTCGTGGGTGAACAGGGAGTACAGGAGAGGGCTCCGAACCCTTGTGGGGCCCCAGTGTTGAGGATCAGCGGGGTGGAGATGTTACCTACCCTCACCACCTGGGGGCAGCCCGTCAGGAAGTCCAGTACCCAGTTGCACAGGGCGGGGTCGAGCACTTCTACAACGGGCAAATAAGTACGGAAGGTTTCATTCAAATCAAAAAAGTGGGTGCTGTCAAAAAGTCAATTCAGATGGATTTACTCATCTCTGACTCTTAATATTGACATTAAGCATATGGGCATTTCCATGTAAAAATTCCCATGAGCACGAACATGTGAAGTTCATAGGAGCACATCAAATTTGTCATCAAATTTAAGCTAAGAGTCTACATTTTCTAGAAATTAAAGGCATATACAAAGGCTTCTACCATTGTCCATACTAAAAATTAGGAATAAGCAAAGGCTTTAATTTCTGATCAAACAGATGGAAAGGGCTTCCAGAGTGACGCAGCAGTCTGAGGCGCTGCATAACAGTGCAAGAGGCATCACTACAACCCCTGGTTCGAATCCAGGCTGTATCATAGAGCGGCGCACATTTGGCCCAGCGTCGTCCGGGTTTTTGCCGGGGTGGGCCGTCATTGTAAATAAGAATTTGTTCTTAACTGACTTGCCTAGTTAAATAAAATGTTAAATTAAAGATTTTTAAAAAGATGGAAAGGGGGTCTTAGAAAACATCTACGAGAAAGAAAGAGTTTTAAAAAGGTTTTAGAAATACATCAAAACGCAATGTTGAAGACCCCTGCCAACTATTAACATTTCATTTTGGGTCACCTGCTACTGTCCTCCCTTCCACTGGCATTCTGTTATGTTCAGCTCATTACTCTTTTCTTTCTCTTGTTGTCGTGAGGTGGTCAAAGCAAGAGTGTGAAAACAGTCTGGCCAACCCTCCCTCTCAAGTTAATTTCACCTCTCCCAGCCCTCTGACCTACTGAGCACCCATGGATGATGAAAAGTAGTTGAAAATTGGTCAGTCCAAATCTGAACCAATCATAGACGTCGGTTTCACAAGTTTGGACAGCACAGTACAGTAGAGCACAGTACAGTAAAGAAAGGTTCATTACAATACAGTACTGTATATTACAGTACAGTTTAGTACAGCGCAGCACACTAGAGTAAATGTACTCTACAGTTATGTCCAAACTTGTGAAACATAGACGTCTATGATGGGTACAGCTTTGGTCTGGTTCGGATAAAGAAAATGTGGTCTTGTTTGGGGTGGAGCTCATTGGAATAATATGCAGTACGTAGAATAATATCCACACATGCAAAGGCGGATATTGCATATTTAAACATTTGTGTACCTATTCTGGATACATCACCATGAAGAGAACGATATTTATATCCATAATTATGCATTTCTGTATAATACAGATCAGGGACCCATGATGTCATTCTGTTACCATCATTTGGATACTGGGTGCTAATCCACTTTGTACTTCAATAACCAAAATAGAACTCAATATCATAGCTGACACCTTTCTTTCTGCAGACATCGTTAAATCTTAAATCATAGAAGATACATTTGAAGTCGGAAGTTTACATACACCTTAGCCAAATACAGTTAAACTCAGTTCTCAATTCCTGACTTTTAATCCAAATACAAATTCTCTGTTTTAGGTCCGATAGGATCACCACCTTATTTCAAGAATGTGAAATGTCAGTAATAGAAGAGAATTATTAATTGCAGCTTTTATTTTTTTCTCCACATTCCCAGTGGGTCAGAAGTTTACATACTAATTGTATTTGTGTGTATCTAATTGTATTTGATAGCATTGCCTTAAAATTGTTTAACTTGCGTCAAACATTTTGGGTAGCCTTCCACAAGCTTCCCACAATAAATTGGGTGAATTTTGGCCCAATCCTCCTGACAGATCTGGTGCAACTGAGTCAGGTTTGAAGGTCTCCTTGCTCGCACATGCTATTTCAGTTCTATTCACAAATTTTCTATGGGATTGAGGTCAGGGCTTTGTGATGGCCTCTCCAATACCTCGACTTTGTTGTCCTTAAGCCATTTTGCCACAACTTTGGAAGTATGCTTGGGGTCATTGTCCATTTGGAAGACCCATTTGTGACCAAGCATTAACTTCCTGACTGATGTCTTGAGATGCTGCTTCAATATATCCACATAATTTTCAATCCTCGTGATGCCATCTATTTTGTGAAGTGCACCAGTCCCTCCTGCACAAAGCACCCCCACAACATGACGCTGCCACCCCCGTGCTTCACAGTTGGGATGGTGTTCATCAGCTTGCAAGCCTCCCCCTTTTTCTTCCGAATATAACGACGGTCATTACATTTCTCCAAAAAGTATGATCTTTGTCCCCATGTGCAGTTGGCTTTTTTATGGCAGTTTTGGACTATGTATGTTCATTTTTTACTTAGGTCTTGGCTGATTTCTTTAGATTTTCCCATGATGTCAAGCAATGAGGCACTGAGTTTGAAGGTAGGCCTTGGAATACATCCACAGGTATACCTCCAATTGACTCATATGATGTCAATTAGCCTATCAGCAGCTTCTAAAGCAATGACATAATTTTCTGGAATTTTCCAAGCTGTTTAAAGGCACAGTAAACTTAGTGTATGTAAACTTCTGACCCACTGGAATTGTGAGTGAAATAAGTGAAATAATCTGTCTGTAAACAATTGTGGGAAAAATTACTTGTGTTATGCACAAAGTAGATGTCCTAAACGACTTGCCAGAACTATAGTCTATTAACAAGAAATTTGAGGAGTGGTTGAAAAACAAGTTTTAATGACTCCAACCTTAAGTGTATGTAAACTTCCGAATTCAACTGTATTTAATTGCGTTTTGGGAAAACTTGTTCACAAACTGAGGGAGATTTTTACTGAAATTCTGTTACCAAACATCGGCACTGTTCCCGGTAAATGTGGTTTTGTAAAATGTTCTGTAGAAATGGTTAAGTCGTACATGTGCATAGAGATGTATGGTTTAACTTCACAAGCAATGGTTTTTGTTGGCATACTTTTAAAGTAAAAAAAAAAATGTACATTTAAAATGTAATACAATTTTAAAATTAAAGAGTCTCAGCATCATTCTGTTACAATGGAATTGCCCATATGTAATGTACAGTAAACCAGCTGTATAGCTTTAGGCTTCTTGAGTACAGCCATACAAATTAGAGTTATTCATATATAATGTGCAGGCTACTACTATTATACTGAGCCCATTCTTTCTTGGACTCAAATATCAGTTCTTTGCTTTCTCGTGTGCTAGTAGAGCCGTTGCCAAAACTGAGTTGAGTGCAACTGTTCCGTGCAACTACAGGAATTTCACCTTCTTTGTGTCTTCCAACGATAGAGAAAACAGAACCCTTAAGGGTTGATCTAAATAGATATGACATGAGTATGTTCAGGTGCGCTACTGTTCCAGAAAGCATTGATCTTCTGAGACAATCCAATGATCCCTGTACAAAATTTCCAGTGACTGGCATGTTTACCAGGAATGCTAGCAGGGCACCATCTGTCAAGTATTATGAAGACTGGTATCTCTGGGCGTGTGAGTGCCAGTCAGCCAGACAGTGTGGTAGAGACTTGCTTGGAGGAGCTCCTATACTGCACAGAAGCAGATGGTATGGGCAGCACTTCAGAGAACGGTGTGTGTGCACTGTAACTGGGGTTATGAGGACAATGGGGGCGTGTACACGTACACAATAATGCGATTACTGGGAACAGACAGATGAATATAATAGCTTGATTGAAACTTTGACATGCGTTGCAATTAGAACGATGAACACATTTGCAAATCAGGGAACCCGATGGAACTTTGGTGAACGCAGAAAATTGCCATTCTACCACGGCGATCGTGTAATTATTGGGAAGCCTATTTGAGTCAGATTTCAGACATATTAGGGTTTGCGCGTGAAAACTATTTCTACGATGCATACTTTCAGTATTTCCAAACTCACTTCACTGGCGCAAAAAAAGGTGGCTCGGGCTGCTGTTGCTAGCATATGTGCAGATCAAATACACAGCCGGAACTCTTGAGTTTACCTAATAATTTAGAAGATTGCTCAGAAATCCAGCTGTTTTAATCGGCGTATGATGACTTTATGACCTTACGCAGATTAAGAAAAGCAGAGTAAGGGGTTTACATGACTAATGCCATCCTCAGCCCACTGCCATAATCAGTTTAATATCAAATTATTAGTGTGCATGTAAAAGTACTGTGACTGCTGGCCAAACCTGATAGCATCTGTCCAATCCATCCACCTCTGCTCAATGGGTCACCAACTAGCTTCCACCGGCAGCTACTCTATAAATAAATGCATAGACATCTCACAAACCACAGATGATAGCCTATATGTTCACAGACAGCTACAGTATAGGCCTACATACATAAACAACAACGACAGGTCTCATGTGACACAACGGCCACAGAGAGAACCGTTACGTTTAGAACAACTCAGTGGAATGAAAAAATTTACATTTAAAAAAACACGAGGCCTTCACTCTACCAAGCTGTGGAGGAAGCACTCATCGGCGCTGCATGCCGCATGAGGGGGAAAACATATCGTAGTCCTGAGGGAAATGCAACACAGAGAGACAACAAGGAAGCTTAAAGCGATAATCCACCCCACCCCAAACCACTAATGCCCATTATTAACAGTGTAAATTAACACTCATGTGAAAACAATAAGATTGGTAGAAACATGTGAAAATCGTTTTGGGAAATCTGCTGCAGCTCAAGCTTACTACAAAACCCACGATGCAAATGTTCTCGCGCTGACTGGCTAGCTAGCTAGAAAACAAAACAAACACAATAATACAAAAGTCAATATGAGCATGTGAAGTAGCTAACTAGCTGTAAAATCGCCTAAACAAACTGCACTATTCATTTTCAAGTCTATTTCACTTGAAGTTCGTCTCTGCCACTGAGCTATAAACGTCGTCTCCGCCCAGGGCAAGAGCAGCGTTACGTGACTTTCCCACAGAGTATTTGGAGGAGATGGGGAAAACCACTAAAATTGGATTGCGTGACAATCAGCTTAGCAACCGCGTGACACAGCATGACAACGTGAATGTGATTAGTTGACAGTCAGTTGGGTGGGGTGTTTCTCCATTTATTCCCATCTACTCCTTTCAGTCATGTCTCTGATTCCTACAGACAAGGCGCATTGCGACACGGCATTTGGAGGAGGAACGGAGGTAAATCATTTGGTACAATGTTTAGATTGAGCACATCGAAGCGAAATCTATACTTTGTCATGGCGATATAAAATGGATGGATGTGTTCTGGAAAAGTATGGCCTTACCATTTATTTGGTGATCTGGTGTGCAGGTTATTGTTTTAAAAGTGCTATGAAATGTGATAGTGTCTCCAGGGACGAGAATGATATAGCTAAAACGTGCTCCTATACGATTTCCTGATATTCAGTCAGACCACTTAGAAGTTAAATCATGGGGGAAATGTGTATTTTTACCCACTGATAGAACATAGGCTGATACCAAATTGTTTCATGATTTTTATTTCTGGGGTGGATAATCACTAAGTTTGTACAACCCAAATCTCAGCTAAATGCCAATAACACTTTATTTACTTTATTCACTTTATCTATTTATTCTACTCTCTCTCCAAGAGGAAATTAAGGACTAATTCTTCACTGTCAGTTTGCTTTCCAGGGCAAGGCCACGGGGGCTTTCTCTGTTTATTTTTGATATCCACCTTTTTCTCCCCAATTTTGATTGTCTCATCACTGCAACTCCCAAACGTGCTCAGGAGAAGCGAAGGCGGAGACATGCGTCCTACGAAACATGACCCTCCTAACCACACTCCTTTATACCCGCCAGCTTAACCCGGAAGCCAGCAGCAGCAATTTGTCGGAGGAAACACCATTCACCTGGTGACTGGGGTCAGCCTGCAGGCAACAGGCCCGCTACAAGTAGTCGCTAGGGCGCAATGAACCAAGTAAAGCTCCCCTGGCAAACCCTGCCCTAACCCAGACGATGCTGGGCAAATTGTGCACAGTCCTATGGGACTCGCAGGCCACGGCCCGGGAATGAACCCAGGTCTGTAGTAATGCCTTAGACCGCTGCGCCACTCGAGAGGTCTTAAACAAAGATACACTTGTGGGAGCAATAAAAAGGCCCAGAGGAAAAGAGGAGAGAGGAGAGAGGGAGGGAGATGGGAGGGTTGGGGGTAAAGTGTATTGTTTGAGTGGTCCAGAGTGGAAACTTTGGTGTGCGGAGTAAACAGGGCTGGGTAAAGCGGTACAGTGATAACCCCTCTCAGTGGGACAACAGGCTGAGGAGAGATAAGGCAGGGAAAGAGCCTCTCTCACACACACACACACACACACACACACAGTAACACAAACAGGACGCCCAGTAACACACACAGACAAACAGTGACGGAAACTTAAAACAAGTATTTCCACAACTGGGAGACACGAGTGAGACAAGTGAGACATGGATACATTCACGTAGGCCTGTGTTACAACACATGGCCATCACCAGCACGTAGTAGAATGGCTTAGTTACACATCCTGCTATTTCAGTTGCTTTCTCACAGGGTTGCAAAGGGTCGGAAACTTTCAGGGTAAATTCCCAGAAAATATCCATGGGAAGTTAAGTTTTGCTTAAATTCATCAAAAAAAGTTAGCATATAACAGTGAACCTTTTTAGTGGGATACACAAGGCAATTCTAGGTCTTGTGGCCTATTTTGGTTAAACTATCCCCAATTCAATGGAATTGCAACCCTCTGCATGCACAGTGCATTCTTCCATCACATGTACAGCTGATTCTCAAGATCTTGCACACTAATGAGCTGCTATTGAGCCCACGCTATTACACTGTCTGAGCCAAGGACTACATGCTTTCTGGTAAGTTTGATTACAATACTGGGTGGGATGAATATATTTTATGACATACTGTACATGATTTTTGTTAACTAGTAAATAGTAGCCTAGAGCAAAGTGTTTAAATCAATTCTAACTTGTTAACTATTTCTGCTAGTTAGATTTTGCTACCATGTGAGTTTTAGATTTGCTTGAGCCTGTTAACCGATGAGTGTCAATTCACCTGTTTCCATACATGTTTCATTTTAAAGCATTCATCTTACAAAGGAGTTGTTTAATCTAACTGCTTAACTATTTATCTGTACTTGGAATTGTTTTGTTTGTTTTTTTACTAATTTTTATTCTAATCTTTACAGGAAAATGCCATGGGCACTATCTGATGTGGAAACATTTCAACACAGCTAATGTAGAAGGAGAAGCTGTGTACATTTACAAATACTGTGCCAAATCATATGTGAAGGACGTAACAAAGATGCAGAATCATCTGACCAAGTGCATAAAGTTCCCTCAGCACTCACAACAAGCAACCTTTGACAAAAGTCCCTCTAATTCTATTCGAGGTGAAAATGCTGAATCAGACATCTTATTGACTGCAACTGCTCACGGTCCTCCTGGAATCAGAAGTTTTTTTGACTCAATGGAGGAACATAGTCAGAGAAATGCTGATAAATGTCTTGCTCGAGCTGTGTAGGCAACTGGTACACCTCTGCTGCTCACAGGCAATGTGTATTGGAATAGATTTCTGACTGTTCTTCACCCAGAATATACCCCTCCAACCAGACATGCTTTATCTACTCATTTGCTGGATGCAGTTCAACAGAGTTCAAGTGAAGGACAAGCAAATCATTGAGAAAGCAGACTGTATTGCAATCATCTCTGATGGGTGGTCGAATGTTCCTGGGCAAGGAATAATTAACTACGTCATCTCCACCCCTCAACCAGTACTCTACAAGAGCTCAGACACAAGGGACAACAGACACACCGGTCTCTACATTGCAGATGAGCTGAAGGCAGTCATCAATGACCTTGGACCAAAGAAGGTACAGTTGAAGTCAGAAGTTTACATAAACCTAGGTTGAAGTCATTAAAACTTGTTTTTCAACCACTCCACAAATTTCTTGTTAACAAACTATAGTTTTGGCAAGTCGGTTAGGACATCTACTTTGTGCATGACACAAGTAATCTTTCCAACAATTGTTTACAGACAGATTATTTCACATATAATTCACAGAATCACAAATCCAGCGGGTCAGAAGTTTACATACACTAAGTTGACTGTGCCTTTAAACGGCTTGTAAAATTCCAGAAAAAGATGTCATGGCTTTAGAAGCTTCTGATAGGCTAATTGACATCATTTGAGTCAGTTGGAGGTGTACCTGTGGATGTTTTTCAAGGCATACCTTCAAACTCAGTGCCTCTTTGCTTGACATCATGGGAAAATCAAAAGAAATCAGCCAAGATCTCAGAAGAGAATTGTAGACCTCCACAAGTCTGGTTCAACCTTGGAAGCAATTTCCAAATGCCTGACGGTACCACGTTCATCTGAACAAACAATAGTACGCAAGTATAAACACCATGGGACCACGCAGCCGTCATACCGCTCAGGAAGGAGACGCGTTCTGTCTAAAGATTAACAAACTTTGATGCAAAAAGTGCAATCAATCCCAGAACAGCAGCAAAGGACCTTGTGAAGATGCTGGAGGAAACAATTACAAAAGTATCTATATCCACAGTAAAAACGAGTCCTATATCAACATAACTTGAAAGGCCCCTCAGCAAGGATGAAGCCACTGCTCCAAAAGCCAGACTAAAGTTTGCAACTGCACATGGGTTACAAAGATCGTACTTTTTGGAGAAATGTCCTCTGGTCTGATGAAACAAAAAGAGAACTGTTTGGCCATAATGACCATCGTTATGTTTGGAGGAAAAAGGGGGATGCTTGCAAGCTGAAGAACACCATCCCAACGTGAAGCACGGGGGTGGCAGCATCATGTTGTGGGGGTGCTTTGCTGCAGGAGGGACTGGTGCACTTCACAAAATAGAAGGCATCATGAGGATTGAAAATTATGTGGATATATTGAAGCAACATCTCAAGACATCAGTCAGGAAGTTAAAGCCTGGTCACAAATGAGTCGTCCAAATGGACAATGACCCCAAGCATACTTCCAAAGTTGTGGCAAAATGGCTTAAGGACAACAAAGTAAAGGTATTGGAGTGGCCATCACAAAGCCCTGACCTCAATCCCATAGAGAATTTGTGGGAAGAACTGAAAAAGTGTGTGCGAGCAAGGAGGCCTTCAAGCCTGACCAGCTCTGTCAGGAGGAATGGGCCAAAATTCACCCAACTAATTGTGGGAAGCTTGTGGAAGGCTACCCAAAACTCCCCCCCCCCCTTGTTAAACAATTTTAAGGTAAAGCTACCAAACACTAATCGAGTGTATGCAAACTTCTGACCCACTGGGAATGTGATGAAAGAAAAAAAAGCTGAAATAAATCACTACTATTATTCTGACATTTCACGTTCTTAAATTAAAGTGGTGATCCAATCTGACCTAAAACAGGGAATTCTTACTAGGATTAAATGTCAGGAAATGCAAAAATAACTGAGTTTAAATGGATTTGCACTGGTGACAGACAATGCTGTGAACATGAAGGTTGCTTGGTCTAAAGTGGAGGAGTCCTACCCTCACCTCACACCCATTGGCTGTGCTGCTCATGCATTGAATCTGCTGCTCAAGGACATCATGGCACTTAAAACAATGGATACACTCTACAAGAGAGCCAAGGAAATGGTTAGGCATTTGAACAGTCATCAAGTTATAATAGCCATCTACCTCACCAAGCAAAGTGAGAAGAATAAGAGCACCTCATTGAAGCTGCCCAGAAACACCCATTGGGGTGGTGTTGTCATTATGTTTCAGAGTCTCCTGGAGGGGAAGTAATCTCTCCAAGAAATGGCCATATCACAGTCTGCCGATATGGACAGCCCCATCAAGAGGATCCTCCTGTATGATGTATTTTGGGAGTGGTAAGCATCCTGAAACATTTGGCAGTAGCCATTGCATGGATTAATGGAGACAATGGCATCCTGTCTGATGTTCAGACTCTGCTTGCAGATGTAAAAGAAGAGATCCGTCCTGCCCACTTCACTGTTGCTCCAAGCAGAGGAAACTGCAGTTTTGAAATACATCAAAAAGCATTTAGACTTCTGCCTGAAGCCCATACACGCCACAGCGTACATGTTGGACCCAAAGTATGCTGGCAAGAGCATCTTGTCTGGTGCAGAGATCAACAAGGCTTGTGGTGTCATCACTACCGTGTCTCACCACCTTGGCCTGGATGAGGGCAAGTTTCTTGGCAGTCTGGCAAAGAAAACTTCCAATCAAGGGTTTCTGGATGGAGAAGCAATATGGCAGTCGTGCAAACATATTTCATCAGCCACCTCAGAGCGCAACTGGTCCTTGTTTGGGAACACACACACCAAAACATGTAACAGGCTAACCAATACAAGGGTTGAAAAATTGGTGGCCATCCGGGCAAATTTGAGGCTTTTTGAGCCTGACAACGTGACACCCTCAAGGTTGGAATTGACGGTGAAGATGAGGCCTCAGAGTCTGATGTTCAAGAGGTGGACATTGAGGAGGTCCAGGGAGGATACATGGAAGCCTGAGAGGAGGACAACGAAAGCTTTAGTTTCTAGATTATCATTTTACAGATGTATGATGAAAACGTTTTTGGTTGCTCAAGATCCAAGGAAAAATTCAACATCCATCCAGGTACCCAGGACGTCGGGAGAGGGCTTAAAAACCACCCACTAGGGGCAACGGTGACCACCATTAGCATCAAGTAGGGTTGCGGTCTCCAAGGGCGTTGTGGATGAGGGACGGGCGTAAGCCGCGAGCTCCGGCTCAGATGTTCAATCCCAGTGATAAGCAGAAAAACACATACAATTTTCTTCTTGAACACACCAAACTTGGCAAACCTTTGTAGAGGCATGTGACGTAAAACAACAGCTAGGCTATAACACGCATGTGATGGCATACAAACAATGTGTGTGTGTGCACACCTAAGTTTGTGCATACATGCGTCGTGTGTGTGTGTGGTCACAGATGGGCGTAAATGTATTGACACACTACCGGTCAAAATTTTGGACACCTACTCAGTCAAGGGTTTTTCGTTATTTGTACTATTTTCTACATTGTAGAATAATAGTGAAGACATCAAAACTATGAAATAACACATATGGAATCATGTACAGTAGTAACCAAAAAAAGTGTTAAACAAATCAAAATATATTTTAGATTTGACATTCTTCAAAGTAGCCACCCTTTGCCTTGAGAGCTTTGCACACTCTTGGCATTCTCTCAACCACCTTCATGAGGTAGTCACCTGGAACGCATTTCAATTAACAGTTGTGTTTCTTAAGTTAATTTGTGGAATTGTTTTCCTTCTTAATGCGTTTGAACAACAGTCCATCATTACTTTAAGACAAAGGTCAGTCAATGCAGAACATTTCAAGAACTTAAAGTGTCTTCAAGTACAGTCGCAAAAACCATCAAGCGTTATAATGAAACTGGCTCTCATGAGGACTGCCACAAGAAAGGAAGACCCAGAGTTACCTCTGCTGCAGTGGATGAGTTTATTAGTTACCATCCTCAGAAATTACTGCCCAAATAAATGCTTCAGGGAGTTCAAGTTACAGACACATCTCAACATTAACTGTTCAGAGATACTTGCTTGGATCAAGAAACTCAAGCATTGGACAGTCGACTGATGGAAATCTGTCCTCTGGTCTGATGAGTCCAAATTTGACATTTTTGTTTCCAACCACTTTGTCTTTGTGAGACGCATATTAGGTGAACGGACAATCTCTGCATGTGTGGTTCACACTGTGAAGCATGGAGAAGTATGATGGTACTTCGCTGGTGACACTGTCAGTGATTTATTTAAAATTCAAGGCATACATCACCAGCATGGCTACCACAGCATTCTGCAGAAATACGCCATCCCATCTGGTTTGAGTTTAGTGGGATTATAATTTGTTTTTCAACAGGACAATGACCCAACACACCTCCAGGCTGTGTAAGGGCTATTTGACCAAGAAGGGGAGTGTTGGAGTGCTGCATCAGATGACCTGGCCTCCACAATCACCCAACTTTGGGATAAGTTGGACCGCAGAGTGAAGGAAAAGCAGCCAACAAGTGCTCAGCATATGTGGGAACTTCTTCAAGACTGTTGAACCAAAAGAGTATGTGTGTGTGTGTGTAACAGAAAGAAATAGAGACAAGGGAGGGACTAGAAGATGGAAGTGATGAGCTTGGCTGGCTGAACATCCCTGTACGGTCTCTCAAGACGTTTAAACCAGGGCAGGTTGGAATGAGACCACAGAAAGCCCTGGGCCCCGTTTCCCTGTGAAGAAGCAACCCTCCGAGGGCCACATGGGCTCAGGGCTCCCCCTCTCATTAACAGATCTGAAATACGGTAGGAGTCGCATACTGGAGGAAGTAGGAGACAGGTAGCTGGTGAAGGGAACTAACCCCATCCAGCTGTTATTTTGAGTTTGACTACATCAATCCATTACCCATTAGATACTGTAACAATGGTGCTAGAGGGTGCGTTCTGAGCCCTCTCCTGTACTCCCTGTTCACCCACGACTGCGTGGCCATGCACGCCTCCAACTCAATCATCAAGTTTGCGGACGACACAACAGTGGTAGGCTTGATTACCAACAACGACGAGACGGCCTACAGTGAGGAGGTGAGGGCCCTCGGAGTGTGGTGTCAGGAAAATAACCTCACACTCAACGTCAACAAAACTAAGGAGATGATTGTGGACTTCAGGAAACAGCAGAGGGAACACCCCCCCATCCACATCGATGGAACAGTAGTGGAGAGGGTAGCAAGTTTTAAGTTCCTCGGCATACACATCACAGACAAACTGAATTGGTCCACTCACACAGACAGCATCGTGAGGAAGGCGCAGCAGCGCCTCTTCAACCTCAGGAGGCTGAAGAAATTCGGCTTGTCACCAAAAGCACTCACAAACTTCTACAGATGCACAATCGAGAGCATCCTGGTGGGCTGTATCACCGCCTGGTATGGCAACTGCACCGCCCTCAACCGTAAGGCTCTCCAGAGGGTAGTGAGGTCTGCACAACGCATCACCGGGGGCAAACTACCTGCCCTCCAGGACACCTACACCACCCGATGCTACAGGAAGGCCATAAAGATCATCAAGGACATCAACCACCCGAGCCACTGCCTGTTCACCCCGCTGTCATCCAGAAGGCAAGGTCAGTACAGGTGCATCAAAGCTGGGACCGAGAGACTGAAAAACAGCTTCTATCTCAAGGCCATCAGACTGTTAAACAGCCACCACTAACATTGAGTGGCTACTGCCAACACACTGTCAATGACACTGACTCTACTCCAGCCACTTTAATCATGGGAATTGATGGGAAATGATGTAAATATATCACTAGCCACTTTAAACAATGCTACCTTATATAATGTTACTTACCCTACATTATTCATCTCATATGCATACGTAGATACTGTACTCTATATCATCGACTGCATCCTTATGTAATACATGTATCACTAGCCACTTTAACTATGCCACTTGGTTTACATACTTATCTCATATGTATATACTGTACTCGATATCATCTACTGTATCTTGCCTATGCTGCTCTGTACCATCACTCATTCATATATCCTTATGTACATATTCTTTATCCCCTTACACTGTGTATAAGACAGTAGTTTTTTTGGAATTGTTAGTTAGATCACTTGTTCGTTATTACTGCATTGTCGGAACTAGAAGCACAAGCATTTCGCTACACTCGCATTAACATCTGCTAACCATGTGTATGTGACAAATAAAATTTGATTTGATTTAGAGTAAAGACAAATTGTTCAGGCTACATTATCATGTCCCCCCAAAATGTATGCACCCATTTCTAGAAAACATTTCATAAAGCTGCTGAAAAACCAGCAAATTACTGTGTTATGAAGCCATTTTATTATGTCAAGAAAGCCTTACAAGCCTAGTTATGCAAAGGCAAAGCTGGCCGGAGCGGAGGAGATGTCTTCACCGGGAGTGTGGGAGGTGTTCTATTATTAAACACATTAGCTTTCCAGGAAATCCATTTGGTATGAAGGCTTTTCGCAACCACTGACTATTTGTGTCCCTCCCTGCATGCCCCAGCGGTGTCTGTGTGTGGTAGTAACCATGAGACCAGGTTGACAGCTATGACATAATCACTAGTGGCCAGGACTTTCAGTTGGTGTTCATGCACATTCGTAAACAAAACACACAGGGAACTTTTACTTTCAAATACACAAATTCATTTTACACGAGGGGACGTTAAAGAATTCCTCTGATAAACATTGCAACAGATTCAAAAAGGCCAATAATACACTGAAGAAACACTGGGGGTTTGCTGACACTAAACTCAACTCCAGAAACAATAACACCATGGTAATCACACTCTATTCAGTACTAACACACAGAGGTGGTGTACAAGAAGAGTACAATGGAAGAATACATACAATGTGCCATGTTTCCCTCTGACAGGTCTTCAGTACAGGCCATTGCTCATGTAGTAGGGTAGGCTATATTCTAGCTGTGACAGGCCCCAGTCAGATTAATCAGCTAGCCTCTACTAGAGGAAGAGACTCTTTACCTGGTTTCATTGAACAATGTTGACATTCTTGTGACAAGGCAAGCATGGACATGAATGTCGTTAAGTGAGTACAGAGTTAAGCGGTTCTCACATGGTATGGTAGACATAAGTTGGATTCGGTGGACATGGTCTATAGGACTGCATGGGGTCCCCAAGTGATATGTGGTTGGGGGGGGGGGGCAGATATCTTTTGGGCCAGATATTGCAATTGCGATTTTGAATTGCGATTGGTAATTCCTTGGTATCAGGGTATATAACAGCACTTCTAAAACGAGATCAATGGAATTGATACATACTTTGCTAACTGAATACAAAACCAAATTAAGCAAATATTTTCCAACATTGTCATACATATGATAGGATTATTACACCTAAATACAGTATTACCAAACGTTAATTTTTAACATAATTAATTAACATTGTGTTCCTATTTCCCATGAATTATTTATTCAGGCAGCCATTGGCTGCAGATAGAATACGAAGTGTATGGTTGTGTAATTATGTATAAGTAGGCTCAATCATTATTATAATTCAAATTAAGTCAAAGTGACTTAAAAACATGAACATGTACCCTACCAATGATTTAAAACCTTGGAGACTGGCACAGTAATTCAACACAATGGCCTTTACACAGTTATCGTTACGCACACTTGCTGCTGCTCCTCATTTCAGGCCCCAGGCGGCTAAAGCTGCTCTCAACCCCAGAGCGATGTTTTCTCCCGTGTGATCGCCAGGGAAGTAGCCTATGGTGTTCCCAAGCACCAACCTCTCAGTTGAAACTCCTCATCAATAAAGTGTACTTTCAAAACAAATGCAGGGCTCGGTTGTTCCACTAGACCAAAGGTCTGTCGTAGTCGTGTAACAGTCCACATGTGTGAGTTCTGGTTCAACTTCTCCCTTAATAAAAGGGATTTTTTTTATTTTGTAAATGTCAACTTCATATTTATTCCACCCAGCACCACACCCAACATCATCTTTGTTTTGTAGCAAAAAAAAGATAGATAGTGGGAATCAATGACTGCTTAACGAGGTGTCAGGCTATGGCTGAGGGACTTTGTTACTGGCAGGTGCTTTTTCACCACGCAATCATCACAATGTAAGGGATGGTTCCTCTTAAAATGTTTGAATAAATGTATGGTGTTTAGGGCTGTGGCGGTCATACAATTGTCGGACGGTTATTGTCAAGAAAATAACAGATGGCCTCACGGTAACCGATCATTAATTAGCATAAACACGTTGCGCATCTCCTGACTTCCGCCTACAAGCCACTAAATGCAGACCTTTGGAACATCTACATTTTTTTAAAGTCTAAAATCTATTTCATATAGCCTTTAGTTATGATAAACGTTGGGCTACATGTTGAGATCTGTAATACATTCTAAGGCTGCATGATGCGACTAATGATGATTTGAAAAAAAGTCACATGAGCTCTGATTTGTTTCTTGTGCAGGTTGCACACACGTCATCAGTCTCTATTTCACAATTTGATAAGCACTTGACAATATTCTTTCAGTCCTCGAATTTCCTGGTGGAATTCCCCCTTGTGTGGCCGTAATGCCCCCTAAAAAAAATCCACGCATTTTGCAGCCAAAGTGTCCATTGTGCAGAATATAATCAATATAATTCTCTTCTCCCAGCTGCCGTGCTCCGAAGCACCTCTCACTCGCATGGCTCTCAGATATCTCAACTCTTATTAGCCAATGCACGTCAGATGATCGGGTCCTTCTCACAGGCATTTCAGCTAAAAAAGTTATTTGGCAACTTTAGTTGTGATACAAAACTTACCAAAACAAAGGCCTATGAGCTAAGCTACATAAAAGTAGCACAGTGCTACCCATCAGACTACTAAATAATATACAGTACCAGTAAAACATTTGAACACCTACTCATGCAAAGGTGTTCTTTATTTGACAATTTTCTACATTGTAGAATAATAGTAAAGACATCAAAACTATGAAATAACACATATTGAAGCATGTAGTAAGTACCCTAAAAAAGTGTTAAACAAATCAAAACGTATTTTAGATTTTAGATTCTTCAAAGTAGCCACCCTTTGCCTTGATGACAGCTTTGCAAACTCTTAGCATTCTCTCAACCACCTTCATGAGGTAGTCACCTGGAATCAATTTCAATTAACAGCAACAATTTTGATTTGATTTGATTTGAGGTGTGTCTTGTTAAAAGTTCATTTGTGGAATTTCTTTCCTTCTTAATGCAAATCAGTTGTGTTGTGACATGGTAGGGGTGGTATACAGAAGATAGCCCTATTTGGTAAAAGACCAAGTCCATATTATTGCAAGAACTGCTCAAATATGCAAAGAGAAATGACAGTCCATCAGTACGTCAAGACGAAGGTCAGTCAATGCTGAACATCAAGAACTTTGAACGTTTTTTTCAAGTGCCGCAATGAGGAAACTGTCTCTCATGAGGACCGCCACAGGAAAGGAAGACCCAGAATTACCTCTGCTGCAGAGGATACGTTCATTCGAGTTAGTCTGATGACCTGTTTGATTTGATTTTCAAGAACCTTTGCATTGACATCAGAGTGATTAGAGGGACAAGAGTGCTGAGTACCATGCGGTTAGCAAGTTTAGTAAGGTTACTAATGACCATCAGCAGCAGAAGAGAGAAGCCTAGTTACCGTGACAAAGCGGTCACGTGGAATTTGATTGCGGTCATGACTGTGGCGGTAATACGGTCGGTCACCGTAACAGCCCTAGTCGTGTTGCCTCGTTGTCATCACAACTCTGAGGCAACTTTTGCATTTGGTTGACATCGGTTTTCCTGTAGACAAAAAAATACTGTCACAACACCAAAGAAGCAAGAACATTGCAGCCACTTGCGAAATGGATATTTTACATGTCCATATCATCGTGTAGCCCTATTGGAAAAGTGTGAGGCATGTCCCTCTCGACTCGCTTCCTCTTGTAAGCACACATCATGTAACCAACCAGTCTGAGATCCACAGAAACCCCTCAATACTGTACATACTTCCCCCTCTGCCCTCTCCCTACTCTCATCCACTGCTGACACAACATAGTGAGACACCACTTAAACAAGTAATGCTAACTAGGAAGTCTTGCTATGTTCGATAGATTTTCACCAAAACCCACACTTTCCCTCATTTCACCTCCCCCTGTAAGTCAATGTTAGGTGCTCACCTGAAACGAAAAGCTTATCTGATGTAGGTGGGCGTTAACATTCACATTCATGAACACTCTCACACACACACACACACACACACACACAGAATGGCGTTACAGGCATGCCTTTAACATGGGACACACTTGGGAAACAGACTGTGTATTATGGCCAGAGACAGAAACTCTTCTCTGCAGCTCAACATGCAGCAACAGGAGATGGGGGGGCTACTGGAGGTCATTATAGAAGAACATTCCAGAACAGTGGAAAAAGGGACAGAAGAAAACCCCTGACAGGTAGGCCATACACTAGTTACACAGCTGTACTGTGCATCAGCATTGACTTCATTGAGCATTCACCTTTTTCAGCCTGTTTGGCACAGATAAATCAATTGGTATCAGTATCCTACCTGTGGATTTAATAAACTCTAACTCAACACTTATTAATGGGTTTGAGCCCCTTTCCCGGCAGCAAGTGTATGAATAAAGGAGTGGAAAGGGGTGGGGGGGGCGTGTCCCTGTCAGTCTTTCCCATCCCTTATAATTATGACTAAGAGAGGACCTGCTGACACTCCCACCCTTATCTAGTTCCTTATCTGATACCGGGGCTACCGAGCCCTCATTGTCCTGCTTGTTTAGAACGGCAGACAGAGTGAGTGGAGTGGACAAATTATTCTCAATGTCATAGAAACAATCCCGCTGCCTGGTTTACACCAGGCCTACCCTGCCCTGTACTGAGCTGTGATTCTCGGTCATGGTGACCTGGTAGATCCTGTGGAGCTCAGCTCTCACTAATGCCTGAGTCATATTCATTAGGCACCAAAGAAAACAGGGAGGAATTAACTGGTCTAATAAGACAAATTTGTTACGTTTTAAAACGTTTTTTTTTAATTCTGTGGTGTATTCCTGGGCTGGGTTCTCATCAGTCTTTGTGAAGGAGAGGGTGGCAGAGGAACGGAGCAGTGGAGAGGCAACAAAGACAGATTTGGGAAATGTCAGTGCCATGGAGAGTCATTCCCTACACATTCTGAACACAAATATAAGAACGCAACATGTAATGTGTTGGTACCATGTTTCATGAGCAGAAAAAAAAGATCCCAGAATTTCTCAAATTTTGTGCACAAATTTGTTTAAATCCTTGTCAGCAAACATTCCTCCTTTGCCAATATAATCCATCCACCTGACAGTTGTGGCATATCAAGAAGCTGATTAAATAACATGTTCATTACACCTTGTGCTGGGGACAACAAAAAATATTTTAAAATGTGTTGTCACACAACCCAATGCCACAGATGTCTGAAGTTGAGGGAGCATGGAATTGGCATGTTGACTGCAGGAATGTCCACAATAGCTGTTACCAGATAATTGTCTAAGTTTGAAAACAATTTGAAAACAATATGGCAGTAAGGTAACAAAATGTGGAAAAAGTCAAGAGGTCTGAATACTTCCCAAATGCATTGTATTAGCGTTCAAGCAATTATGATTTTTCAACGCCGGTACCGAATATTGGAGGACCAAAAAAGCCGATACCGATTAAATTGGCCGATTGTTTTCAATTGTTTATTTGTAATAATGACAATTACAACAATACTGAATGAACACTTATTTTAACTTAATATAATACATCAATAAAATCAATTTAGCTTCAAATAAATAATGAAACATGTTCAATTTGGTTTAAATAATGAAACGTGTTGAAGTAAAAGTGCAATATGTGCCATGTAAAAGCTAACGTTTAAAATTCCTTGCTCAGAACATGAGAACATATGAAAGCTGGTGGTTCCTTTTAACATTAGTCTTCAATATTCCCAGGTAAGAAGTTTTAGATTGTAGTTATTATAGGAAATATAGGACTATTTCTCTCTATACAATTGTATTTCATATACCTTTGACTATTGGATGTTCTTATAGGCACTTTAGTATTTCCAGTGTAACAGTATAGCTTCCGTCTGTCTCCTCGCCCCTACCTGGGCTCGAACCAGGAACACATCGGCAACAGTCACCCTCGAAGCAGTGTTACCCATGCAGAGCAAGGGGAACTACTTCTTCAAGTCTCAGAGCGAGTGACGTTTGAAACGCTATTAGCCCGCACCCCGCTAACTAGCTAGCCATTTCACATCGGTTACACCAGCCTAATCTTGGGGGTTGATAGGCTTGAAGTCATAAACAGCTCAATGCTTGAAGCATTGTGAAGAGCTGCTGGCAAAACGCATGAAAGTGCTGTTTGAATGAATGGTAGGCAGCAGCAGGCTCGTACACATCACTCAGTCAGACTGCTCTATCAAATATCAAATCATAGACTTTATTATAACATAATAACACACAGAAATACGAGCTTTATGCCATTAATATGGTCAAATCCGGACACTCATCTCGAAAACAAGACATTTATTCTTTCAGTGAAATACGGAACCTTTCCGTATTTTACCTAACAGGTGGCATCCATAAGTCTAAATATTGCTGTTACATTGTACAACCTTCAACGTTATGTGATAATTACGTAAAGTTCTGGCAAATTAGTTCGCAACAAGCCAGGCGGCCCAAACTGTTGCATATACCCTGACTCTGCGTGCAATGAACGCAAGAGAAGTGACAATTTCACCTGGTTAATATTGCCTGCTAACCTGGATTTCTTTCAGCTAAATATGCAGGTTTAAAAATATATACTTCTGTGTATTGATTTTAAGAAAGACATTGATGTTTATGGTTAGGTACAGACGTGTAACGATTGTGCTTTTTTCACAAATGCGCTTTTGTTAAATCATCCCCCGTTTGGCAAAGTTGGCTGTCTTTGTTAGGAAGAAATAGTCTTCACACAGTTCGCAACGAGTCATGTTAGCAGGCAATATTAACTAAATATGCAGGTTTAAGAATATATACTTGTGTATTGATTTTAAGAAAGGCATTGATGTTTATGGTTAGGTACACATTGGAGCAACGACAGTCCTTTTTCGTGAATACGCACCGCATCGATTATATGCAACGCAGGACATGCTAGATAAACTAGTAATATCATCAACCATGTGTAGTTAACTAGTGATTATGATTGATTGATAGTTTTTTTATAAGATAAGTTTAATTCTAGCTAGCAACTTACCTTGGCTTCTTACTGCATTCGCGTAACAGGCAGGCTCCTCGTGAAGTGCAATGTAATCAGGTGGTTAGAGCGTTGGACTAGTTAACCGTAAGATTGCAAGATTGAATCCCCAAGATGACAAGGTAAAAATGTGTCGTTCTGCCCCTGAACAAGGCAGGTAACCCACCATTCCTAGGCCGTCATTGAAAATAAGAATTCGTTCTTAACTGACTTGCCTAGTTAAATAAAAAGGTTAAATAAAAGGTGTACAAATAAAAAATAAAAAATAATTAAAAAATATATATTTTTTTTAATCGGCCAAATCGGTGTACAAAAATACCGATTTCCGATTGTTATGAAAACTTGAGATCAGCCCTAATTAAATCGGCAATTCTGATTAATCAGTCGACCTCTACATTGTATATCTATGGCTTTGTATCCATAAGAATCTCTCACATGCATTCACAGTCAAGTCCTTCTGGAAGGTTCTCCCATCTCCACAGAGGATCTCTGGAGCTCTGTTAGACTGACCATTGGGTTCTTGGTCACCTCCCTAACCAAGGCCCTTCTCCACCGATTGCTCAGTTAGGCTGGGCGGCCAGCTCTAGGAAGAGAGTCTTGGTAGTTCCAAACTTCTTCCATTTAAGAATGATGGAGACCACTGTGTTCTTGGGGACCTTCAATGCTGCAGAAATGTTTTGGTACCCTTCCCCAGATCTGTGCCTCGACACAATCCTGTCTTGGAGCTCTACAGACAATTATTTTGACCTCATGGCTTGGTTTTTGCTCAAACATGTCAACTGTGGGGCCTTAAATAGACAGGTTTATGCCTTTCCAAATCATGTCCAATCAATTGAATTTACCACAGGTAGACTCAAATGAAGTTGTAGAAACATCTCAAGGATGATCAACGGTATCAGGATGCACCTGATCTTAATTTCGAGACTCATAGCAAAGGGTCTGAATACAAATGTGAATAAGTTATTTCTGTTCTTTTATCAAATAAGTTTTCACTTTGTCATTATGCAGTATTGTGTGGAGATTTATGAGGATTTGTATGTATTTAATACATTTTAGAACAAGGCTGTAATGTAACAAAATGTGGAAAAGGGGAAGGGGCCTGAATACTTTCCAAATGCACTGCATGTACAGTGCCTTCAGAAAGTATTCATACCCCTAGACTTTTTCTACATTTAGTTGTGTTACAGCCCGAATTCAAAATGTATTAAATTGATGTTTTCCTCTCTCATCGATCTGCACACACACAAAGTGAAAACATGTTAATGAAATTTTAGCAAATGTATAGAAATTATATAAATTAGATATTTCTCTATATAAGTATTCACAACCCCTGAGTCAATACTTTGTAGAAGCACCTTTGGCAGTGATTACAGCAGTGAGTCTTTCTGGGTAAATCTTTAAGAGCTTTCCACGCCTGGATTGTGCAACATCTGCCCATTATTATTAAAACTATTCTTCAAGCTCTGTCAAACTGGTTTTTGATTATGGCTAGATAACCATTTTCAGTTCTTGTCATAGCTTTTCAAGTAGATTTAAGTCAAAACTGTAACTTAGCCAGTCAGGAACATTCACGGTCTTCTTGGTAAGCAACTCTGGTTTAGATTTGGCCTTGTGTTTTAGGTAATTGTCCTGCTGAAAGGTAAATTAATCTCCTAGTTTCTGGTGGAAAGCAGATTGAACCTAGTTTTCCTATAGGGTTTAGCCTGTGCATAGCTACATTCCATTTCATTTCAATCCTGAAAAAAAAATCCACAGTTCTTAACGATTACTCAGCATACCCATAACACGATGCAATCACCACTCATTAATGTGTGGTGTTGATTTCCCAAAAATAAGGCTTTGCCACATTTTTTGCAGTTTTACTTGACATGTTTTGGAATATTTTTATTCTGTACAAGTTTCCTTTTCACTCTGTCAATTAGGTTAGTATTGTAGAGTAAATACAATGTTGTTGATCCATCCTCAGTTCTCCTAACACAGACATTAAACTCAAAACCTTTTTAAAGTCACCATTGGCCTCATGGTGAAATCCCAGAACGTTTTCCATTCCTCTACGGGAACTGAGTTAGGAAGGACACCTGTATCTGTGTAGTGACTGGGTGTATTGATACACCATCCAAAGTGTAATTCATAACTTCAGCATGCTCAAAAGGGAAATAACCGTGCTAAGGATTTTTCTACGCTTGTCTGACCAATTGGAATCCACGCTTCAACATTGTTTTGATCACGCGGACTGGGATATGTTCCGGGTAGCTTCAGAGAATAACATTGATGAATACACTGATTTGGTGACAGAGTTTATCAGGAAGGGCATAGGAGATGTTGTAACCACTGTTACTGTTAAAACCTACCCGAACCAGAAACCGTGGATAGATGAAAGCATTCACGCAAAACTGAAAACTGAAAACCACAACATTTAACCATGGCAAGGTGACTGGGAATATGGCCGAATACAAACAGTATAGTTATTCCATCCGCAAGGCAATCAAACAGGCAAAACGTCAATATAGACACAATGTGGAGTCGCAATTCAACAGCTCAGACACGAGAAGTATGTGGCAGGGTCTACAGACAATCACGGACTACAAAATGATAACCAGCCACATCGTGGACACCGACGTCTTGCTTCCAGACAAGCTAAACACCTTCTTTGTCCGCCTTGAGGATAACACAGTGCCACCGACGCGGCTCACTACCAAGGTCTATAGGTTCTCCTTCTCCATAGCCGATTTGAGTAAGATATTTAAGCATGTTAACACTCGCCAGGCTGGCGGCGCAGAGGTGGTGAGGGCTCTGGGAGTGTGGTGCCAACTAAACTCTCACTCAATGTCAACAAAACAAAGGAGATGATCATGGACATCAGGAAACAGCAGAGGGAGCACCCCCCTATCCACATCAATGGGACCGCAGTGGAGTAGGTGGAAAGCTTCAAGTTCCTCGGTGTACACATCACTAACAAACTGAAATGGTCCACTCACACAGACAGTGTGGTGAAGAAGGTGCAACAGTGCCTCTTCAACCTCAGGAGGCTGAAGAAATTTGGCTCGTCTCCTAAAACCCTCACAAACTTGTACAGCTACACAATCTAGAGCATCCTGTCGGGCTGTATCACCGCCTGGTATGGCAAATGCACCACCTTCAACCGTAGGGTTCTCCAGAGGGTGGTGCGGTCTGCCCAACGCATCACAGGGGACAAACTATCTGCCCTCCAGAACACCTACAGCACCCGATGTCACAGGAAAGCAGATCAAGGACAACAACCACCCGAGCCAATGCCTGTTCCCCCCGCTATCATCCAGAAGGCGAGGTCAGTACAGGTGCATCAATGCTGGGACCGAGAGACTGAAAAACAGCTTCTATCTCAAGGCCATCAGACTGTTAAATAGCCATCACTAGCACAGAGTCTGCTGCCTATATACATAGACTTGAAATCACTGGCCACTTTAATAAATGGAACACTAGTCACTTTAATAATATGTACATATCGTGCATTACCCATCTCATATGTATATATTGTATCCTATACTATTCTACTGTATCGTATTCTATGCCGCACTGACATTGCTCGTCCATATATTGTCCACCATTCCTTTACTAGACGTGTGTGTATTGGATATGTTGTGTAATTGCACTGTCGGAGCTAGAAGCACAAGCAATAACATCTGCGAAACACGTGTATGTGACCAATACAATTTGTTTTTATTTGAAATTTAATGCCTGCTTCTTTTTTTTACCAATCTGCCAATACCAATCTCCCTGGTCTTTGTGTTTGAAATGAACTGCTCAACGGAGGGGCCTTACAGATAATTGTATGTGTGGGGTACATAGATGAGTTAGTCATTCAAAAATCATGTTAAGCAATATTATTGCACACAGAGTGAGTCCAAGCAACTTATAAAACTGGTTGTTTGGATCCTGATCAGACAAGCAGCGGTCCAAGCCGTGCTGTATTGGCCGTCACAGATACACCTATGCCTGCTAACAGTTCCATCTGAGAATTATCACCAAGTCTCCAAGAATATCATGTTCATGTTGCCGTCCGAATCACCTCTTGTTCTCATCTCAGCTCGCACATTATTTCCCCTTGCTTCCAGCCGAGCATTTTTAGTGTACTATCAGATCAGGTTCAATGTTTGACGTGACTAGGTAGTGACAAGAATGTTATCCAGCCTGCACAGCAACCAATTTGTTTAGAACGAACGATCAGTCCTCTTGCATAGCAACTCAGCAAAAAGAAGTAAGGACGAGGTCGCGTCTGTAGCATCATGACCAAAAAGAACTAACAACCAGATTTTTGCCCGGACTGCATCGTCTGGTGGAAGAATGAAATTGTATGAATTGACTTACGAAAATAAAGTTCATGAAAATATGTAACTCATTGTTATTTTAATATGTTGGTAACAGTTTTATAAAAGTAATAAGGCATGCGAGGGAGTGCTGTATCATGAATACAGTCACATGTTAAATGGCGTTTGGCCCGAACGAAGCGATAGCTAGCAAGTTTGGTAGCTAGCTAGTTTGCGTGTTAGCTGAGCCAGTCTCCAATCCATATGAAACAAAAATGATGCTAGCAATTGCAGTACACACCAAATGCTGAATAAATACAAGGTGCTGTAGTAAAAGGCAAGTTAATAACACAATGAATACAAACCATTTAGTCGCATTTTGCGACCGTTTGACTTGGCTGTGTGAGTTACATTTATAAAATTGGTCGCACTGTTGGGAGCTGCACATTCTACCCGGTCACCTCAACCAAAACGTCCTATATGTTTTTGGCCGGATAAAACAAACAACTTTTAGCAGTTCTCAGAGGCTTAACAATGTTGTTTTGATTATTGCTTGAACAGTCGCTAAGACAATACTTGTTTGTGACAGTTGCAAAATACCTATTTTGGATGCAGCAGTTGTTAGCTAGAATGCTAAACGCTCATTGACTTACGTTGGTAGCAAAGCTAACCAAAGAGCCTTGTTACTGGTTGAAGTTTGTTTAAGTATATTGCTGTTGATTTGACGATAACAAACATTAATTAAGCGGGACATTCACGAGCCTTACAATCAAATTATAATCCCAAAGTAGTGTGAAATGCACACATAAAATAAGCTTGATGTAAATGGAAAAGGATCTGTCTTTCGGCAGACCACGTTTACTACATGCAGCGCCCACTATGTGTCACTTACTACATGCCGTGCCACTGCCATTGAGGCTGCTAGCTAGGACACCGTCTTTCCACAGTTATTCTAACGCTGTGGAGAGGGTAATCACTACCTGGTAGTACCACGTGAGAGTTGGGTTGGCTACACTAGGTAGCTACTTCTCTCGCCGTAACATTAACTGAACTGTGGGGACAGACAACACTGTGTACCAGTGTTCCCTAGCTAGCTAGCAGCCTCCCTCCTCTGTTTGGCATTGAATGTTGGCATTGAATGTCGGTGCACTACCACCACCTTCTGTGCTGGAATGTGGGCCAGAGACCGTGCTAGCAGCCTCAATGTCAGTGGGTGCATCATGTAGTAAGTGACGCATAATGGGCGAAGCATGTCGTGGGCACGGCATGTATTAACCAAAGTCTGCAGCTAGACATTATTGCGTAAATGTGTAAATGGAGGATTTTTTTGCTGCAGGTCTATGAGAACTCTCCCATGTTTTCCTCCATGCTGGGGAAATTGTGAATAGCGACTCGGAGTACAGACGGATTCAGGTAGAAAAACAATGGATGACAATTATCAATTGACACTACTGCTATTGGCTAAAATCAGTATGTTTCCAGACATGGAAGTTAGGTTCTGAATGAAAGGTGAACAGATGCCTTGAGTAGAGTACATTAGACTAGGGTACAATACATTATACTGTACTATATATACTCTATTGTATTGTACTGAACTGTACTCTGCAGTCAACTCTTGTGAAACATAGATGTCTATGATTGGTTCAGATTTGGGCCTTTCAAATGTTTGGGCCAAGTCAAGGCCGGTCCAAATCTAAACCAATTATAGACATTATGTTTGGGCCAAATATAGGAATGTCCACACCGGATATCTGTGGACATTGAAATATACTTTATGTATGGTCCAAATCAAGGCTGGTTCCGACCGGACCAAAGGTGAACCAAACATAGACGTCTATGAATGGTTCAGATTTGGTCCGGTCCATGGATGTTGAAATCAAGGCCGGTCCAGATCAATTTTTTTGTTTTTTTTATTATTATTTTTCAAATAAGACTTTCTTCTTTTTGTACTCTAGTCACATCAGGACCAAAAAAATCTGTGCAAATGGCCTGATTGGAAACAGCAAATTGGTCAGTAAACTTTCCAAATGTAGACAATACGCTAGAAAGATGGAATCGTTCTGTGCTGGTAAAATGTTTTACGTGAGAACTGGTAGTGGAAATGCTTTTATGCGCAAACATTGATATAACCATCATATCGAAGTTAACTTGGAGTCACACGATGACATGTGTGGTCCTCCCACTGCTACTGGGGAAAGTGTGCAGTTTATTAGACTACAGTGCAAGTGTAAGGCTATGAGATTGATGCTCCTTTCCAATAAATATCAAGTCTTATTCTGGAGACATGATGATCGATGCTTGACTGCAGTTCGACAAATAAAAATAATCTTGCTCTTTTGTCCATAATAATCATGTGATAGGCTACCTGCACTGTATACAGGAAACTGTTGGCTAGAGACATTTGTGACAAAACCAACAGTACGTACAGAAGTTAAAAATTAGATGCAATTTTTTTCGTACATGGGAATTTAACCACAAAGATTATTTTACTTGCACAACTAGTGAAGTTGATGGAAACATCTCTGGTGGAAAACCTGCAGTTTTGTATTTTATTTATGCGAATATTTGCATGAAAATCTGTCGCCATTTGGATGGAAACCTAGCGAATGTCATACATTTGATCTCCAGCCTGTAAGCTACAGACAATGCCATATACACTTTCTACCATAGGCTACATGACTTAGGTTAGATGATTTAACGGAACGTTGGTGGAGCGCCGCAGCGGTGTGTCTCTCCAACAGCACCCTGGAGAGGCATGGACAAGCAAAATATTTACCACCCCTGATTTTGACAAAGGGGGCTCTGCATCTTGGGCCTGTTGACATCAATGTAAGGGCCTAGCTCTGCAGAGGTCTCCTGAACATCTCAGATTCTCATCCTCCAAAGAAATTAAGGGTTGTAAAAGACAAATGGAATGCCTCTAAACTCCAAGCTGTGCCAATTACAAAATAATCTACTAAATGTCTAGACAACATGTTTACACTCTCGATTTTTCCTTATTAAGTCAATTGGGGAAAAAAATGCAGCAACATAAGAGTTCAGTATTCTTTACTGAAAAATCTATGTAGGCATAATCAACAGCATCATCACGGTTAAATCTAGGCCCAAGGTGTCAACTTATTATTAAAAAGATAAAATTATTAAAACACACAAACAAACAGTCAAAGACACCATCATGGGCTTCAGTGGAGAGGAATTAAGATATTCTTCAGGCAAAAGACGCTGATTATTCAGGCTTCGAGATGCCAGGCCAATCCATCTCACTCCATTTTCCCTTTGAAAATCTAATTTCATGTTCTGAGGGGGCAGGAGGAGATGTTTTGGGTCGAGGCTGCTGTCGATGTGGGAGGGGGGTGCAGAGGAGTATTTTTCTCCACTCATACAGGAGTTATGAAGGCAATGTTCATATTTTGCAGGGGAGTATTTAAAGAATATACAGTACCAGTCAAAGGTTTGGACACATCCACTCATTCAAGGGTTTCCTTATTTTTACTATTTTCTACATTGTAGAATAATAGTGAAGACATCCAAACTATGAAATAACACACATGGAATAATATGGTAACCAAAAAATAAATGTTATATTTGATATTTTTCAAAGTAGCCACCCTTTTCCTTGACAGCTTTACAAACTCTTGACATATTCTCAACCAGCTTCATGAGGTAGTCACCTGGAATGCATTTCAATTAACAGGTGTGCCTTGTTAATTTGTGGAATTTCCTTCCTTCTTAACACGTTTGAGCAAATCAGTTGTGTTGTGACAAAGTAGGGGTGGTATACAGAAGATCGCCCTATTTGGTAAAAGACCAAGTCCATGTTATGGCAAGAAGAGCTCAAATAAGCAAAGAGAAACTCCAGTCCATCATTTCTTGAAGACATGAAGGTCAGTCAATCCGGAAAATGTCAAGAACTTTGAAAGTTTCTTCAAGTGCAGTCGCAAAAACCATCTTGCGCTATGATGAAACTGGCTCTCATGAGGACCACCACAGGAAAGGAAGACCCAGAGTTACCTATGTTGCAGAGGATAACTGCTTCACAGAGTTCAAGTAACAGACACATCAACATCAATTGTTCATAGGACACTGCGTGAATCAGGCCTTCATGGTCGAATTTCTGTAAAGAAACCATGACTAAAAGGACACCAATGAGAAGAAGAGACTTGATTGGGCGAAGAAACACGAGCAATTTACATTAGACTGGTGGAAATGTGTCCTTTGGTCTGATGAGTCCATATGAGGTTTTTGATTCCAACAGCCGTGTCTTTGTGAGATGCGGAGAATGTGAACGGATGATCTCTGCATGTGTGGTTCCCACCGTGAAGCACGGAGGTGGTGGTGTGATGGTGCTTTGCTGGTGACACAGTCAGTGATTTATTTAGAATTCAAGGCACACTTAACCAGCATGGCTACCACAGCATTCTGCAACGATACGCCATCCCATCTGGTTTGCGCTTAGTGGGACTATAATTTGTTTTTCAACAGGACAATGACCCAACACACCTCCAGGCTGTGTAAGGGCTATTCTACAAAGAAGGAGATTGATGGAGTGCTGAATCAGATGACCTGTCCTCCATAGTCATCCGTTGGTCTGCAGAGTGAAGGAGTTAAGTGCTCCGCAGAGTTAAGTGCTCAGCATCTGTGGAAACTCCAAGACTGTTGGAAAAGTATTCTTCATGAAGCTGGTTGAGAGAATGCCAAGAGTGTGCAAAGCTGTCATCAAGGCAAACGGTGGCTATTTTGAATAATCTCAAATATATTTTGATTTGTTTACCACTTTTTTGGTTACTACATGATTCCATGTGTTATTTCATAGTTTAGATGTCTTCACTATTATTCTACAACGTAGAAAAAAGTAAAAATAAAGAAAAACCCTTGAATGAGTAGGTGTCCAAACTTTTGACTGGTACTGTATATATACATAATTCTTTTAATTTCGATTTATCAGGGGGCACCCTCAGCACACCTACCTCCCGGAGCTATGGGGAGCCCACAAAAATAGCACCATCTAATCTTTATTTCAGCAATTTTCCATTCCGGCAACATCTAAAACATACTGGAACCCTCTCAGGCAGAAAAAACTAGGAGAGATGGTGGTGTCATCTAGGGCTGGGCCATATATCATACGAATTAGAATTAATCTTTTGACGTTATATTCCAAATGCCTATATCGCAAAAATCAAGGTTTTTATATATTTTTATGAGCGTTCTGTCTTTTTGGTCTCGTCTCCTTTGCTGTGTGAACTGTGCACCTTCCCACTTGCACACAGACAACAAGCCCCTCCCCCTGCCACTCACAACAACAACAGAAGATCACTTCTTCCTCTCTGACAGAAAGCAGTTTAAAATCGCAATTTGCATTTGAGGCTTGGTCCAACAGAAAATCGCTCAAATGGACACCGAACCGCTTGAGACATTATTTTAATGTAATAGATGAGAATTTTCGAACGATACCCTTTTTGTGTCTCAACTCCCAAAATGTAGAACAGAGCACACCCTATTATAAACGCGAGGATCAATTGACATGATTTTGGAAAAAAATATATTTTAGACAAAGACTGTCATGTGCTAGCTGCCTAGTCTGTGTTTCATAAACTTGCAATGAGCATAAAAACACACATTTAGATAAGTAATCGGCAACTCGTTCTCATTCTCAGAAATAAGTATATTATCTAGGTAGCCACTTGATATCAATATCTAAACAAAGTGAACAGGCTGTGTTGTTCAAACAGTTGGAGACAAACATGAGGGTGTATTCATAACAGTGCAAATGTTCTTTCTACCTTGTTGGCAAGCAAATGGATCCAAGTTGGCTAGACTTTAAATTTAAAAGATTAGTTGGCTACTCACTAGCACGTGGGCTTGTGCTTGAGAGATTGTTAATGAGACCTGTGTTCATTTTCTATAATGCCTGCTCCTAGAAATTGGTCGTTATTATTGGATGTGCATTGTGAATGGTTGTGGTTATTACATTTGTAACCAAAACTTTATTTTCATAGACCAACTTCAAAGCCAGATCAGTTATTATTACCAAAAAAAAGCTGGTTAAACTATTTTGCTAAAATAATAACATTATTAGTCAATTAAATTTACTTATAATGCCCTTTCTACATCAGCAGATGTCACTAAGAGCTTATACAGAAACCGATCCTAAAACGCCAAACAGCATGCAAAGCAGATGTAGAAGCACGATGGCTAGGAAGAAGTCCTTAGAAAGGCAGGAACCTAGGAAGAAACTTAGAGAGGAACCAGGCTCTGAGGGGTGGCCAGTCCGGATGGGAATTATAAGAGTACATGGCCATTAAGATCAGATACAGTGGGGAGAACAAGTATTTGATAACCTGCAAAATCGGCAGTGTTTCCTACTTACAAAGCATGTAGAGGTCTGTAATTGTTATCATAGGTACACTTCAACTGTGAGAGACGAAATCTAAAACAAAGATCCAGAAAATCACATTATATGATTTTTAAGTAATTAATTTGCATTTTATTGCATGACATAAGTATTTGATACATCAGAAAAGCAGAACTTATTTGGTACAGAAACCTTTGTTTGCAATTACAGAGATCATACGTTTCCTGTAGTTCTTGACCAGGTTTGCACACACTGCAGCAGGGATTTTGGCCCACTCCTCCATACAGACCTTCTCCAGATCCTTCAGGTTTCGGGGCTGTCGCTGGGCAATACGGACTTTCAGCTCCCTCCCTTTTCTATTGGGTTCAGGTCTGGAGACTGGCTAGGCCACTCCAGGACCTTGAGATGCTTCTTACGGAGCCACTCCTTAGTTACCCTGGCTGTGTGTTTTGGGTCGTTGTCATGCTGGAAGACACAGCCACGAGCCATCTTCAATGCTCTTACTGAGGGAAAGTTGTTGGCCAAGATCTCGCGATACATGGCCCCATCCATCCTCCCCTCAATACGGTGCAGTCGTCCTGTCCCCTTTGCAGAAAAGCATCCCCAAAGGATGATGTTTCCACCTCCATGCTTCACGGTTGGGATGGTGTTCTTGGGGTTGTACTCATCCTTCTTCTTCCTCCAAACACGGTGAGTGGAGTTTAGACCAAAAAGCTCTATTTTTGTCTCATCAGACCACATGACCTTCTCCCATTCCGCCTCTGGATCATCCAAATGGTCATTGGCAAACTTCAGACGGCCCGGGACAAGCGCTGGCTTGAGCAGGGGGACCTTGCGTGTGCTGCAGGATTTTAATCCATGACGGCGTAGTGTGTTACTAATGGTTTTCTTTGAGACTGTGGTCCCAGCTCTCTTCAGGTCATTGACCAGGTCCTGCCGTGTAGTTCTGGGCTGATCCCTCACCTTCCTCATGATCATTGATGCCCCACGAGGTGAGATCTTGCATGGAGCCCCAGATCGAGGGTGATTGACCATCATCTTGAACTTCTTCCATTTTCTAATAATTACGCCAACAGTTGTTGCCTTCTCACCAAGCTGCTTGCCTATTGTCCTGTAGCCCATCCCAGCCTTGTGCAGGTCTACAATTGTATCCCCGATGTCCTTACACACTCTCTGGTCAAGGCCATTGTGGAGAGGTTGGAGTCTGTTTGATTGAGTGTGTGGACAGGTGTCTTTTATACAGGTAACGAGTTCAAACAGGTGCAGTTAATACAGGTAATGAGTGGAGAACAGGAGGGCTTCTTAAAGAAAAACTAACAGGTCTGTGAGAGCCGGAATTCTTACTGGTTGGTAGGTGATCAAATACTTATGTCATGCAATAAAATGCAAATTAATTACTTAAAAATCATACAATGTGATTTTCTGGATTTTTGTTTTAGATTCCGTCTCTCACAGTTGAAGTGTACCTATGATATAAATGACAGACCTCTACATGCTTTGTAAGTAGGAAAACCTGCAAAATCGGCAGTTTATCAAATACTTCTCCCCCCTGTAGTTCTTCGAGATGTTGAAACGTTCATAAATGACCAGCAGGGTTAAATAATAATCACAACGGTTGTAGAGGGTGTAACAGGTCAGCACCTCAAGAGTAAATGTAATTTGGCTTTTCATAACTGAGAATTCAGAGGTTGAGACAGTAGGTGCAAAAGAGAGGGAGGAAGAGAGGGGAGAGAGAGGGAGGGAGAGGGTCGAAAACAGCAGGTCCGGGACAACGTAGCACATCCGGTGAACAGGTCAGGGTTCCATGGTTGTGGAAGGCCTATATTTTGCCTAGATATACTTTTACATGCAGTGTATTGATCTTTAAATTGTGCAACAAAGCTTATTTGGGACAAAAAAATACAATAAAGAGATACACTACATGACCAAATGTTACTGCTCGTTGAACATCTCATTCCAAAATCATGGGCATTAATATGGAGTTGGTCCCCACTTAGCTGCTGAAACAGCTTCCACTCTTCTGGGAAGGCTTTCGACTAGATAGAACATTGCTGTAGGGACTTGCTTCCATTCAACCACAAGAGCATTAGTGAGGTTGGGCACTGATGTTAGGCGATTGGGCCTGGCTCGCAGTCGACTACCCAATTCATCCCAAAGGTGTTTGATGGGGTTGAGGTCAGGGCTCTGTGCAGGCCAGTCAAGTTCTTCCACACCAATCTCGAAAACCCATTTCTTTATGGACCTTGCTTTGTGTACAGGGCAATGTCATGCTGAAACAGGAAAGGGCCTTCCCCAAACTGTTGGCACAAAGTTGGAAGCACAGAATCGTCTAGAATGTCATTGCATGCTGTAGTGTTAAGATTTCCCTTTACTGGAAGTAAGGAGACTAGCCCAAACCAGGAAAAACAGCCCCAGACCATTATTCCTCCTCCACCAAACTTTACAGTTGGCACTATGCATTGAGGCAGGTAGCGTTCTCCTGGCATCCGCCAAACCCAGTTGGTGAAGTGTGATTCATCACTCCAGAGAACGTGTTTCCACTGCTGCAGAGTCCAATGGCGGCGAGCTTTACACCACTCCTGCCGATGCTTGGCATTAACCGGGGCAGCTTTAGCACGGCAGACATTTGACGAACTGACTGGTTGGAAAGATGGCATCCTATGATGGTGCCACGTTGAAAGTCACTGAGCTCTTCATTCTACGGCCAATGTTTGTCTATGGAGATTGCATGGCGGTGTGCTCGAATTTATGAAATAGCCGAATCCACTAATTTGGGGTGTCCACATACTTTTGTATATATAGTGTAATGTATATATCATGAATTGCCCATAGCTTTGAAAAAATCTGGTATGGTTGAGCAGTTAAGGTCAGTAGTTGTCAATTGGTCTGAAGCTCTGCACCAATTACAGTAAATTATTAGCTACCTACCCTTTTGTCAAAACTTCTGTTAACCTCTTCTCTGCAATTACGCTATTATAAACATCTAGCAAGCATACTCTTTTCAATCTGACTGAACTGTGGAAGAAGCAAAACTCATGTTCTCACACCAGATCTAATACTCAGCACCATAACCTAACAAGACACATATTGTGGTCTAATATCCCTCCGGCACTATAACTACACACTGCAGGTTATTATATCATATGATTCACTTAGCCTCCCCATTACCTAGAATCAGTCATGTGATCTGGGCCTAAATATAAACCAACAGCTTTTTCCACGGGTTATTTCTGTTCCATCTGAAATGCACTATAACATTCTTACGTGTTTACCAGAAAAACACAATTATCTGAGCTTTACCGGGGCACTGCTCTCTGATTCTTAACGGAGTGTTAGCAGTGGGCCCACCTACGGTAGCAACGTTAAAAATCCTAATAGTCATTCAGGGTTCCAAGCCGCCAGCAAAGCAGCTAAGCCTAGATCAGGGCCAAGCTCGAGGACACAGATTTTTCTTCTCATTTCATTCCATCCTTTTTCTATCTTTAGTAGTGTAAATATGCCAGCTAACTGGGGTCTGGGTGCACTTGTAATGAGACAAGACTGCGACGGCCGGAGCTAATGAGCTGTCAGGGGACTACAGTGAAAGAGACTGAAGACAGAAGCAGCACGCCAGAGCTAGGTACAGTGCCCAGCCAGTGAGGTCAAACAGCAGAGCCCGTATCCAGAGAACTGTACCATAGTGGGGCAAAAAAAAGAGACAAGCCCCATGACAAAACAGGCATCTGCTGTTTCCCACTGCACCTCTCCAAAGTATAGGACATAGCCTTCTACATGACATGGATTGGTAGTGGGTATAGAAAATGACATCCAGGCCGGATGGTATTCATACGACGCTGTAAGCACTAGCAGAGTTGTCTCTTTAGAGAAGGGAGGGAATTTGTTGCCAACCTGGGTGTCTAGGTGGAGGAAGGTGCCCTTCTGTCCTCTGTCTAGAGTTCAGCAGGGAGGGAGTGGTATACAGTATAGCTATGGGGCAGTTATCTCCTCTGATGACCCTCCAACCTCACAGCCATTATGTGATCCTGTTTAAATCACTGCACCAGTGCAAAACTCGTCAGTCATGGTGATGGGCGGAAACGGCATAGGCCTACAACTAAATATGTGTATGAGACCAATAATATGTGATTTGAAAGGGGTTAACTTACCAGACACAAATGTACTGTACAATAGCAAGGCCAACTGTGAATAAATAAAACAAAGTGGGTGTGCAAGACATTCACAAACGTAAATAATGATTAACATTTACCCTTTACATTTGAAGCACTCCAGGAAATAAATGTTTGCCTTTCAACATCTTAAGCAGGGTTGTCTCACAATGACTGTTTGACTTTGCCTCTGGACCCTTGCAGATTATGAATGTTTGATGTTCGCATCCAGAGAACTTGGACGAACATAAAAAAGTACAGTGAAAGATTCACCTGCAGCTGAATGGCTGTTTGAACATCCCACACACACACACCTTTCTTTATTGAGACCATAGGACCATGATCCATCAACATGGAGTGAATGAGTGTGTCGGTTCCAGGGAACCTGGATCTACTGATAGTGAATGCTGGGCTGGCAGTGGGAGGAGGAGAAGTATGCTGTTCAATGAGCACAACCCACAAACATATTTTCCATCTGTATGTTGTTATCAACTAACTAATTTCGAAACGGGTTTCAGTTGGGGGAAAAAATATTCCCAAATTGACGAGCTGAAATATAATAAGGAGCCAGAGAAATCAGCACTTAGTGGTACCTTGAAAAAGCTTACAAGCTTAAATCTCTCAAGATATAACATGGTTGACTCCCTCCTCAACCCCTGGGAACAAGACCTAGCAAAGCTGCAGCTGGCTCAAAACAGAGCAACACGGCTTGCCCTTAACTGCAAATAAAGAACTAACATCAACAACATGCCAGTCTTTCCTGGTTGAGGGTTGATGAGAGATTAACTTGTTTTCTTCTGGTTTTTATGAGAAAATTCCAGATTGTCTGCATAAACAAATTCAATTCATACATAACCCACAAGTTATGCCACCAGGGGTCTTTTCAAAGTCCCCAAGTCAAAAACAAATTCACGACAATGTACAGTATTATACAGAGCTATGATCGCATAGAACTCCCTTCCATCTCCAATTACTCACACAAACAGCAAAATTACCTTTAAAAAATAAAAATCTCATAGAACAGCAGGGACTTTGACACACACACACACACTTTTTTTGTATTGTTTGTATAGATATTTTTGTTATATTGTTTGCATATTGCTGGATTTTTTTTTTTTTTTTTTTAAGTGTGTGACTGGTCATATTTTAAATGTTTTGTGACCACAGGATGAATAGATGCTGCCTCTGCAAAAGCAAAATAGTCATCAACAGACACAGAGGCACCTGGGTCGTTCCACAAAATGAGTTCCTTTTGCATCCCTTTTATATTTTAAGAATATATTGTGCACAAATATTGTATTTTAAAAGCCTGCCCTGTTACATTAAATGAAGTGCCCTTTAACATAGACCACATGGAAAATTAAATACATCACATTTTTACATAAAGACTTGCTAAAGTGCCAAAATGAATAATTCTGACATGTCCCTCTGTGCAACCTATGTGACTTCTAGGAAGATTTTAACCCTCTTAACCTCAACATCTATCCACGTTTTCACCATCATTGTATAGCCCGAGTTAATATGTTGCTTTGACATTGTAATTTCTGTCGATGATTATTTATGTAGCACTTTACACTCATAGACGTAAACGGTTTCAAAATGTCAGATTTGGACACAAACACACACCTAAACTGGAACGCAGTGGCTGTCCAGTAACATGGTGTACATGACGTCAGAGCTCAGTGTCTCCTCTTCACCACACTTTATGGGTTTTGACTAACAGCCGTTCTGAACATGAGGACCGTCCACGACAAGAAGTTGCCCTCCATCCCTCCCGTTAAATTGGGCAGCTTTTGCCAATTGTGTGTTGTCCGAGTGAGGGAAATTCTGTAAGTTACCAAGACTCAACGTATTTTGAAAAATGAGATGTTGAGGATTATAATAAATACCGATTTAAAGTCATGCAAGCAAACCAAACACCTGTGAGTCCAAATGTGCACTTCACATTTCCATATCATAAAACTAATGTTATATACAGTGTCAATGTTTATGATCACTGTGTTTGATGTAGAGTTACAAGATGACATTATACCCTGGGTTTAGGTCCAGGACAATACCGGTGTCGCGAATGAAAACACGAAGCAGAACTCACTCTTTGGACCTTTAAAAACCTGTACATAAAATATTGTGTGCTGTATCTTGGAAAATAAATAAATGTGACTCTGGATGACAACATAATGATGTTTGTTTGTAACATTAGGGCTGTTTCCCTAAAGAAGTGATGTCAGCTTTGTGTTTTGTTTACTTGCCACGATACTAACGAGTATCGCGATGTTGGTACCGTCAGGGCGCTACCTGGGTTTTCCTGAAAAGAATGGGCCTGTTTGTTGTATTGTGAAGATAATGTGCCGGATGCAGCGCTGTGTTCCAAAAAAAACAACTACAAGTGTGTGTGTGTAAAGGATGTCACACTGCTTGCTTAGCGAGTAGGGCTGGGCGATGTCAAATTAATTTGAATTGATGTTTTTGCACAATATTCAATTTTTCATTTTTATGTGTCAACTGCTCAAATTGCGTGCAGGGCAGACACTACTAAAACAGGAGTATCAATGAACATTGATTCTGGAAAAATGTATGGTCAATTTGTCACGTGGCATTTTAGCCCAAAGACTGTTAAACTAGCTGTAAGGTCTGTGTTTTATAAATGTGCAATAAGCGTAAACCACAATTATATAAGGAACTGGCAACTCATTCTGAGAAATAAGGTAACTCTGTTACGCTCAACCCTGTTACTTTACTTGGCACTTAAACTTTTTTATATATTAAGTTGGAAATTTGCTCTTTTTGACAGAATGTAAAAATTAGGTTTAACAATTTCTTTTTTTACGAAGTTACACTACTCAGAGGGCATCCAATTGGCTGTACAACCCATCTACAGTACCATAGCATAATGTGAAAGGAAAAAGACCTTGTGCCCAAATCAGCTGATTTGATTTTCATGCTTTGGACCAATCAAGTATATCAGTCCTCCTCACATACTCCTAGCTCACCCTAGTCTATCTGGCCTTCCATTCCACATGCAACAAGTGAAAAGGAAAACATCATTACATCTCATGTTAGATCTGGTTGAATAGACCACTGCCTATGTCATCAAAACCTGCTATCTCAACACAAAGTATGCGTTTGTTTCATGTGTGTAATTATAAAAACAAAAGGAGAGTCCATGCCCAAATGCAAAGTCGGGAGTCTGTACACACCTCATCATTAGGTTGGCCTATATGGCTGTCAAGAAAAAGCTACCAAAACATGATCCTTCTCACACTGGACCCATGCAGGAAGATACATGTTGCCCATCTGAATGTATGTGGAAAACGTTTAGCCTATGGACAAACATTGATACAAAAAAAAAACGGTCTAGATTATCTCTATATATAATTTTGTTTGAAAAGAGTGGACTTCTATGATAACCTAAAGGCCTTGGTGAACGTCAAAACAGGCACGGTGCAGTAGGCTGCTAAAATAAATCTACACCTCCTCTACTTGCTGTCACAATAATGTTGTACTACGACAGCAAACTGCAAGGCAGAGAACAACCCATGCAACCTATCCGCAACGTCCAAACCGGGAGGTCCAATTAATAGTTGTTTCCCCAAATCACGGTTTCTACAATGATAGACACTACAAGCATTATCAACATTGCTGGCTAGAGGCCCACGCTGTGGCTGTGCTCACACGTGAAAGTAAGGTGCTTACGACGCCACGATAAAGACTACTGGCCATATCACGGGCGCAGTGGAATCAATTGAAAGCGGCATTGGTGGAAACATTGTAACCACAACAACAGGGGAAACAATCACATTAGTTGCGAAGAAACATTGTAACGGACTGTCGCAGGCAAAGCAACTCACATCTTCAAAGAGCGACCCAACGTTGGCTGTCACGAGCAGTATTCCCGAGCCTGCTGTCAGCTTCCCCGCCATAATTCTGTCTGGAATCAAAAATGTAGCCGATTTTGGACTGTTCGGAATTGAAAGTAGCAAAAGTCGTTCAAGGTTTCACGAGGCTGGTTGAGTTAAAATATTGAGGAATTGTGACTGCAGCCAGGTTTGTGAACGTTCGGCTCGCTCATACTAGCAAGGATCGTGCATCTAGCTGCTTGCTGACGGTCTTGCTGCTCTGTAGATGTTCTGGCTACTTTTTCACATTTACAGCCATCACAACTGTTTCCGTTTTAATCCATAGCGACTACTGACTGGGCTCTGGTTCATTCCAACAGTGAGTGTTTAATTCCCTGGCTTTTGCAGTGAAAAAGTCTCCCTCGTAAACCGCGACTCCGTAAGGACCATTGCCTTTGATTGTTCAGAGAGGATAGGCTGGAGTCTTTCACTGTCCTGACGTCACCAAGCGAATGGAAAGACGGAGCTGTTTTAAAAGGGCAACGCATTACTTGAAAAGCCACGCCAGACTGCCCCGGAGCCCTTACTTTTAGGCCACTTGACTTGTTGTTGCTTACATGTTTTTTTTTAAATACGCAAAATTGTGGAATCTAACTGTCCTGCCTAAACAATTTCATTCACTGTGGATGCAGCTTCTGACATATGGCAATGTCATAACAAATAAAACCTAGACTGATTATTACTGACCTTTGGTAGTGACACAGATGATACATGATAAAAAACTTTGCTGGTCAGCTAATTAGCAAGATGAAAGTACTATAGTGAAAGTACTATAGTCAATAGTGTACCTAAAAACTGGGTTGTAGGAGACATTGCAAGCGAACAGTGTTGCAGCTGCAGTGTGCTTGAGTCAGTGCAGGAGATAAGAATGGCCTACATTATTTTTAATTGCAGATGACACTATCTATTAACTGTTCTTTTCTAAACCACTAGTTATTGTTAAACTTGTAATATATCAATTGTTCATCTTCTCATTTCCATTTAGGCCTACATGTTTGTCATTGAGTAACCTATACCTACATTTCTACAAGCTGGGAAGTTGAAATGTTTACCACTTTAAGAGAACAACGTCTCCGTTGCCATTTGCTTGTGTGAATTTGGTGGGGCCCACAAATGAGTTTGTTTTCTTTTTCTAAAGTTATCATCTGAGTGGTTAGAGGCCTTTTTATATTTATTGTCATTCAGATTTTAGATGTGTTCTCAATGCTCATTAAAAATGTACCTCAAGGGCCTCCCGAGTAGCCTTGCGGTCTAAGGCTCTGCATCGCAGTGCTAGAGGCATCACTACAGACCTGGGTTCTATCCCAGGCTGTGTCGCAGCTGGGTGCGACCGGGAGACCCATGAGGCGGTGCACAATTGGCATCCAGTTTAGGGGATGGCCGGGGGCTGTCCCAGGATGTCCTTGTCCCATCACGCTCTAACGATTCCTTGTGGCGGGCCAGGCACATACACGCTGAATTCGGACGCTAGTTGTGCAGTGATTCCTCCGACACATCGGTGCGGCTGGCCTCCGGGTTAAGCGAGCAGTTTGTCAAGAAGCAGTGCGGCTTGGTAGGGTCGTGTTTCGGAGGACGCGCGGCTCTCGACCTTCGCCTCTCCCGAGTCAGTACGGGAGTTGCAGCGACGGGACAAGACTGTAACTACCAATTGGGGATTGAAAATAAATCTAAATAAATCATGAAAATGTACCTCAAATACAACAAGTTTGCAAAGGCCTTCAACCTCTGAAATGGCCCGGGACATACAAGTCATTTGCTGTGGTCTCATAAGGGTTTCCTCTTCTGTGCCATATCCTCCCCTAATGGTCTGGAGGGAAAAGTGAGGTCAAAAATGGATTCTCGGTGATCAAGAGGTCAGAACATACAAGAACCAATCAAGACGGGTCTTATTTGGTGAGAAGATGTCAAGATGGTAGAGGCATGAGCCCCAAAGAAAAGATGAGCAAATACAGGGACACAGTGGAAGTCCCTAAATGTTTTGGAGTGTTGCCATCTTAGGAGGTAGTGGGCGAGTACACATGGCTCATTAAGATTTTGTGGAGAGAGCAAGGAGATTATCGCTATCACAAGTTATTCAAATTGCTCACAGCTGTGTCTGGCAGTACGCGTGTGTGTGTGTCTGTTTGTCTGTGTGTCTGTGGCTGTGTGCGTTTAGGGAGGGGATATTGGGTGCCAGGCCCTTCCGTTGTAGACCAGCCGCTGCGGACGTGTTGGTGTACATGATCTCCGGCTGCTTTGCATGTGTTGGTGCTGGCATGACACACCAGGTGTGACTGGCCGCTGGCCTCTCAACCACAGACATGAGGAGGGTAATAACACTCCAGTACTATCCTGCTGCTCTCAGTCAGAGCTGGTTGTTGTGGGTGTGCTGTAGCCTATCAAGTATTTTGCTAATCATTCTTCATTTCATTTGTGTTTCTATTCGTTCCAAAGTGATTACTGCTTTAGATGTTCCTACTTTTGCTTGTCGGAATAGTACAGAACGTGACAATGTAGCCTATGTTCTTTCATGGTTCTCACAGATATGATATTGATATCTTTATTCATTTGAAGCCAAGTACTCGTCCAGTTGTTGAAACTGGGGGCACTCTAGTGTAATGTTCTTGATCAGACTGACTGATGTTTATCATTGTTAGCAACATTTTGTCAGCAACTCAGCATACTTGCTACAATCCCGCTGCGGGTCGGGTGATTAAGAGGTAACAGGCTTGTGTAGAAAAGAGACCATTAACAGTGCTAGGGAGAATAAAAGAGAAGGGGGCAAGTGAGGAGGAGAGAAGGAGGAGAGGAAAATAAAGTTGGTGTGTTGCTATTCACATTAGCTCGGGGGGGTCTTTGCCAAGCCTACAGCAGCCCTTTCCCCTTTCCTCCTACTGTATTATTCAAACAGAGATGGCGAAAGCAAGTGCAAATGTCTCTAAAAAGGTACAGTATAAATCTGTGAGGAGGTTTGCATAGAACATGATGATAACAGTTCAGGTCATGTGTTTCAAAAGGCCCACTAAATACTACACTGTTTGCACTGGACAGGATATCCCACAAGTTGGTTGTTGTTTGCGTGTGTGTGTGTGTGTGTGTGTGTGTGTGTGTGTGTGTGTGTGTGTGTGTGTGTGTGTGTGTGTCTTTGTGTGTTTTATTCATTTTGCTGATAAAGGACTCCAACGTCCAACTGGCTGAAACCCCTCCCTCTCCACTCGGGGTAATGGAACAAATGATGTAGGAATTCCAGTCCGTGAGCAAATATGTGCACTTTGACCCCTATCCCTCCACTGCTCAAATTCACACACATAGAAAAACATGAAAATAAAAAAAATTCAAGCTCTAAAGAGCTGTGATTCAGCCCCTTTAAAACTGTGACAACAATGTCTCAACTTTATGTTTATGTTCCTATGGTGTTCACTGTTTCACTTCCTATTCCCAAGACGTAACTTTTACCATTGCATGGGAATGTCGTCCAATATAGAAACTGTCTAAACTCTCTGTGGCTAATTAAGACGGTGTAGCTAATTTATGAACTTAGAATTCTACATGACACCCATTACAATTTACATTATACACAAAACACTACATTTCAACCAGAGAGCTATAACTGATTTACAGAAACTATAAACTGTAAATAAATGACTTACAAACGCATTGCATGCCGAAAAAGGTATACCCCGATGCAGAGTTTCCCAAACTCGGTCCTCAGGACCCCAAGGGGTGCACGTTTTGGTTTATGCCCTAGCACTACACAGCTGATTCAAATAATCAACTAATCATCAAGCATTGATCATTTGAATCAGCTGTGTAGTGCTAGGGCATAAACCAAAACGTGCACCCCTTAGGGTCCCGAGGACCGAGTTTGGAAAACTCTGCATCGGGGTATACCTTTTTCGGCATGCAATGCGTTTGTAAGTCATTTATTTACAGTTTATAGTTTCTGTAAATCAGTTATAAACAGTTATAGCTCTCTGGTTGAAATGTAGTGTTTTGTGTGATGCAATGTTTAATGGGTGGTGATCATTGCTAACGTTCACTTCCCAGGATATTAGGTGGTTGACCTGACATGTGCTGTTTCATTTCTTCTTGTCCATCTGTAATGCTTTGTCTAGAATCTGGAGTATGTCTTTCTGTGACTGATGGGGTGCTCTCCTTTTGTCAATCGCATGACATGTTGTTTTTGGAGAATCGGCCTGTCTCTCACTCCCCACATAGTTGTTGAAGTGGATCTATGACTTAGGCTACACTAAAGCTATTCATGTCTTTTTCCTATACACAATGCACACCGGTCAGCACGTGTCCTCTAAGCTACTAGGGAGGTCCCAGTACTGATCTGGAACCTGGAAAGGGGCCCAACCCCCCTCCACACACAGCATGGCCACAAAGTGCCGGGGGAGGCAATTAACCCCGTCCATGATTTCAATTTGAGCAGTTCACAAAGTCTACCTTCTCTGCCATCCCTGTACCCTTAAATGTATTACACATTTCTGCTACTCCTTTTCTTGGCCTGGGTGGATCCCACCGTGAGGCCGACCTATTTTGACGCTCCCCCAGGAAAGGTCTAATATCCCCTCTTCTAATTTACACTCTCTCACCATTTAATTTGGACCGCTGTACTCTTGTGGGACAAAATGTCAGTTATTTTCCCAAAAGAGGCTGGTGGACTAAATCTGGTTCATTCTGGAAGGACTGACCGATGAGATGTTCCTCCTTCTTTCAAGTGGTTACTGTATTTCTTTTATATTTTCACTAATTAAACACAAATTTGACAAATGAAAGCAAGGGCTCCACCACTTGGCTTTCATCTTAGTTATTTCTAATAGGTGAATTCTTCGAGGAAGAGAGAAAGAAAGGCTACATTTTCAGAATTCGAACGGGCCCTTGTCTAAACCGATGCAGGAAAATGTGGAAAGTTTTAACTCTCTTGAAATCAGGAGTTTGTATCCTGCACCTGAAGTTGCAAACCTTTCCTTCTACTTGTAAATGATAAATACTCCCTCATTTGTGCTACAGAGGTAATAAGTGGGAGCACAAATAACTTGAAATGTGCTAACAACTATTTGGGGTGGGAATTGTTCAAAAATGTAACTGTACAAGAGATGCTTCACCAAACAATGTACAAATAACCTCACACTTAGTATGCTTTCATTAGCGTACAGTCAATCTCACACTGTCATTCCCGCCCTAGAGAAATGTCAACCATTTTAGAAACAGCCGCCCTGCTAACACACAGAGAGCAGGTAGCACTCAAACCAAGACCACCCCCTTCTCACTCTCTTATTTATTTTCCCCTTCATACAAAACCATAACTTCTGCCCTTCTCCTCCACAATCCAGAATCCAAGTAATGAGGTCTGTTCTAAATATACTTTGCAAAATGTAGCCTTTTTTGTTGCTGGTCTAGCTAAGGGATCCTGAAGGTGTTGAAAACTAGCCTGTGTAGCTAGGTAACCGGCATTGCCAAACCCGAAACAAATCCCTCTCTGTGCTCTACTCTGGCCCCTTACGTAAATGCCCTACAGACTTAGACTTAATTGACATCAACTCTTGGCCTTGACCAGACTCAAAATGATGGGATTGTTCCACCTTGTGACCGACATCTGTTTGTGCTGCAGCTCGTAGCCAATCATAGAACCAACCCTGTTCATCTCAGTCTTTGGCTCTGTTCTCTACTTCTGTTCTTTATTCCTTTGGCATGTGTAGCAGAAATGAGTTCTGGCAGATAAAGCATTTTTTCTTTATAGGCCTACAGTCAATACCGAACTAGATAACGATAAGAGGGACAATATTTGATTTGAGTCTTTACTGTTACAAACATCCTTTCACAGGACACTGTCTGTTTCATTGAATTGTTATACATTTAACTGCTATGATAAACAAGCTCAATTTGTTGAAAAAGACAGTGTGACATGAATGTCAAATCATGGCCAATCATGTAAAATACCGTTCCATTACATTAGTGTGTTAATTGGGTCAATTGATGCACTCAATGGCTGTGTCTGAAAACAATTACATCCTTGCTTCCTTCATCCTTGTTTCCTCAATTCTTCTCGAAGCTTTTTGTAGGAGGAGGTCAGATCCTCTCCTCCAATGAGCTTTGAGAGGAATTAACAATACCAGGATGGGGGAAGCAAAGATTTGATTTAGTAACATTTTCAGACACAGTCAATGAAAAATGGCATCATTGTAATAACCATGGTGCTCCAGAAGATGGCAGTAATGATGAACACAAACAACACAGCATTGTCCACCAACTCCAACTATTGTCCACCAACTCCAACTATTGTCCACCAGCTACAACTATTGTCCACCAACTACAACCATTGTCCACCAACTACAACTATTGTCCACCAGCTACAACTATTGTCCACCAACTACAACCATTGTCCACCAACTACAACTATTGTCCACCAACTACAACTATTGTCCACCAACTACAACTATTGTCCACCAACTACAACCATTGTCCGCCAACTATAGTACAACTATTATCCACCAACTACAGGCGGTGGAAAAAGTATCGCATTTTCATAAGTAAAGATACCTGAAAAGAAAATGAGTCAAGTAAAAGTAAAAGTCACCTAGAAAAATACTACTTGAGTAAAAGTCTAAATGTATTTGGTTTTAAATGCACTTAAGTATCAAAAGTAAAAGTATAAATCATTTAAAATGTCTTATGTTAAGCAAACCAGAAGACATGATTTTCTTGTTTTTTAATTTACGAATAGCCAGGGGCACAGTTCAACACAACATTTTCAAACGAAGCATTTGTGTTTAGTGAGTCTGCCAGATCAAAGGCAGTAGGGATGACAAGGGATGTTCTCTTAATAAGTGTGTGAATTAGACAATTTTCCTGTCCTGCTAAGCTTTCAAAATGTAACGAGTACTTTTGGGTGTCAAGAAAAATGTAAGGAGTAAAAAGTACATTTTTTCTTTAGGAATGTGGTGGAGTAAAAGTAAAAGTTGTCAAAAATATAAATTGTAAAGTAAAGTACAGATACCCCGAAAAACTACTTAAGTAGTACTTTAAAGTATTTTTACCTAATTACTTTACACCACTGCCAGCTACAATTATTGTCCACCAACTACAACTGTTGTCCACCAACTACAAATATAACATTGGCCACCAACTACTCGTGTGTGTGTGTGTGTGTTATACATGCCCGGTGTGATTCAGTTTGTAGAACATGGCACTTGCAACACTAGGGTTGTGGGGTTGATTCCCACACGGGACCAGTATGAAAAATATACCAGTCAAAAGTTTGGACACACCTACTCATTCAAGGGACTTTCTTTATTTTACTATTTTCTATGTTGTAAAATAACTACAACAATTGTCCACCAACTACAAAACTATAAATAACACATATGGAATCATGTAGTAACCAAAAAAGAATGAAAGATGTCCATTACATTAGTGTGTTAATTGTGCCAATTGATGCACTCAATGACTATGTCTGAAAACAATTAAATCCTTGCTTCCTTCAATTCCTCTCATAGCTTTTTGGAGGAGGAGGTCAGATCCTCTCCTCCAATGAGCTTTGAGAGGAATTAACAATAACAGGATGGGGGAAGCAAAGATTTGAGTTAGTAACGTTTTCAAACACAGTCAATGAAAAATGGCATCATTGTAATAACCATGGTGCTCCAGAAGATGGGAGTAATGATTAACACAAACAACACAGCATTGTCCACCAACTCCAACTATTGTCCACCAGCTACAACTATTGTCCACCAACTACAACTATTGTCCACCAACTACAACTATTGTCCACCAACTCCAACTATTGTCCACCAGCTACAACTATTGTCCACCAACTACAACTATTGTCCACCAACTACAACTATTGTCCACCAACTCCAACTATTGTCCACCAACTCCAACTATTGTCCACCAACTCCAACTATTGTCCACCAACGACAACTAATTGTCCACCAACTACAACTATTGTCCACCAACTACAACTATTGTCCACCAACTCCAACTATTGTCCACCAACGACAACTATTGTCCACCAACTACAACTAATTGTCCACCAACTACAACTATTGTCCACCAACTACAACTATTGTCCACCAACTCCAACTATTGTCCACCAACGACAACTATTGTCCACCAACTACAACTATTGTCCACCAAATACAACCATTGTCCACCAACTACAACTGTTGTTCACCAACTACAACTATTGTCCACCAAATACAACCATTGTACACCAACTACAACTATTGTTCACCAAGTACAACTATTGTCCACCAAATACAACTATTGTCCACCAACTACAACTATTGTCCACCAACTACAACTATTGTCCACCAAATACAACCATTGTCCACCAACTACAACTATTGTTCCCCAACTACAAATATAACATTGGCCACCAACTACAAATGTCCTTTGTGATTCAGTTGGTAGAATACGGTACTTGCAACACCAGGGTTGTGTATTTGATTCCCGCGGGACCAGTATGACAAATATACAGCAGCAGTCAAAGTTTGGACGCACCTACACATTCAAGTGTTTTTCTTTATTTTTACTATTTTCTACATAGCAAAAAAATAGTGAAGACATCAAAACTACGAAATAACACATATGGAATCATGTAGTAACCAAAAAAGTGTTACATTTTCTTTTTTTAGATTCTTCAAAATAGCCACCCTTTTCCTTGATGACAGCTTTGCACACTCGTGACATTTTCTCAACCAGCTTCATGAGGCAGTCACCTGGAACGCATTTAAATGAACAGGTGTGCTTTGTTAAAAGTACATTTGTGGAATTTCTTTCCTTCTTAATGCGTTTGAGCCAATCAGTTGTGTTGTGACAAGGTAGGAGTGGTATACAGAAGATAGCCCTTGGGAAAAGACCAAGTCCATATTATGGCAAGAACAGCTCAAATGAGCAAAGAGAAACTACAGTCCATCATTATTTTCAGACATGAAGGTCAGTCAATGGGGAATATTTCAGAACTTTGAAAGTTTCTTCAAGTGCAGTCGCAAAAACCATCAAGAGCTATGATGAAACTGGCTCTCATGAGGACCGCCACAGGAAAGGAAGACCCAGGCTTAGCTCATCTTCAGAGGATAGGCTCATTAGAGTTAACTGCACCTCAGATTACAGCCCGAATAAATGCTTCAGAGTTCAAGTAACAGACACATCTCAGCATCAACTGTTCAGAGGAGACTGCGTGAATCAGGCCTTCATGGTTGAATTGCTGCAAAGAAACCACGACTAAAGGATACCAAATGAGAAGAAGAGACTTGATTGGATCCAAAAACACAGGCAATGGACATTAGACTGGTGGAAATCTGTCCTTTGGTCTGGTGAGTCCAAATTTGATACGTTTTGTGAGAACTCCTTCAAGCTTGTTGGAAAAGCATTCTTCATAAAGCTGGTTGAGAGAATGCCAAGAGTGTACAAAACTGTCATCAAGACAATGGGTGGTTACTTTGAAGAATCTAAAATCTAAAATATATTTTGATTTGTTGAATACTTTTTTGGTTACTACATGATTCCATGTGTGTTATTTCATCGTTTTGATGTCTTCACTATTATTCTACAATGTAGACAATAGTAAAAATAAAGAAGAACCCTTGAATGAGTGGGTGTGTCCAAACTTTTGACTGCTACTGTATACACTCAGTACTAGTACTGTAAGTCACTCTGGATAAGAGTGTCTGCTAAATGACTAAAATATGAAAACAAACACCCACACAGTATTATTCATTGTAAAGTATTTTGGTCTGTTACATTTTTTCGTTACATATCAGACCCCAATAAGATTGTCTGTCGTGATTTGCGTCGGCTTGTCACGCAGGACTAGGTGTGTGTGCAGGAATCAGACACAGAGAGAGAGAGTAACGGAGTAAAGTGCTTTACTATTGCACACCCAACTGATAAGCCCAATACAATACAGGGCACAGGACACTATACCAGACAACCCAAAACCACAAGGTGTCCAGTATAGAAAATAAAATACACTACGACCTAATATGTACACACGTAACAAAAGACAATCCCGCACAAAACAAGGGCGGGTCAAACTACTACATATAGGGAAGCTAATTAAACCAAAATACACACAGGTGAAACTAATAAGACAAAACCAACAGACAAACGAAAAAGGGATCGGTAGCGGCTAGTAGGAAGGTGACGACGACCGCTGAGCACCGCCCGAACAGGCAGGGGAGCCAACTTCGGCGGAAGTCTCCTCCGGACCGTACCCTTCCCAGTCCACGAGGTACTGTAGGCCCCTCACCCGGCGTCTCGAGTCCAGAATGCCACGTACTGTGTACACCGGGGACCCCTCGATGTCCAGAGGGGGCGGAGGGACCTCAGGCACCTCACTTTCTTGCAGGGGACCAGCCACCACCGGCCTGAGGAGAGACACATGAAACAAGGGGTTAATATGGTAATACCTAGGAAGTTGTAACCTGTAACACACCTCGTTTATTCTCCTCAGGACTTTGAACGGCCCCACACACTGCGGCCCCAGCTTCCGACAGGGCAGGCGGAGGGGCAGGTTTCAGGTTGAGAGCCAGACCCTGTCCCCTGGTGCAAACATGGGGGCCTCACTGTGGTGCTGGTCAGCGCTCCTCTTCTGCCGTTCTCCCGCTAACCTTAGCGATTCCTGGACAGCTTTCCAGGTGTCCTTGGAGCGCTGTACCCATTCCTCAACCGCAGGAGCCTCGGTCTGGCTCTGATGCCATGGGGCCAGGACCGGCTGGTAACCTAACACACACTCAAAAGGGGACAAGTTAGTTGAGGAGTGGCGTAGGGAGTTCTGAGCGAGCTATGACTGCAGAAACCTGCCCACATCCTGGTTTACGCGCTCCACCTGCCCATTACTCTCGGGGTGAAAACCTGAGGTTAAGCTGACCGAGACCCCCAGTCTCTCCATAAACGCCCTCCATACTCTGGACGTGAATTGGGGACCCCGATCAGAAACGATGTCCTCAGGCACCCCATAGTGCAAGGCCTCCGCAGTCTGCAGGGCCGTAGGGAGACCGGGCAACGGGATGAGATGACAGGACTTAGAAAACCGATTCACAACGACCAGGATTGTAGTACTTCCCTGGGACGGTGGAAGGTCGGTAAGAAAGTCCACCGATAATTGTGTCCACGGCCGTTGTGGAACGGGGATGGGCAGTAACTTCCCTCTAGGCAAGTGCCGAGGAGCCTTGCTCTGAGCGCACACTGAGCTGGAGGAGACATAAAATCTCACGTCCTTAGCCAGCGTGGGCCACCAGTATCTCCCTCTAAGACTCCGCACTGTCCTCTCGATGCCAGGATGACCCGAGGAGGGGAGAGTATGAGCCCAATGGATCAGCTTATCCCGGACCCCCCTCGGCACGTACTGAGCCCCCGCTGGACAGTTAGGGGGGGCCGGCTCTAACCGTGAGGCCCTCTCTATCTCCGCGTCCACGTCCCATACTACCGGTGCCACAAGACATGAAGGTGGAATGATGGGAGTTGGCTCAAGGGACCGCTCCTCGGTATTGTAGAGGCTGGACAGTGCGTCGGCTTTGGTGTTTTGGGAACCTGGCCGGTATGAGATGGTTAACCGAAACCTGGTGAAAAACATGGCCCATCTAGCCTGACGTGGATTTAGTCTCCTCGCTGCCCGGATATACTCGAGATTACGATGGTCAGTCCAGATGAGAAAAGGGTGTTTCGCCCCCTCAAGCCAATGTCTCCACACTTTCAGAGCCTTGACAACATCTAACAACTCCCGGTCCCCCACGTCATAGTTTCGCTCCGCCGGACCGAGCTTCCTCGAAAAGAAGGCACAAGGGCGGAGCTTGGGTGGCACGCCCGAGCGCTGGGACAGCACGGCCCCGACCCCCGCCTCGGACGCATCCACCTCCACTATGAATGCTAAAGAGGGGTCCGGATGCGCCAACACGGGCGCATTGGTGAATAGCTCCTTCAAACGACTGAAAGCTCTGCCCACCTCTGCTGACCAATGCAAGCGCACCGGTCCTCCCTTCAGCAGTGAGGTGATGGGAGCAGCCACCTGACCAAAACCCCAGATAAACCTCCGGTAGTAATTGGCAAACCCTAAAAAACGCTGCACTTCTTTCACCGTGGTCGGAGTCGGCCAATTACGCACGGCTGTAACTCGGTCATCCTCCATCACCACCCCAGAGGTGGAAATACGATAACCCAGGAAGGAAACGGCCTGTTTGAAAAACTCACATTTCTCCGCCTTGCAATACAGGTCATGCTCCAGCAGTCGCCCAAGTACCTTATGCACCAGGGACACATGCGCCGCTCGTGTGGCAGAATAGATCAAGATATCATCGATGTACACTACCATTTCCTGCCCGAGCAGGTCTCGGAGAATCTCATCTACGAAGGATTGGAAGATGGCTGGAGTATTCTTCAACCCATATGGCATGACGCAGTACTCATAATGACCAGATGTAGTACTAAATGTGGTTTTCCACTCATCTCCTCCCCGGATACGTACCAGATTATACGCACTCCTCAGGTCCAGTTTTGTGAAGAAGCGCGAATTTAGACCTCTATAGTCAATGCACGGACGTAGACCTCCATCCTTCTTCTTCACAAAAAAGAAGCTGTCAACGTGCACTGCGCCCGGCCCGCCACACGATCCTAACCCGGATGATGCTGGGCCAATTGTGCTCCGCCCTATTGGTCTCCCGGTCACGGCCGGCTGCGACAGAGCCTGGACTCAAACCCAGAATCTCTAGCTGCACAGCTAGCACTGTGATGCAGTGCCTTCGACCACTGCGCCACTCTGGAGGTCACGTGTGTTAATATACAACATATTATACTGGGCTTTTGCTGTGTATGTTGCCACAGAGGTCCAGATTGTGCCCAAAGAGAAGGGAAGAACCTGGGGAAACCTACAGTTTGGGGAAACCTTGCATTCAGAATAGTCTTCAGACCCCTTGACATTTTTTACATCACAGCCTTGTTCTGAAATTGATTTCATTGTCCCCCCCATAAATCTACACACAATACCCCATAATGCCAAGGAAATAAATGTTTTTTAGAATTGTTTGCTAATCTATACAAAAAAAAACGGAAATATTACATTTACATAAGTATTCAGACCCTTTACTCAGTACTTTGTTGACGCACATTTGGCATCGATTACAGCCTCGAGTCTTCTTGGGTATGACGCAACAAGCTTGGCACACCTGTATTTGGGGAGATTCTCCCATTCTTCTCCACAGATCCTGTCAAGCTTTGTCAGGTTGGATGGGGAGCGTTCCTGCACAGCTATTTTCAGGTCTCTCCAGAGATGTTCGATTGGGTTCAGAGACTTGTCCTGAAGCCACCCCTGCATTGTCTTGCCTGTGTGCTCAGGGTTTTTGTCCTGTGGGAAGGTGAACGTTCGCCCCAGTCTGAGGTCCTGAGCGCTCTGGAGCAGGTTTTCATCAAGGATCTCTCTGTACTTTGATACTTTCATTTTTGTCTTGATCCTGACTAATCTCTCAGTCCCTGCTGCTGAAAAACATCCACACAGCATGAGGCTGCCACCACCATACTTCACCGTAGGGAGGGTGCCAGGTTTCCTCCAAACGTGACGCTTGACATTCAGGCCAAGGAGTTCAATCTTGGTTTCATCAGCCCAGAGAGTCTTTAGCTGCCTTTTGGCAAACTCCAAGCAGGCTGTCATGTGCATTTTACTGAGGAGTGACTTCCGTCTGGCCACTCTAGCATAAAAGCCTAATTGGTGGAGTGCTGCAGAGATATTTGTCCTTCTGGAAGGTTCTCGCATCTCCACAGAGGAACTCTAGAGCTCGGTCAGAGTGACCATTGGTTTCTTGGTCACCTCCTTGACCAAGGCCCTTCTCCCCCAATTGCTCAGTTTGGCCGGGCGGTCAGCTCTAGAAAGAGTGTTGGTGATTCCAAACTTCTTCCATTTAAGAATGATGGAGGCCACTGTGTTCTTGGGGACCTTCAACGTTGCAGAAATGTTTTGGTACCCTTCCCTAGATCTATGCCTCGACACAATCCTGTCTCAGAGCTCTACGGAAAATTCTTGTTTTTTGCTCTGACATCCACTGTCAGCAGTGGGCCATTATACAGACAGGTGTGTGCATTTCCAAATCATGTCCAATCAATTGAATTTACCACAGGTGGACTCCAATCAAGTTGTAGAAACATCTCAAGGAAGATCAATGGAAACAGGATGCACCTGAGCTCAATTTCAAGTCTGATATCAAAGGGTCTGAATACTTATGTAAATAAGCTATTTCTGTTTTTAATTTGTCATGAATTTGCAAAAATGTGTAAAAACCTGTTTTCGCTTTGTCATTATGGATTATTGTGCATAGATTGCTGAGGATTTGTATTTATTTAATCAATTTTAGAATAAGGCTGTAATTTAACTAAATGTGGAAAAAGTCAAGGGGTCTGAATACTTTCCAAAGTCACTGAAAATCACAGGATTTATCATAGAATCATAGGCCGTTAACTGTACTGGTCCATTGTGAGTTAAGAATGTGTCCAACTGTACACTTACACTGAGTGAACAAAACATTAGGAACACCTTTCTAATATTGAGTCGCACGCCCTTTTTGCCCTCAGAACAGCCTCAATTTGTCAGAGGCAGGGACTCTACAAGGTGCCAAAAGCGTTCCACAGGGATGCTGGCCCAATGCTTCCCACTGTTGTGTCAAGTTGGCTGGATGGTTTTTGTTTGGTGGACCATTCTTTTTTTTTGTGATCAACATTTTATTTTTATTTCACAATATACAACACACAAGGCCGGATCACTTTACAAATACTAGCCGACATGACAACATTAACATACAACTATTCACATACGGTCAGAAGTCAATTATTTGAGTGCACAATATGACATTTACAGAAATGTAAAGTAGAATTTACAATAAAACATATTCTGTATTATTCTGAGAAAAGAAAATGGCGTCCTCCCACTCCCCTACTATGTAGGTCCGCTGCTTGGTCAAGAGTTTGCATAATACATCCCATGCCTCAACTGTATTTGCCCGAGCTTTATTTATGTTGGACAATTCTTGATACACATGGGAAACTGTTGAGTGTGAAAAACCCAGCCGCGTTGTAGTTCTTGACACATTCAAGCCGGGTATGCCTAGCACTTGAATCTTTTGTCTTGCCTATTCACACTCAGAACAGCACACATACACAATCCATGTCTCAATTGTCTTAAGGCTTAAAAATCCTTCTTTAACCTGTTTCTTCCCCTTCATCGACACTGATTGGCATGGATTTAACAGGTGACATCAATAAGGGATCATAGCCTTCACCTGGAATCACCTATCTCATAGTAATGGAGGTTATTTACCATGGATTAAATCCAATATGATTTGGTATAGTAACAAGCATAGCATTGCAAAATTCTGGTAACTTTCGAGAAATCCTGGTTGGAGGATTCTGGGTTTCCTACTCATTTTTTGTCCTGATTCTGGGAATCATCCAACCGTGTTTTCTGGAAAACCTGGGAATTTTGGGAACTTTTATGGAACTTTTTAACCCTAGACAGGTAGTCTTCCTGGGCAGATGGGTTGTCTCGCACGTGAACAATGTTCTGACAAGGTCTGGGATTTTTTTAGACGACTAGACAGGCAACACTTGGTGTGACTTTCCCTTGGTGTGACTTTCCCTTGAAAGTCACACACCCACCCTCCACTGGGTGGCAGTCTCTTCACATGCTCTGGTAAACTGTCCTCAGTTGGATAATGGAGTCAGTAGGTCACCTAAGTAACAGTAGGCCAAAGATTCAGCAGCCTTAAAACAATACCGGTTGTTTCTTCCCATTGTTGTGTTTCTCTGCCATGCTAACACATCAAGTGCATTCCTAAAACATGCTTTACAATTTGCTGTGTTTTAGGCATTGAAATACATTAGCAGATGGACAGAGATTCAGATACTAGACTGGAATTTCACAATATTTAGCCTACAACAAGGGGCCTCACAAACCTCATTAACCCCAGGTGAATTGGGTTGAGACATCAATTTGGAGTTGTGGGTGAGTGGTACCAATCTATCACGATGAGTGCTGAGTACGACTCCTGGCCCTTTCTGAATTTCTACTCTACTTTGCCTCTGTGACAGCTGCCATTACCCCCGCCTCCTTCTCCACCTTCCCTTCCTCCTCCTCTGCTTTCCGTATTATTACTCCTCCTTATACTGTAACCTCTCCAAAAGAACGAAGGACCCGAGAGAGCAGTCAACTGAGAATGTGGTTAAATGTAAAACTTGTCACAAAACATCAAAATGTACATTTTAATTTATCTCTCTATTCTCATGTGTATCGGTGGTGTAGTGTTTTAAAATATGACTATATGCTTTGATGACAATGTTATGGTATGAAGATGTTCCAATCACAATTTCACCAATGCCATTTGTAGAAGCCACAGTAATGAGCGCACAAAGTCACAAGAACACTGAGGCCAGGGCTTTTCAGGAAGGGCAGATGTCATTGTCTGATGTCAGATATCGGGTTGATTCCGCCTGCAATGATCGGTTTAGGGACGAGTGTCGCGTAAGAGTGACGTGATCTGACGTAAAACAATGGGAGGATGTGGCTTTTTAGTAAGTAGTGAGTCACAGACAAAGATGTGGCACATACACATACAGAGACACACACAGCCACGTGTGTGTGTGTGTGTGTGTGTGTGTGTGTGTGTGTGTGTGTGTGTGTGTGTGTGTGTGTGTGTGTGTGTGTGTGTGTGTGTGTGTGTGTGTGTGTGTGTGTGTGTGTGTGTGTGTGTGTGTGCGTGCGTGCGTGTGCGCCTCCTGCGTGTGTATGCTGACAAACAACTAGATCATCTGACCTGAAACTCCATGAGATGATGCACACCTGTCAACTTAATTCATCAAATAAGGATGCAGTCACGTTAGATCGATATCGCTGTAAGCAAGGTTGTATTCAAGCCTTTCCCATCCTCAATACATTACACTTACCATTGGCAGCCAATCCTGTTCAGTTCTCATATCAGAGTAGGAACCTCATTTTAACGTTTGACTGTCGGGTGACTGGGTCGAGTGATTCTCTTGGTGACCGGTACTGTGAATCATAAATGACAGTACAATCACATACACAGAACCTGCACCTGTCAAGAACTGTTATTGAATGTATTCGTAATGGATTGCGTTCAGAGAGCTCTTTTCAAAATGTCCAAATACTGGATTACCTCACTTAATTCACTAGTATTTGAAAACATCTATTTTGAAATGATAATGAATAAAGATACTGTATATACTCTATATATTTAAACAGTGATCTCTGGACTATTTCAACATACATACAACATGTGGGCTTGAACACTATGCCGAGGCTGTGTAGTTTGGTGTACTCATATGTTTCTTTCTCTTTGTCCTATGCTATGTGTTAATGTTTGTGATTGTCATTTTGTATTGTCCGATGAAAAACAACAAGATGAAATGGAGTGTGTAGGTTGGCCTGCACCCATAATAGCAGTTATGTACAGTATCTTACCACCTTTTCAATGACTGAGAGTGATGCAGTGTTGTTCATTGGCCCATAGATGTCAATATTGTACACAGTGTTAACGCGAGAAAATATCACGACTTGGAAGAATTTACAGCAGCTTTAAAGGAGTGGAAATTTCCATATCATGCACAGTGCAACACCGTGCCCCCACACATGCACGCATGCACACACGCATGCACACCCGCACGTACACCCGCACGTACACATACATACACGTACTTATTTTGTGGGGTGGATGAATCATGAATCCCCTGTGGACGTAGTTAGCATAGCGCTGCGTTGTGTTAACAGTAAATGGTCAGAGACATCCTGACTCAGGACAGAGGGTATTCCTGTGCCCAATGTACTAAAGTGTACAGCTCAGAAGGGTATAGTCCTGCCTAACAGCTGGTGACTCAGTACATGAGCACTAGGATCTGCAAGCAGGTTAATCCACTGGCAATGACACATCCCCTCCCTCTTTTCCCATCATCCGGTTGATTCATGGCATGTATGCGACACTGGCACTGTCACCTTGGGCACATAAAACACACACACACACACTTATTCAAAAAGATACACACACCCACACCCTCTAATGCACATAAACTGAACACATGGCTTCATTAGGTAAATGTCACAGAGAGTGACCACTGCACGTGCCTATAGGGGAACATTTAAACACCAGGCAGCTAGATTCAAGTGAGAAATGGAAGCCCAGAAATACCTAATAGATCCCACACTGTGAATTCTCATTACCTTGTGAATTCAGGAAAAAAAAGGCAAATAAAGGTGCTTATCAACCTGTTCCCTTCTAGGGGTAACACAGGTAATGTCAACGAAACATTTGGAGGTTACATATGTCTGTGATTGGGTTCAGAGAGTCCTTTCCTGAGACATTTCCTCAATTCAGTTCCATTCTCAATGAATCACAGGGCTGGTATTAAGGTGGTCTGGCTCTGATAGTATCCAAAAGGTTACACAGGCATATGAAAATAATACCACCGTCTCACTGTGAATCACTTTAACTCTCCCAGCCAGCTCCCCTTTGTGGGCCTCTATGGTATGTGGGTGGGAGATGTGGGAGGGGATTAACACCAAACAGTCTGGGTATCGGGACAATACATTCAAGTATTTCATTTCACCTCAAAACTTGATGTCAAGGGAAGGAGGGTGTGTGTGTGTGTGTATGTGTCCGTTAAACATGTTTGTATACACTATAATTACTTCAGTATCACAGTAAATACTATCTTCATTCCCATCGGAAATCTAGTCGGTAGCAAATACCACCCTGTACCCAATCAGAATGATTCATTAGATGTATTCGGGGGGAGTGAAGAGAGTGAATTTTCTTTGTCTCAGTGTCGGCCCTTGATTTCCTTCCCACTGCTGTGGAGGGAGACTGTGAGCATTGAGCTGTCGATGTGATGAGCAGAAGACCTGTCAGAGGCCTGAGCCGCTGGGACATACCACTGAGATAGCACTGAGATACCACTGGGCCTCTGGGAATTCTGTGTGAGAAATATGTGGCCTCAGATGCATTTCTCTCATCTCACGCCCCCCAACGTTGTGGTAGAGTTACAGTGAAATTATTTTCTGTACTGTATTGTTACTGTACTGTAATGGGCAGATAAAATACGTGGTTGACCCACATTATTGATCATATGGTATCGTATGATTTATTACTTGGCTAAGGGTCTCAGAGAACCCAAAATTACAGTATGTCTTTGTGAATTTGGCTTTTAAATGTAATTTATTTATTTATTTATTTAACTAGGCAAGTCAGTTTTGAACAAATTATTATTTACATTGATGGTCTACCCTGGCCAAACCCAGACAACGCTGGCCCAATTGTCAGCCACACTATGGGACTCCCAATCACATCCTGATGTGATACAGCCTGGATTTGAACCAGGGACTGTAGTGACACCTCTTGCACTGAGATGCTGCGCCACTTGGGAGCCTGTAAGGACGCCACAAAATCAGTTAGATGTCAGCTTACAATGTACAGATGTAGGATCTTAATTTGATCCCTATTTTGTTGCTGAGAAATACACAGCAGGAAATGCAAAAGTCTGGTGTATTTGAGGTCTAAAAATACTCCTAAGGTCTGTAAGTTCCACTTTGAAATTTCAGACATGATTTGCCCTAAACAAAAATGTATCAACCCCTACAAAAATGTCCATTAATTATAATCCACATAATAATTTACATTTCCTGTTGTCTGCAGGACTGTTTTCCTGTTGTAGCAAACTGGCTCAAATTAAGATTCTACATCTGTGTGGCTCTGAAAAAACACCATGCAAGTTGTTCCATTTAGTACTCTAAACAAGGGTTCTTCTAAGATCCTCAAAGTTATTTGAAGAACCTTAGGGTTCTTGACACTGAAATTTGCCCCCAAAAGGTTCTTCCAAGAACCCCATAGGAGGTAGGGTTCATCATGGAACCTCCTTAGTTGGTGGGGGTTCTTGCAAGGAACCTAACTTCCCGAATGAAACATTTTGATTTGACAGATTTGAAAGGAGAGAAGGTGCAGGCACTGCACAGACAGAACACGGACACAATTCAATGGCAATCAGTCAACAAACAGGTAACACTATATAGGCATTATGAATATGTTGAATGCTATCTGTATTGGGTGGAGATGACTGATCTGCTCACTTTTGTGTCTGTATGTATATAGATGAGGCATACAGAGGTATGCCAATTGGTATTGGTATGTTATGCAGATCACAAATACCATCTTCCTCCCTTACCTCTTCAATGAATATCCCATAGGCCTCTACATTATGGACAAGGTATGTGTATGAAAACCATGATCAAAATAGGGTTTTTTTTCATTCACATTTACCACAAAAACCAAGATATGAATCCTGTTATGTGCATGTTTTGTTAATCATCTGTATAAAAATAAAAACATGGATTCATAGACTTTACCCTCCCTACACCTCTGATGAATAGAACCAGTGGTGTAAAGTACTTAAGTAAAAATACTTTAAAGTACTACCTAAGTAGTTTTTGTGGATATCTGTACTTGACTATTTATATTTTTGGCAACTTTTACTTCACTACATTCCTTAAGAAAATAATGTACTTTCTACTCCATACATTTTCCCTGACACCCAAAATGACTTGTTAACATTTTGGCATGAATATGGTCCCATTCACACACTTTACAAGACAACATCCCTGGTCATCCCTACTGCCTCTGAGTTGGCAGACTCACTAAACACACATGCTCTGTTTGAAGATGATGTCTGAGTGTTGGAGTGTGCCCCTGGTTATCCGCAAATTAAATAAAAACAAGAAAATTGTGACGTCTGGTTGGCTTAATATAAGGAAGTTGAAATTATTTTACTTTTACTTTTGATATTTAAGTACATTTTAGCAATTCCATTTACTTTTGATACTTAAGTATATTTAAAACCAAATACTTTAAGACTTTCACTCGAGTAGTATTTTACTGGGTGACTTTCACTTTTACTTGAGTCATTTTCTATTAAGCTGTCTTTACTTTTACTCAAGTATGAAAATGTAGTACTTTTTCCACCACTGAAAATAACAGGAAACATATTAGATCACCATGCCCTGAAAAATCATTCTGGCTATGGACACGGAGAACTTTAACACATTACCCATTGGACTTGGGGCTCTGCTTGGAGTTTACCTCAATAAAAAAAAAAAAATTCTGCTTTGACACTAAAACCATAAAACACCGACAACTAAAATAATGTGTTATTGTTGATATTGTTATGCATATTATTATTATTGATAATAATAGGGGAGGAGGGTTAGTTAAAAAATTAACCCCAAAAGGTTCGACAAAAGGTTCTTCAAGGATCCATTAAAAGGGGTTCTTTGAAGAACCCGTTTAAAGGGTTCTTCTAAGAACTTATAGGGGTTCCCCCACAGTTTCAATTTGAAGAACCCCTAACGATACTCCAGGAACCTTTTCTTTTTAGAGTGTACATGACTGATTCTTTGTCATGGAGTATTTATGTTTCCCATACTTCTTACCTTGCTGAGAGAGAGAATCTTGATGTTGCACATTTGTGAATGAATCTCCAAAACCACTTGATGAGTCAGTGCTCATAAATGCCTATGTTTGACATAGAGTGAATGACTGTACAGCTACAGGCATGACTGCTCACATTGCCATTTCCGTTCTGTTCCGGGCAGAGACGGTTGAGAGTCAGAGTCAGAGAGACAGAGACAGAGAGAGACCTCACAAAGCACCCTGTTTCAGAGTGTAAATGAGTCAGACTGTCACTAAAAATGAGAAAATGGTGTGTTATGCTATTCCTTACATAAGTGAGACTAGGAGCATGATCTCAGACTATACACTGGGAGACGGTTCTCTGCACTGTGGTTGTGATCAATGTTGAGGAAGACTGCCCCGGGGGATTTAGCAGCATTAATACTCTTGTGTAACTGTAACTGACTCAGATCTGCCATAAAAGGCCATGGAATGTGAAATATGAGGAAGGACATGCACGTGTGTGAGAGCGGCGGAGATCTCTTTCCCTTCACACAGACATACACCCATGGCACATACTGTACATTGGAACATTGTAGATTCAACAGTTCTGTAACAACATGGCCCAACGTAGAACAGCATGTGTGCACATCTGGACCAACTAAACTCACCGGAATTGTTATTCACTCCGCTTGTCTTCATGCTGGCTGCTCAATAGTGTGCGCATTTGTGTGTGTGTGTGTGTGTGTGTGTGTGTGCGTCCATAAAATCTCAATTGTTAATCTGAAGTTATCAGATATCAGTTTTGACTGGCAGCAGGTGGACTACTGGCTACGGCTATTTGATTCATTGTGACACACACATGGATAGATATTGCACACACAGAGACAGAGAACACGATAGAAAGAAAGGGAGAGAGCCAGAGGCAGAGGGACAGATTGTCTGAGAGGTTACACATGAACACACCCATGGGTGAAAACAATCCAAAAGCCTTCCCTCAGTACACACCCCAGATTCACACACGTCTAGCCCATGTGATGTTTGAAGCTGTTGTAAACCAGTTATTATGTTACTGGTTAATAATCTGATTGATACAAAAGACTGATGCTCAAAACATGAATCTGACCGACAGAGAAGATGTTTTGCCAAACATTATGTTATTGGATTTGTTGAAATATATATAATGTAATATATATTTACTTAACAGAACCCATCAAACGACAGGTAACTGCCAAAATAAAGGAAACGGTTGAGTAAATGAAGGAAACAAAGTATATTAAAAGCAGGTGCTTCCACACAGGTGTGGTTCCTGAGTTAAGTAAGTAATTAACATCCCATCATGCTTAGGGTGGTGTGTAAAAATGCCCAGTTGCCCATTATTTTGGCTACCATGGCTAGAAGAATAGATCTCAAAGGAGAACAGGGGGTTTAAAGTGTGTGTGTGTGTGTGTGTGTGTGTGTCTGTGTCTCAGTCAACAGATCTCAACCCAACTGAACACTTATGGGAGATTCTGGAGCAGCGTCTGAGACAGCGTTTTCCAACACCATCAACAAAACACCAAATTATGGAATTTCTCATGTAAGAATAGTGTAGCATCCCTCCAATAGAGTTCCAGACACTTGTAGAATCTATGCGGATGACACACAGCTGTACATTTCAATGAAACATGGTGAAGCCCCAAAATTGCCCTTGCTAGAAGCATGTGTTTCAGACATAAGGAAGTGGATGGCTGCAAACTTTCTACTTTTAAATTCGGACAAAACAGAGATGCTTGTTCTAGGTCCCAAGAAACAAAGAGATCTTCTGTTGAATCTGACAATTAATCTTAATGGTTGTACAGTCATCTCAAATAAAACTGTGAAGGACCTCGGCGTTACTCTGGACCCTGATCTCTCTTTTGAAGAACATATCAAGACCATTTCAAGGACAGCTTTTTTCCATCTACGTAACATCAGAAACTTTCTGTCCAAAAATGATGCAGAAAAATTAATCCATGCTTTTGTCACTTCTAGGTTAGACTACTGCAATGCTCTACTTTCCGGCTACCCGGATAAAGCACTAAATAAACTTCAGTTAGTGCTAAATACGGCTGCTAGAATCCTGACTAGAACCAAAAAATTTGAGTGCTAGCCTCCCTACACTGGCTTCCTGTCAAAGCAAGGGCTGATTTCAAGGTGTTACTGCTAACCTACAAAGCATTACATGGGCTTGCTCCTACCTATCTCTCTGATTTGGTCCTGCCGTACATACCTACACGTACGCTACGGTCACAAGACGCAGGCCTCCTAATTGTCCCTAGAATTTCTAAGCAAACAGCTGGAGGCAGGGCTTTCTCCTATAGAGCTCCATTTTTATGGAACGGTCTGCCTACCCATGTCAGAGACGCAAACTCGGTCTCAACCTTTAAGTCTTTACTGAAGACTCATCTCTTCAGTGGGTCATATGATTGAGTGTAGTCTGGCCCAGGAGTGGGAAGGTGAACGGAAAGGCTCTGGAGCAACGAACCGCCCTTGCTGTCTCTGCCTGGCCGGTTCCCCTCTTCCACTGGTATTCTCTGCCTCTAAACCTATTACAGGGGCTGAGTCACTGGCTTACTGGGGCTATCTCATGCCATCCCTGGAAGGGGTGCGTCACCTGAGTGGGTTGATTCACTGATGTGGTCATCCTGTCTGGGTTGGCGCCCCCCCTTGGGTTGTGCCATGGTGGAGATCTTTGTGGGCTATACACAGCCTTGTCTCAGGATGGTAAGTTGGTGGTTGAAGATATCCCTCTAGTGGTGTGGGGGCTGTGCTTTGGCAAAGTGGGTGGGGTTATATCCTTCCTGTTTGGCCCTGTCCGGGGGTGTCCTCGGATGGGTCCACAGTGTCTCCTGACCCCTCCTGTCTCAGCCTCCAGTATTTATGCTGCAGTAGTTTATGTGTCAGGGGGCTAGGGTCAGTTTGTTATATCTGGAGTACTTCTCCTGTCCTATTCGGTGTCCTGTGTGAATCTAAGTGTGCGTTCTCTAATTCTTTCCTTCTCTCTTTCTTTCTCTCTCTCGGAGGACCTGAGCCCTAGGACCATGCCCCAGGACTACCTGACATGATGACTCCTTGCTGTCCCCAGTCCACCTGGCCGTGCTGCTGCTCCAGTTTCAACTGACCTGAGCCCTAGGACCATGCCCCGGGACTACCTGACATGATGACTCCTTGCTGTCCCCAGTCCACCTGGCCGTGCTGCTGCTCCAGTTTCAACTGTTCTGCCTTATTATTATTGACCATGCTGGTCATTTATGAACATTTGAACATCTTGGCCATGTTCTGTTATAATCTCCACCCGGCACAGCCAGAAGAGGACTGGCCACCCCACATAGCCTGGTTCCTCTCTAGGTTTCTTCCTAGGTTTTGGCCTTTCTAGGGAGTTTTTCCTAGCCACCGTGCTTCTACACCTGCATTGTTTGCTGTTTGGGGTTTTAGGCTGGGTTTCTGTACAGCACTTTGAGATATCAGCTGATGTACGAAGGGCTATATAAATAAATTTGATATGATTTTGATTTGATGCCAAGGCGCATTGAAGCTGTTCTGGGCCCAAAGCCCTATTACACACAGAGACACATACAAAGCTCTCCCTTGCCCCCTCTATTTGTCAATTCTGACCATAACTCTATCCTCCTGATTCCTGCTTACAAGCAAAAACTCAAACAGGAAGTATCGGTGACGCGCCCGATGTAGCTTCGCTAGCACAGACTGGAATGTGTTCTGGGAGTCGTCTAATGGCATTGAGGAGTTTACCACATCAGTTACCGGGTTTCATGAATAAGTGCATTGAAGACGTCATCGCTTCCAGGCAAGCAACATTGAACAATACGAGAGAGTACCAGCTGTTCCGGATGACAGTGTGCTCACGCTCTCCGTAGCCGATGTGAGTAAGACCTTTAAGCAGGTTAACATTCACAAGGCCGCAGAGCCAGATGGACTACCAGGACGTGCACTCAGAGCATGCGCTGACCAGCTGGCAAGTGTATTCACTGACATTTCAACCTATCAAATCAAATCAAACTCTATTTGTCACATGCGCCGAATACAACAAGTGTAGACTTTACCGTGAAATACTTACTGACAAGCCCTTAAGCAACAGTGCAGTTCAAGAAGAGTTAAGAAAATACTTACCAAGTAGACTAAAATCAAAAGCAATAATAAAAAGTAACACAATAAGAATAAGGAGGCTATATACAGGGGGCACCGGTACTGTGTCACTGTGCAGGGGAAAGGTTAGTTGAGGTAATTTGTACATGTAGGTGGGGATGAAGTGACTGTGCATAGATAATAAACAGCGAGCAGCAGCAGTGTGCAAAAGGGATTGGGGGGGTAAGTAAGTTGTCCAGTGGCGATTTTATTAATTGTTCAGCAGTCTTATGGCTTGGGGGTAGCAGCTGTTGAGGAGCCTTTTGGTCCTAGACTTGGCGCTCCGGTACCGCTTGCCGTGCGGTAGCAAAGAAAACTACAACTTGGGTGACTGGTGTCTCTGACAATTTTATGGGCTTTCCTCTGACACCGCCTATTATATAGATCCTGGATGGCAGGAAGCTTGGCCCCAGTAATGTACTGGGCCGTTTGCACTACCCTCTGTAGCGCCTTACGGTCAGATGCCAAGCAGTTGCCATACCAGGCGGTGATGCAACCGGTCAGGATGCTCTCGATGGTTTAGCTGTAGACCCTTTTGAGGATCTGGGGACCCAAGACAAATCTTTACATTCTCCTGAGGGGGAAAACACTTTGTCGTGCCCTCTTCACTACTGTCTTGGTATGTTTCGACTGTGATAGTTTGTTGGTGATGTGGAAACCAAGGAACTTGAAACTCTCGACCCGCTCCACTACAGCCCCGTCGATGATAATGGGGGCCTGTTCGACCAGCCTTTTCCTGTAGTCCACGATCAGCTAATACCTACATGTTTCAAGCAGACCACCACAGTCCCCGTGCCAATGAATGCCAAGGTAACCTGTCTAAATGAATATTGCCTCTAGCACTCACATCTGTAGCCATTAAATGCTTTGAAAGGCTGGTCAGGGCTCACTTCAACACCATCATCCCAGAAACCCTAGACCCACTCCAATTCGCATACTGCCCCAACAGAGCCACAGATGACGCAATCTCTATTGCACTCCACACTGCCCTTTCCCACCTGGACAAAAGGAACACCTACGTGAGAATGCTGTAAATTGAATTCAGATCAGCATTCAACACCATAGTGCTCTCCAAGCTCATCACTAAGCTAAGGACCTTGGGACTGAACACCTTCACTTTATCCACATTTTGGTACGTTACAGCACTATTCTAACATTGATTAAATAGTTTTTTCCCCCTTATCAATCTACACACAATACCCCAAATGTATTACAAAAAAAATCTGAAACATCACATTTACATAAGTATTCAGACCCTTTACTCAGTACTTTGTTGAAGCACCTTTGGCAGCGATTACAGACTTGAGTCTTCTTGGGTATCACACTACAACATGGCACACCTGTATTTGGGGCGTTTCTCCCATTCTTCTCTGCAGATCCTCTCAAGCTCTGTCACGTTGGATGGGGAGTGTCGCTGTACAGCTATTTTCAGATCTCGCCAGAGATGTTCGATCGGGTTCAAGTCCGTGCTCTGGCTGGGCCAGTCAAGGACATTCAGAGACTTGTCCCAAAGCCACTCCTGCATTGTCTTGGCTGTGTGCATATGGCCATTGTCCTGTTGGAAGGTGAACCTTTGACCCAGTCCTGAGCACTCTGAGCAGGTTTTCATCAAGGATCTCTCTGTACTTTGCGCCGTTCATCTTTCCCTCAACCCTGACTAGTCTCTCAGTCCGTGCCGCTGAAAAACATCCACACAGCATAATGCTGCCACCACCATGCTTCACAGTAGGGATGGTGCCATGTTTCCTCCAGCTTGGAATTCAATCTTGTTTTTTTAGACCAGATAATATGGTTTCTCATGGTCTGAGAGTCTTTTAAGTGCCTTTTGGCAAACTCCAAGCGGGCTGTCGTGTGCCTTTTACTGAGGATTGGCTTCCGTCTGGCCACTCTACCATAAAGGCCTGATTGGTGGAGTGCTGCAGAGATGGTTGTCCTTCTGAAAGGTTCTCCCATCTCCACAGAGGAACTCCGGAGCTCTGTCAGTGACCATCGGGTTCTTGGTCACCTCCCTGACCAAGGCCCTTCTCCCCCGATTGCTCAGTTTGGCCAGGCGACCAGTTCTAGGAAGAGTCTTGATGGTTCCAAACTTCTTAAGAATGATAGAGGCCTCTGTGTTTTTGGGGACCTTCAAATGGTGCAGAAATGTTTTGCTACCCTTCCCCAGATCTGTGCCTCTACACACGCCTTTCTCGGAGCTCTACGGACAATTCCTTTGACCTCAGGGCTTGATTTTTGCTCTGACATGCACTGTCAACTGTGGGGCCTTATGTAGACCGGTATGTGCCTTTCCAAATCACGTCCAATCAATTGAATTTACCCCAGTGGACTCAAATCAAGTTGTAGAAACATCTCAAGGATGATCAATGGAAACAGGATGCACCTGAGCCTAATTTCAAGTCTGATATCAAAGGGTCTGAATACTCATGTAAATAAGGTATTTCAGTTTTTTTATTCGTAAGAATTTTGCAAAGATTTGTAAAAACCTGTTTTAACTTTGTCATTATGGAGTATTGTGTGTAGATTGATGAGGAAAATGTTTTAATTAATCCATTTTAGAATAAGGCTGTATCATAACAAAATGTGGAGAAAGTGAAGGGTTTGAATCCTTTCCGAATGCACTGTAAATTCGTATACCTCTAGTTACAAGGCAAGGCCTAAACTATAGCTAAATACATTGTGTATAGCAATATAATATATCCATGTTGTAAATAATACGCACTGGCAAAAGGATTTGATGTAGCCTATAAATGGCATATTAGGTTAGTAATTCAATTCATGATTACAGCAAATAGTCCATGCATGCCAAACAGCTCAATTGCAAAGAGCTGAATTGATTTAGGCCTGCATTCCAGGTGAATGATTAATCAAATAAATAGCCTGTTACTTTGAATGATAATCTCATATAGGCCTGCCTCTAACAACAAAAAACTCATGAAGCTCCCACTCAATGGTAACATTAGGCTATAAAAGGTATGAAATGAACAGTATTCATCAAGAATTGATACAAATAAAGAAACCGTTTTGGACAGTTCCCCCGACACAGGCAAATCAGTATGCCAAATATCTTCTCATTTATTTGGGCAAATTTGTCTATCACTTTGTACACACCGATATTCTCAGTAATGTCTCTTTCCATTAAAAGAAGAGCGTGGCGAGAGAGGTGCTCCTCTGTCATCGTCAAAAGCAGGTATGTTTTAGCACTAGAAAAACCTGGTTACGAGGGACCCCCCCCCCTTCGAGCCAATGATGAGTCTTTTGGATGTCAACATTCTAACAGTCTAATAAATACATTTCATATATGTTATCGCAAAAATAATCATTTGGTTGTGTTTATGAAGGTCTTAGGTAACATTAGAATCGGAAATAAAATCTATTTCAAAGTAAACAATAGCATTTTCAGTAGTGTATGTACCCTAACAGTACCCCACAATTCAAGTGTTAAAATTAATTAAATTAACACCATCACAAAAAGCCCACCCCAGATAGTCTGCCTGGTCTTATACCCTGACTACACCGCTTGCATCGCATGTGCGAGCGTTGCAAAATAACTGTAGGAATCTATGTCATTCAATAATTGCGCGTCAACGAGCATCTGTGTTGCCAAGGGCTAAAATAGAAGTCATTCCTATTTCTGACGCAGACCGCACTGCCAGTCCTGCCTCTCCCATCTCCTCATTGGTTTATAGAAGCAGGTACCCACGTGCCATCTCCTCATTGGTTATACCCACATGGATGATTGAAAGACAAACTTTTTTGCCGGTTGTCGTGGTAATACAATGAAAGTTTAGATGCCAATCACCATAGAAGTTCAAAGATGAAAAAGCCTGGAAGGAGGAGAGATGACTAGAAACAATTCGGTTGACCGTTTTCTGTGTGGATTAATTGTCAGAGTAGAGGACCTTGTGCATTTTAGGTGAAATAACAACTCAATGTTTATATACCAGGACAAATTAGCTAGCAACAGCAAACTAGCTAAATAAGACAAATTAGCTAGCAAGTGTAAGCTAGCTAGCTAAATTGCCATAAATGTTTAATGCTTTTCGAACTGTCCCCAAATTAATGTAATTGGTTCAGAGTTTGTTTTGATATTTTGACCTGCGTGTCGTGATCGCGTTTGGTGTGGGGGGACAAAATACATTTCTGCACGATGGTGCAAGATGGCGCACGTGCAACCGGTTTGGGTTCGGTGTTACAGGCTGACCACACCACGCCCGTCGCATGCACTCGCGTTGCAAAATACATTTCGAAATCTATGGTATGCAATTGTTGCACCCACACTGCAAGCTCGCGCAAACGAGCGTCTGCGTTGCCAAGGGCTAAAATAGTTTAAACCTGCGTGTCATGATCGCGTTTGGTGTGGGGGGACAAAATAAATGTATGCACGATGGTGCACGGGCACAGCCTGTTCAATACCTTGCCAAGGCTCTTGGCTTTTCTGAAATGAGATCAGTATTCCTCCAATGTTGAAGCAGAATCTGTCCACAACCTTGCGCTTCTTCAACACCAGAGACCTCGATTTTATTGGCTTTAAGCTCATTCTCGCCCATCCGATCAGCTTCTCCAGCCCTTGCAGAATCCACCTGCTTCCTAGCACTGACTCTGTGGTGACTGTCAGGTCGTCCATGATGGACCTGATTTGTGGTTGTTGCATCGTATACATGTATTTGGTTTTGGGGACCTGGTACTCAGCTTCAGCAGACTTCACAATCATGTTCAAATAGCATCATGGAGATTGTGCAATCCTCTTTGATTCCCAGCTCAAGTCTGTGTCATACTGTTGTTACTGACCATGATGAGACTCTCAATGCTTAACTGTTTGTGGTAGTCCAGAATGAGGTCTGTCACATTTCGCTGTAAGGTCTATACCTGCTGTATTCGGCTCTTGTGACAAATAAAAATACAATTTGATTTGACTTTGCCTGGGACATGATGTTTTTATTTTATTATTATATATGTTTTTCCCCATATGACTTTACAGCTTTTTCAGGTTGTTGTTACATGTACATTCTACACACATTTTACATACATGGCACTTTATTTTCTTCACGGTAGTTACATAGCAAGAATATAGTTACCTGATATAGAGCACAGCTGGATAGACAGTAGCCAAACACATACGGTATACATTATAAATCATGTTTTTAGTCATAACTAGTATAGAACATGAGCTTTTAAACATGAGCTTTTAAACCGTCCCCCCAACTACTCTCAGTCCATGCCACCTATCTCCATAAACCGCCCTCTTATGATTTCCATGTGTCATGTATTTTTCAACTGTGCTGTGATGTTCCACATGACTTCTGAACCTTCCTAATCGCATAGTATAGACAGATTGTAAGTTAAAGATTAATGTTTTTACTAAAAGTATTATTATATTGTCGATTGACTATGGCTTTCAAAATCTTCCAACAGTGCTATTTGTAGGGGTTACTTTTAGGTAAATGTGATTCTTTAGCCATTCCTGAACCGGTGACCAGAAACAAGCTACATAGGGGCAAATACCACAATAAGTGATCTAATGATTCTGTCTCTTCGCAGCAAAATCTGCTCTCGGCTCTCTAAGGTCAGGGTGTGACAGCTGATGAGCTGGGACAACACTCCTGTGTGCTCCAGACACCCAGGTACTTTTAAGAAGCTCCTTTTTGCACTGAATTGTCGATGTAGCTATTGTTGGAGAGGAATTCTGCGAGCCGCCTAGCTACAATGCTGAATAAAATCTTCCGTTGACACAGTAAGGAGTTGATCCTGTATTGGTCGATTCTCTTTGGAATGTTCTTCCTTTGCGATCCAGACTCCTTCGGCGAATCTCTGTTGCTAAGCAACCTATCCTCTCCTCCAGATGACCTTTAGGATCTTCCAGAGCCGCTTGAGGAACAGAGGGCAGTGCTCATGTCGAAATCTGTGAATGGTGCTGGTGGATCTATCAAGCACTCACTGACCCAGCTCCTGCTCCCTGCCGGGGTCGCTATTTGTGCTCTGGATGTGCAGCTCAATCTCCTCCTTGGAGCACACCAAGTGCCCACTGCTCTTCTGCGTCAGCAGCTGATTTGCGAAGCTGAAGGGGTTGGCTATGAAGGTTATCCTTGGCTCTTTCTTTCCGGCATCTCCTTTGCCAGTCAGCCATACGAAGTCAACAGCTTCTTTCTTAGGATGCTCTGTAGCATTGCCAACAGAGGTCTTTGCTCCTCACTGGCCTCCTTGTGCCTGGCTCCTCCTGCGTCTCACCAGGTTTGCTATCGGAGTGTTGTGTCCCTGCCTCCAAATATTTCATCTGGGACTGATGAACCTTTAGGCCTCGGCTTTTCTCGCAGACCTTTCCACAAACACTTGCTATGCTCGTAGTCGGTTGTCATGTTCTCACAACGTTCAGAGAATATTAAGAAACAACATTCTTCTGTGGGAATTTCCGTACTTCAGCATAATGTTTTCTGCAGCTTTCCACATGGTTCTATTTAAAGCTATGTTCTCAGAACATAAAGAAAACCATTTAGAACTAGTGAATCTATTCAAGAACCATATATAAAAGTGGGACAAAACCCAAAGTGCAAAATAATAATGTGCTCAGGAAATAGTAGGAGAGATTCCTCTCAGGTGTCACGTATACTCCCTTTCCGGCCTCTAGGTCATCAGGCTGCTGATTATCCCGCACACCTGTCACCATCGTCTCGCACACCTGCGCCCCATAACAAGCACCTGGACTCCATCACCTCCTTGATTATCCTCCCTATATCTGTCACTGCCCTTGGTTCTTTCCTCAGGTGTTAATGACTGTTTTCATGTCAGTGTGTTGTTTGTGTTTAATTTATTTACTAAAACACTCACTCCCTGAACTTGCTTCCCGACTCTCCGCGCACTTGTTATATCAGGAGAACACGCAAAATTTGAAATGACCGACAGAGAATATTATTTTAAACAGGCAAGTCAGTTAAGAACAAATTCTTATTTACAATGACAGCCTAGGAACAGTGGTTTAACTACTTTGTTCAGGGGCAGAACGACAGATTTTTACCTTGTCAGCTCTGGGATTCGATCTAGCAAACTTTCGGTTACTGGTCCAACACTCTAACCACTTGGCTACCTGCCACCCCTGTATATATACATTGATAGAGTGGGGATTGGAGCCAGGTGTGTGCAATGATGACGAGACATTGGACACATCATCAATGATGTAACCTAGGGTCAATTGGTGCATAAATATAGGCCTAGCGTTTCAAGCTTTGGTTGATTTCAATTTAATCTACAAGTTAATAATTAATGTTGGATTCACTTCTCCATCTCAACCAAAAATTGTTGTATAAATAAACAAAATATTTGACATTGTATTCTCATTTGTACTTGGTTCTGATTTTAAAGGGTCCCAAAAAAATCTGGTTGTGCTTTTAGATGGTTGAAATCAAAGTGATAACACAATGCGAATTCAACAAACCTCAGGATATCTTTTTGAGTGGGTGAAAATAGGTTGTAATCTCATTGATCAACATCTCAACCAAATATTACCCAATTGTCCACATTGAAATTATGTGGTTTGCCCAGTGGGGTCATTTTATCTTCTGTCACTCTTCAACCACAAGCCTAGTAATGAAATGGTCAAGCTCAACACAACACTGCATTGTCATCTCATGATAAGAATATAGACTTTGTACTAGAGATTTTCCACCGGAAATTTTCCACTGGGGATTTTCCACTGCTTTGCCTAAAAGCCTCAGACTTCCCAGCTCTCACATTTGGTTCCTTGGAAGTTGTGGGAATGTATGTTTTTGGTTTCACATTGGTTGCGGGAACAAAGCCATACATTTCCTGACTAGTAAAATTAAACAAATGTTCAACATTCTGAGAACAGAAATTATCATTTTGCCTGTTCTGGGAACGTTTTTTTTTCACGTTTCAGGGAGGTTCTGAGAACATTTTACTCTGGTTCGCGACTGGGATGTCCGTGGGGCGACGCACAATTGGCCTAGTGTCGCCCGGGTTAGGGAGGGCTTGGCTGGTAGATCTTTGTCTCATTGCGCACCTGCGACTCCTGTGGCGGGCCGGGCACAGTGCGCGCTAACCAAGGTTGCCAGGTGCACAGTGTTTCCTCTGACACATTGGTGCGGCTGGCTTCCGGGTTGGATGCGCGCTGTGTTAAGAAGCAGTGCGGCTTGGTTGGGTTGTGTATCGGAGGAGGCTCTACGTACGGGAGTTGTAGCGATGAGACAAGATAGTAGCTACTAAAACAATTGGGTACCACGAAATTGGGGAGAAAAAGGGGCAACTAAATAAATAAATAAATACTGCAATTCCCAAATAGTCTGTCATTCTCTGAACTATGAGAACATTCCTAATGTCACACCAGTTGGAAAAAGTTCCAAGGTCATTATCAAAATTGAAATGTAATGTTTCAAGGAACATTACATAGGAAACGCTCTGTTAAAGTAATGAAATCAAATTAAGTTTTGTGAAATTCCTTAAATGTGCCGAGAATGTTCCAAATCCTATCCTGCACCATTTCCAGAAAGTTGTATGCAAAATAACCATTCTCTCACCAAGTTCGAAGGAACATGTTCTTAGAATATTGTGCTTGCTGGGTGTTGTGTTTCCACCTCCACAACCCGTCTCCGAGTGATGGGAAGTTCAGCTCTTTAATGACTCCAATCTGTTCAACTTGTTCAGTCAAAAAAAATAAAAAATTCAAATAATTTTGCTCATTTGAGTCGGTAATGCCCAGAGCATGCGAGACTCCCTTACCGGCGAATGATGAATTACGGCATGTCAATATGTTCATTTGTAGTTTGGAAGCTAACCTGTCTGCTGAGAGGAAGATTAGCACAATATTGTTTGCAAACTGCAGCAGCACCCCAAATGATTCGTTCTCGAGTTAGTTTGTTGGGCAGAGGCAGGATATGTTTTGGTTCTACAAACCCATCTAACATTCAATAATCAATTAATTGCATTCATTCTTGCACAATGCAATCAAATATCAATTCTAATCTAAACATGTATTTCCCTTCTATAATGCTTGCAGCATGATCCATTTTCCTGCACAAACACGTGGAAGAAAGTTGGTTGTCGGTGCATGTCTCCAGTGACAAACAAATGACTAAAATCCACTCAAAGACTCGAGTCATTAAAAATGTGAAAACTGAGCTGCGCTTTCTAACCTCCTGCCAAATGTATGACCATATTAGAGACGAATATTTCCCTCAGATTATACAGACACACACAGCAACAGCAATCTAATTTTGATAAACTCCCACATCTACAGTGCCTTCGGAAAGTATTTAGACCCCTTGACTTTTTTCCACATATACATTTACATAAGTACTCAGACCTTTTACTCCGCACTTTGTTGAAGCACCTTCTTTGTTATGACACCACATGCTTGGCACACCTGTATTTGGGGAGTTTCTCCCATTCTTCTCTGTAGATCCTCACAAACTCTATCAAGTTGGATGACGAGTGTTGCCGTACAACTATTTTCAGGTTTCTCCAGAGATGTTGGATCCAGTTCAAGTCCGGGCTCTAGCTGGGCCACTCAAGGACATTCAGAGACTTGTTCCGAAGCCACAACTACATTGTCTGCCTGTGTGCTTAGGATTGTTGTCCTGTTGGAAGGTGAACCGTCACCCCAGACTGAGGTCCTGAGCGCTCTGGAACATGTTTTCATCAAGGATCTCTTTGCTCTGTTCATCTTTTCCTCGATCCTGACTAGTCTCCCAGTCCCTGCTACTGGAAAATATCTCCACAGCATGATGCTGCCACCACCATGCTTCACCATAGGGATCGTGCCAAGTTTCCTCCAGACGTGACACTTGGCATTCAGGCTCTAGGAAGAGTCTTGGTGGTTCTAAACTTCTTCCATTTAAGAATGATGGATGCCACTGTGTTCTTGGGGACCTTCAATGCTGCAGATATGTTTTGGTACCCTTCCCCAGATCTGTGCCTCGACACAATCCTGTCTCGGAGCTCTTCTTTCAACCTCATCGCTTGGTTTTTGCTCTGACATGCACTGTCAACTGTGGGACCTTATATAGACATTTGTGTGCCTTTCCAAAGCATGTTTACCACAGGTGGACTCCAATCAAGTTGTAGAAACATCTCAAGGATGATCAATGGAAACAGGATGCACTTGAGCACAATTTTGAGTCTCATAGCAAAGAGTCTGAATACTTCTGGAAATAACGTATCTGTGTTGTGTTTTTAATACACTTGCAAAAATGTCTAAAAACTTGTTCTCGCTTCGTCATTATGTGGTATTGTGTGTAGATTGATGAGGAAATTGTTTTATTTAATCAATTTTAGAACAAGGCTGTAACGTAACAAAATGTGGACAGAGTCAAGGGGTCTGAATACTTTCCGAAGGCACTTAACAAATCTAAACTCAACATGTTAAGTGTTGGTCCCGTGTTTCATGAGCTAAAATAAATCCCAGAAATGTTCAATACGCACAAAATTCTTATTTCTTTCAAATTGTGTTCACAAATATGTTTACATCCCTGTTAGTGTTTCTCCTTTGCCAAGATTATCCATCCACCTGACAGGTGCGGCATATCAAGAAGCTGATTAAACAGCGTGATCATTACACAGGTGCAGAAACTGAAGAACGTACGCACATCCAGGTACTTTCCGGAGGTGCTGGAGTTGTAGGCAAACTCGTGGAAAACAGAAAGGAAAACGCTGCACACTGCCACTCATGCTCCCAGGTGATATTTATTTACAACGGTTCGACCCTTAGGTATTCATCAGGCATCCATATCCCAAGTGAGGGCGGAAGGTCCTATATATAGGGGCAGTACTCAGTGACATCACTTCACACATACAATATTCAATTAGGATTTTTTTTTAAACAATTCAGACTTATTGAAACTATAAAAACAGTCTCAAGTCAAACTCCTCATTAAGGCCAAGAGGAGACAGTGTGTTCAGCCTGTGGATCCAGAAAGATTCCCTTTGAAGAAGTTTCCTCTCAATGTCCCCTCCTCTGCGTGACATCTTGACCATTAATATCCCAGTTTATTTTTACTTTTGGTTGAAGGCTTTCCAACTGTGTTAGTCCTTCAAAACGATCATTGGCATGTTTTACACAATTGTATTTGTAACCCCCTTTCCTTAAACCTTTGTTTGAGGTTCGATGTCTGTTTCAGATAAGAAGCATCAGAGCTGAATATTCTTCTGATACGACTGAATTGACTCATAGGGAGACTTAATAAGTGGACGTGGATGAAAGCTGTCACGTCTAAGGAGGGTATTCCTGTCTGTAGGTTTCCTATAGAGATCTGTAGAGAGGGAGGTTTTGTCCTTAATAACCATCACATCAAGAAACTGATTTGTGATAGGTCATAGTTAATGCTGAAGGGAAGGTGTTCATTCAAAGAGTTTAGATAAGCATGGAATGCCAAGACGTCTTCCTGGGTGCCTGTACACACAGGTGCATCTTGTGCTGGGGACAATAAAAGGCCACTCTAAAATGTGCAGTTTGTCACACAGCACAATGCCACAGATGTCTCAAGTTTTGAGGGAGCGTGCAGAGATACCGTGGCTACATCCGGAAGCCCGTTGTTGTGCTATTCATCCGCCACCATCACTTCATGTTTCAACATGATAATGCACAGCCCCACGTTTCAAGGATCTGTACACAATTCCTGGAAGCTGAAATTGTCCCAGTTCTTCCATGGCCTGCATACTAGCCAGACATGTCACTCATTGAGCATGTTTGGGATGCTCTGGATCAACGTGTACGACATCAAGTTCTCGCCAATGTCTAGCAACTTCGCACAGCCATTGAAGAGGAGTGGGACAACATTCCATAGGCTACAATCAACAGCCTGATCAACTCTATGCGAAGGAGATGTCTTGCTGCATGAGGCAAATGGTGGTCACACCAGATACTGACTGGTTTTCTGATCCATGATCCTACTTAAAAAAAATAATAATCTGTGACTAACAGATGCATATCTGCATTCCCAATCATTTAAAATCCATAGATTAGGGCCTAATTAATTCATTTCAATTGACTGATTTCCTGATATGAACTGTAAAACTCAGTAAAATCTTTGAAATATTTGCATGTGGCGTTTATATTTTTTGTTGTGTATATTAGGTGAAATACCAGTGTGCCATCACAGCTGCAATATTTGTTACCCATTCCCACAAGAAAAGAGCAACCAGTAAAGCAACAACACCATTGTAAATACAAACTATTTATCTATTTATTTTCCCTTTCATACCTCAACCATTTGCACATTGTTACAACACTGTACATAGCCATAATATGACATTTGAAATGTCTGCTATTCTTTTGAAACTTTTGATTCATGTTTACTGTTAATTTCAGATTTTTTTAAAACTTTTGTTTATTATCTATTCCACGTGCTTCGGCAATGTAAAACTGTTTATCATGCCAATAAAGCCCTATGAATTGAATTGAATCGCGAAAGAGTCATTCAAAAAGAACAATTTGTTCAAACTGCACATCGCTACCAGCTCCAAAGACTAATTCGGCCATGGCCTCGGTGGCCCTGCTCTGACAAGGGTGCCAATGGGAGGCCGCTGGGACTTTCAATAGTTTTACTCCTCCCTGTTCGCCCCAAGTCCTCAGCGTCATCCTGGATGATGGAAACCCTTTAAAACAATTACATTAGCGCTTACATTAAACCTTGAGACCACCTAAGAGGTGGAGCAAGTATAGCTCAAGACAGAGCCCTGTGTTTTGGATGGATGGTTATCCTCCCATGCAGAGTTCTCGTTTTGACGTGATATGCATGGGATATACATTTTCAACCTACCTCGGTGATACCACTTTAATTCTCAATTTGACAAATGTAAGGAGAAACCTGGCACTCTTAACAGTGGACCTCGCCCAAATTGGGCCAGAGGATAAGCCGATATCAAACAGGATAGTGTTATTTAGACCCCCTCAGCCCACTTGAATACAGGAGGCCGCCATAGAGGCACTGTCATGGCCCCTTGACCCACATTGTATTTTAAAAGCTAAACATAACAGCTAGACACATTAAACAAGAGTAGGCCAAAACAATAAGACACAGACATTACACTAAACGTTTAAATGTTGCATTTAAAAACACTTGCCCAGCCAATGAGACACTCCAGTGGGGGTCTGACGATGCACACTGGGCAAAAACAGGTTGAATCAATGTTGTTTCCACGTTATTTCAACCACAGAAAATCCATGTGATGACGTTGAATTAATGTGGAAAACTCATTGGATTTCCAAAGTCATCCATGTAAGGCCATTTAATCATTTTTAACCTAAATCGAACGACATGCTGAATTAAAAAAAAATGTCATGTTGATTTCACAATGGTTGACAACTCAAACAAATGTAAATTAACTAAACGTTGGACTGACGCCGCACACTAGTGGGTGTGCACCTTCCTGAACCGACTGCATAGCAGATGCAAAGCCGATAGTAAGCAAGCACCTACAGTGCACTTAAGCCCTGTTCACACTGCAGGCCTTAATGCTTAAATCAGTTTTGTTTTTAGTGGAATACTGACTGTCCAAATGGCAAGTTAATAGTGACCAAATTGGATGTGTGCGTTCAGACCACAGTCATTTGCTGACATGGCTACGCTAGTTGTCATAGTAATGACAGGTGTGTGCACAGTGGTGTAGACTGATTGGTGGTACTCGTGCTTCCTATCACTAAAACGTTATGTTGCAAGTTTCCATGGACGTGCTTCCTATCACTAAAACGTTATGTTGCAAGTTGCCATGGACGTTTCCCAGTTGCTTTGAATGTTCAAAATCATAGTGTCAGAACAATTAAAGCTTCAAAGTATAAGACGATCCAACTTTCAAAATGAGTTGTTTTTGGCTAGCCACGGCTGTCAACAAGCTAGCTAGCTGTTTAGCTTTCTAGCACATTGACTAATTTGTTTGTAAACAATTAACAAGATAGTGAGCTAACGTTACCACCACATGTTCTTGTCAACTGTCAACAGAATAGCTAGCAAGCAGCAAGATATGCCAAACAAGTCTAAAAACCACTTGATGGCAAATAAATCATATTTTACCGTTCAGACTCAAATCACATTGCCAGAAATCTGATTTCTATCTAATTTCAAACCACCTACGAAGTTTCCGATTCCATGTGCTTTTTGGCAGTTCAGACTTCAGGAAAAAATGACAGATATTCCAAAAAATGTGATTTGAGTCACTGACATTGTGAACAAGGCTTAATTAGGCTAAGAGACCGGACAAGAGCAACAGCTATGCTGCGATTTGGCTAATTAGACTAGAAAAACAAACTACAATTTTCAGCATGCTCTACTCACAGAAACACAGGGGAGAGGGCAAGCACTCCTAGAAACCAAGGTTACTATAGTAAACTAAAACGCAGACTAAATCTAGCCATGAACAAATTATTTAGTGAACTGAAATAAAATCATTAACAGATCTGTTTGAGAAAGTAGAAATACTGAAACTATATTTAGCTGCAAAACAAACTAAAATAAAAATCAACAAATTATGTTCAGTTCAAATTGGTTGGGGTTGTGATCAAGAAAGACAATTGTGCGAAAGCTTATAAGGCATTTATAAGTTTTGATGCTATTCATCAATAGTCAATGGGTAGCCTAATAAAACTGGGTAGCCTATTCTTTGAGAATCAATGGGTAGCCTAATAAAACTGGGTAGCCTAATCTTTGAGAATCAATGGGTAGCCTAATAAAACTGGGTAGCCTATTCTTTGAGAATCAATGGGTAGCCTAATAATACTGGGTAGCCTATTCTTTGAGAATCAATGGGTAGCCTAATAATACTGGGTAGCCTATTCTTTGAGAATCAATGGGTAGCCTAATAAAACTGGGTAGCCTAATCTTTGAGAATCAATGGGTAGCCTAATAAAACTGGGTAGCCTATTCTTTGAGAATCAATGGGTAGCCTAATAAAACTGGGTAGCCTAATCTTTGAGAATCAATGGGTAGCCTAATAAAACTGGGTAGCCTATTCTTTGAGAATCAATGGGTAGCCTAATAAAACTGGGTAGCCTATTCTTTGAGAATCAATGGGTAGCCTAATAAAACTGGGTAGCCTATTCTTTGAGAATCAATGGGTAGCCTAATAAAACATTTAGATTGTAGACTACCTCTAAAGCTATAATCTGTATGTTTTCCTACTTTCTGTCTCTAACACAAATACTACTAAACTAAATCATTAGAAAAACGAAATATGTTTTAAATAACACTAAACTAAATAAAAAATAACAAAATAGGTCTGGAAACTAACAAACTAAAGTTTAAAAAAAAGATGAATGGAAAAACACAACTATAATAACCTTATCTTATCTCATTCCCTCCCTGTCTTCGTTGGCGGCGGCCCTACACAGCGGCAAACGACACTCTCCCACCATTTCAGTGAGTGCAATAAAGATACAAGCAAGGGCAACATTGCCCAATGCTCATCAAAGCACCCCCCAATCACCTGCTTGTGCTCTCGGCTTTGCCTTATAAAAGTCTCTCCAGGGTTCTGGCCACAGTTCACAAGCAGGCACAGGTGAGAGCGATTAGTTCATGATTTGGTGATGTCATTTCTTGCTCGCTTTTTTACAGTTTACACCACAGTACTGTGGACTTCATATAGTAAGAGTGATGCTAGCTATGTTACTGTGTGTTCATCGTGATTTTAGTTTCTGAGATTTGCAGATTGCCTTGTATGTGAATGTATACATTTTACAATGTATTTAAATGTTTGCCTTTGATAGAATTGTCTATCAAATGGAATGCTAGCAAAACAGACTGGTACCCAGACTGCAATTCTCAGACCTTTCTTGATAGTCTGTTCCTGAAACTCAACAATACTTTCTTGCACATTGATATATCTTCATGGAGTCAGATATACATTTTTGATAGACTCAGCGACATGACGGGTTGCATGCGAGCTATGTATGTATCACATAGTACCCACTTAATCAACATCGATCATTAGCTGAATGCTAATTTTAGCTACCAGCTGAACCATAGCTAAACAGCTTATACATTACAAGTTTAGCATATAAAAGTGAGCTTAGAACAAAACAGGCTCAATTTGATTAACATCATGTAAATCATTACATGAGATGGAAGTGAATTGGGACTGAAATTGTTTCATTCACTGGGGAGATGAACCTGCTTGCTGATGCCTTTCCATTTGAAATGACCATTCTTTTGACATATTCTTTTTTAAAGCTACTGCGACAATTAAAACATTAACACTGCAATTTCAGGTAAACTCAATAAAACAAGATTCAAATATATGGAAAATGTCTATACAGTTCAGCTGTTTTAAAAATATTTCTCTGCAATTAAGATTTTTTTATTGTACGAGCATTTGGCTTGAGACAATTCTAAACTCTACTGCTTGGGATCAGGGCAAGTCTAGGAGCAGTCTCGCACACTACCTACGAAGGAGACATACGAGATATAAAAAATGTATACTACAGTAATATGTGTACAAGCAGGTTTTAAACTCTCTTGTAAATGTACGTAGTGTGAATTACCCCTTTAGAAATGTGAAATTGTTAAGGGATGCATTTGCTCAACTTATTTGATCTTATTTGCAGTGTGGTTTTAAGTCATGAGTCAACTACCTAGATTCTGGAACCTGGGATGGTCTTCCTTCATTGACTGGTGGAGTAGTCAGAGTGCTTCAGAGCAAGGTGATTTGAAATGTTTTTGTGTTATTTGATGGGAGGAGAGTGTATTTTCCAGAGTTCTCAACCTGTGAATAGATATCTACAATGCCATGAATTGGTATTGTATAAATATCGAAACCATGCAAAGAACTTGTTGGTGATTGTAATTATTGACTTTAGGATCAGATTACCACGACTCTATTCAACCCTCTCTGCTTTAACCTCATTAGACTATGTGACAACTACAGGACCTTCTCAACCCTATGGTCAGCAGCACCTGAATGAACCTCTTCTGGACCACAGAGAGGGTCAGCTCTTCCTGACTGAGGCTTTTAAAGTCATCCTTGAGGAGGTGCTATGTAAGGGCACAGACGTCAACGAGAAGGTCTCACACCCCTAAATCAAACTGTTGACTGTCTCTAGCCTAACATGACTGTTCTCTGCACTGTGTCATATTGTTAGATGTTTTGCTGCACAAGCCTTTTGGTAAGTCTTGAGTGACAGATAGCTGTCCTGGTGGGTCATGTAGCAAACATTTTTAGGAACCACTGGGCTAGTACCATTATGTTAACTGATATCATCGTCACACCTGACTGTGCATCACAATCTAACCATAGAGGTACACACTCAGTACTGTATTTTCAGGGGTTTCTTGTGCTTGTTATACCCCTGGTTATAGGTGTGTGAGTGGCGCGAGCCAGAGGAGTTGGCTACTCTGCTAGATCTGGAGCTGAGAGAGTATGGGGAGCAACAGCACCAGCTGCTGCAGAGAGTACGGGACGTGGCCAAGTACAGTGTCAAGACCAGTAAGTCCACCCCGGGCCTAGCTCTGGTCCTGGGTGTTAGGGTGGTTTGCTGCTGGCCTCACCAAGACCAGAGCCACCCGACCCCACAGGGAAACCTTAGAGTGAGATGAGTGTGGTTCTGGTTACAGCCGATTCTTGGTAAATGCAATGGCTTGGGACTGTCCAGAATGCATGCACTAAAGTAAAGCGCATCTCTCTTTCCAGATCATCCGCGGTTCTTCAATCAGCTCTTTGCAGGGGTGGACTACCATGCCTTGACAGGACGATTCCTTACAGAGGCTCTTAACACTAGCCAGTAGGAGGGAGCAATATATATCAGTTGAGGCTGGAGGGAGGAGTTATAGGTGGATGCCCTCATTGTAACGGCTGGAATGGAACAGAGTAAAAAATGAGGTTTCCATATCTTTGTGGTTGATATTGTGCCATTCCAGCCATTACAATGATCCCATCATTCTATGTCTCCTCCCAACCAGCCTCCGCTGATATACAGTATATGCATATATACATTCCATAAAGTATGTTATGAAGGGGCTTGTGATGGACAGTTGTATCATTTATTTGACAGGTATACCTATGAAGTAGCGCCAGTATTCGTCCTGATGGAAGACGAGGTACTCTCCAAGCTACGTTCTCTAGTTGGGTGGGCACAGGGAGATGGCATCTTCTGCCCAGGCGGTACCATGTCTAACATGTATGCCATGAACCTAGCACGCTATCGGGCCTTCCCAGAAGTTAAACTTAAGGGGCAGTGGGCCCTCCCTCGACTGGCTGTCTTTACATCTCAAGAGGTGGGGGAAAACAGTATGGTAGAAGTAATGCACTATTTAACTTCACATTCACATATTAATTCATTCTACACAAACTTTCCTCCAGAGCCATTACTCTGTGATGAAAGCAGCTGCCTTTCAGGGTATTGGGACAGAGAACGTGTTTAAGGTCAACGTGGATGATAGGTAAAGTGATAAGAACCTTCCTTTGACTCTTGTAAGTCATCTCATTGACATCTATGATTCCTAGGCATGCATGATTTACAGATTTTAACTCATGCTCTCTGTTATCCTACAGGGGTTGCATGATTACAGATGACCTTAGTGAGAAAATTGAGCTGGCGAAATCTCAAGCAAGTTTACTGTGGTTACCTTGTAATTTACTGTGTCAATTTTATTATATCTGCTGTGATACAGTAATTACACAGATAACAGTTGGAATTGCCACTAGACTAATGGGAATTGCTGATAGACAATCAGTGATATCTTACACAAGGATCTGGCCAATTCCTAGTACTCCGTCAGCATTCAAAGTATTTTATCTGCAATTCCTAGTAGTCTATTGGCAAAGCACATATCACACTGCAAAGCACCAAGTAGAGATGTAAGGATATCATTCATTACCCCTCCTCACCTACCAGGGGGCAGTACCATTCCTTGTCCACGCCACGTCAGGAACCACTGTACAAGGTGCCTTCGACCCCCTGGAGCCCATCGCTGACATCTGTGACAGACAGGGGTTATGGATGCATGTTGATGTGAGTCCTTCTTAAAGTGATCTTTCATTCAAAATCAAACTTTGTCCAACGTTTTCAGACCACAAAAGTAGTCTTCTGTCAAGATGATTCCCAACAGCATCTGTTATGTCGATCAAACTTCATAACCCAAAAGATGGCCACCGTCGAATTAAAACCTTTGCAACAGTGACCATCTTTCCCATGTGATTTCGAGCTGAAGAACACTGATTGGTGTTGTCTTGTGGTTTGGCACAGGCAGCCTGGGGAGGGAGTGTTCTCTTCTCAAAGGAACACAGACATCTCATGAGAGGAGTTGAGAGGTGGGAGTCAGGTGCATGCTCAGGAATACAGTTGCTTGAATGCAATTTTGCACTTTATAAATGTGCTGCAAAAAACCTAAATGTAATTCAGCCTGTGTGAGATAAAGTGTACCAAAGTATAGGTTAGGTGTCTTGATGTCTCGCATGACTGGGCTAGTCTTCCGTATTGGCTCAACATATGACTGACTCGCGAGTGTAATTATGTGACTATGTTTGTGATCAGAGCCGATTCAGTAACTTGGAATCCACACAAGATGATGCTGACTGGCTTGCAGTGTTCAGCCATTCTGCTCAAGGACACCACGGTAAGACAACACAACATCCCTTCACCCAGCCTGGTCTCATAGACTAGACTTAGCATTGTAATGTAAATCTGAGAAACTCAAATTAGTAGGTTATGTTTGGTATGGTTACATAAGACAGAAGGTTACTTAAGGCAAAAACACATTTTGAGTGGATGGGTAGGTGTATAACATGAGTGTCTAGCAATCCAAAGGTTGCATGTTTGAATCTCATCACTGACAACTTTAGCATTTTAGCTAAATAGCAACTTTCCAACTACTTACTACTTTTTAAATTACTTCACGTTAGGTTAAAGTGTTAAGGTTAGCTAACGCCTAACCATAACTTTAACCCCTAGCCTAGCTAACACTAGCCACATAGCTAATATTAGCGTTATCCACCTAGCTAACATTAGCCAGAACATATTAGAATTCGTGACATATTGTACAAATTGTAATTTAACATTTCTAAAAAATTGTAATTCGTAACATATCATACGAAATGGATGACGGACATCCACAAATTAATACATACCATACGAAACGTAACATATCATACTATTTGGAGTGTCCCATATTTACGTTTATTATGTTACGTCTACCCCTGAGTCGAGGTTGCTTCATCAGATTCATCACCCAAAGAGTTGTTGAATTGCTGTGGCATTTGCACTCTCGCCTTTGCAATTATGGAAAACACTGTAAAATTACAAATAGTTTCACCTCGTACATGTTTAAATTGAACTGTTTGTCAATGACAAAACATAATGCAAGTCCTTTATAATCAAAAACGTTATGTTCCTGCATTGTTTAAAGGGATAGTTAGACATTTTGTCAAGAAGCCATTTGTTCTACTTATTCAGTTAGAATCTTCTCAATACCATTTTATGTCTCTATGTGCAGTTTGAAGGAAGTTGAAAGTACCCACTGGGCACATAATTTCAACGTGGATAATTGGGTAATATTTGGTTTAGACGTTGATCAATGAGATTACAACCTATATTCGCCCACTCAAAAAGACAGCCGAAGTTAGTTGACTTTCGAATGTGTTATCCCTATGCTTTCAACCATCTTATAGCCCAACTAAATTACAATGGAAAAATAATGTCTGGTTTCTGGCTTAGTTGGATGTCTGTCACTGCACTTTCAACCATTTAAAAGCAAAGCAAGTTCAAATGAGAATACAATGTCATATGTATTCATTTATTTATACAACAGATTAGTGTTATCAATGTGCATCATCTAATAAAATGACCAAATGTCCTGGATTGCAGTTGAGATTACATTAGTGGCATATATGTAACTTTTTTGGCGACCTGACAAATTCACATAGAAATGCAAGTTGTAGATCTATCATTCTACTTGAAAGCAAGCATAAGAAGAGGTAGATATGTTCTGTGTGTGCAATTTCTATGCGTACCATACAATTTTACTTTCGGTTTTGTACACCAGCTTCAAACAGCAGAAACAACAATATTTTTGCATATGGAAAACATTTCAGTGGTTTGGATGGTACAATGATTCTCTACACTATACTAGCTTATTTTGTCATATACATTGAAATTAGGCAAACTATTAGTTTTAGCAACCAGGAAACAGTGGAGCGATTTTTCTGCATAGCACATCTTTAAAAGCACAGTACATGGTGCAAGTGATCAATGCCATTCGAGATTCTGCATTAGAGCAATTGAAGATCTCCAATATGGGATCAAATACTAGACTTTTGACGACTTTAATAGACATGTGAATTTGTCCCAATACTTTTGGGTCAGTCAGGAAAGACGCTTGCCAGCTGGTCAGCGCATGCTCTGAGTGCGCATCCTGGTAATCCATCTGACCCTGTGGCCTTGTGAACGTTAATCTATTTGAAGGTCTTACTAACATCGGCTACGGAGAGCGTGATCACACAGTCATCCGGAATAGCTGGTGCTCATGCATGGTTCAGTGGTAATTGCCTCGAAGCGAGTATAGAAGGCGTTAACGGTACTCGGTACTTGTTGAAGCACCTTTGGCTGCGATTACAGCCTTGAGTCTTCTTGGGTATGACACTACAAGCTTGGCACACCTGTATTTGGAGAGTTTCTCCCATTTTTCTCTGCAGATCCTCTCAAACGCTGTCAGGTTGGATGGGGAGCATCACTTCACACCTATTTACAGTTCTCTCCAGAGATGTTCAAGTCCGGGCTTTGGCTGGGACACTCAAGGACATTCAGAGACTTGTTCCAAAGCCACTCCTGCGTTGTCCTGCGTGTGTGCTTAGGGTCGTTGTCCTGTTGGAAGGTGAACCTTCACCCCAGTCTGAGGTCCAGAGCAATCTGGAGCATGTTTTCATCAAGGATCTCGCTGTACTTTGCTCTGTTCATTTTCCCTCTCAATCCCGACTAGTCTCCCAGTCCCTGCCGCTGAAAAACAAACCACAGCATGATGCTACCACCACCATGATTCACCGTAGGGAGGGTGCCAGGTTTCCGCCAGACGTGACACTTGGCATTCAGGCCAAAGAGTTCAATCTTGGTTTCATCAGACCAGAGAATCTTGCCTTTTACTGAGGATTGGCTTCCATCTGGCCTCTATACCATAAAGGCCTGATTGATGGAGTTCTGCAGAGATGGTTGTCCTTCTGGAAGGTTCTCCCATCTCCACAGAGGAACTCTCGAGCTCTGTCAGAGTGACCATCAGGTTCTTGGCCACCTCCCTGACCAAGGCCCTTCTCCCCCGATTGCTCAATTTGGCTGAGTGGTCAGATCTAGGAAGTGTCTTGGTGGTTCCAAACTTCTTCCATTTAAGAATCATGGAGGCCACTGTGTTCTTGTCCCTTCAATACTGAAGACTTTTTTTGGTACCCTTCCCCAGATCTGTTCCTTGACACAATCCTGTCTCGGAGCTCTACGGACAATTCCCTCAACCTCATGGCTTTGTTTTTCCAATTGAATTTATCACAGGTGGATTCCAATCAAGTTGTAGATAAATCAAAGATGATCAATGGATAAAGGATGCACCTGAGCTCAATTTCGAGTCTCATAGCAAAGGGTCTGAATATTTATGTAAGTAAGGTATTTCTGTTTTTTGAAAACATTTCTAAAAACCTGTTTTTGCTTTGTCATTATGTGGTATTGTTTGTAGATTGAGGAGAAACATTGATTTAATACATTTTAGAATAAGGTCATAATGTAACAAAATGTGGAGGAAGGGGTCTGAATACTTTCCGAATGCACTGTAGCTCGTATGGTAGGCTCGCGTCACTGTACATCTTGCAGCTGGGTTTCCCTTTGTAACCCGGGATAGTTTGCAAGCCCCTGCCACACCCAATGAGCATCAGAGCCGGGGTGGTAAGGATTCGATCAGAGTCCTGTATTGATGCTTTGCCTGTTTGATGGCTAGTCGGAGGTTGTAGTGGGATTTCTTATAAGAGTCCGGATTAGTGTCCCGCTTCTTGAAAGCGGCAGCTGGAGCCTTTAGCTCTGTGAGGATTGTTGACTGTAATCCATGGCTTCTGGTTGGGATATGTACATACGGTCACTGTGGGACGATGTCGTCGATGCAATTATTAATGAAGCCGGTGACTGATGTGATAATATTGCTATTATAAACTGGTTACCAACATAATTAGCGAAGTAAAAATACCCCTGGTATACGGTCTGATATACCACGACTGTCAGCCAATCAGCATTCAGGGCTCAAAAGACTTTACGACTGGGTCGCGTCTCCGGCAACCAAACCGATCGAACGACCAGCCGGCTTGGGTAGTAACCCTAAATTTGAGTCAGGACTATATCTTGTGGAAATGTATTTTATGAAAATAAAAAATGATACCTTATATAGAATTAGGCTGTAACGTAACAAAATGTAGAAAAAGTCAAAGGGTCTGAATACTTTCCGAAGGCACTGTACACATTTTAAAGATTCATTTTGTTGTCTTCCTTACCATTATTATTGAGCAAATTCTCCGCTATTCTTGATCTCTTCCCCAGGACCTGTTGAAACGTTGCCACAGTGCAGATGCAACATACCTCTTCCAACAGGACAAGTTCTATGACATGAGTCTGGACACAGGGGACAAGTCGATACAGTGTGGCCGTAAAGTTGACTGCCTGAAGCTGTGGTTGATGTGGAAAGCTGTGGGGTCTCAAGGCTTGGAAGAGCGTGTGGACAGGGCTTTCGCCCATACAAGGTACAAACATAAACCCCAGCTCGCACATTTGGTTCCTTGGAAGTTGTGGGAATGTATATTTTTGCTTTCCCATTGGTTCTGGGAACAAAGCCATATGTTTCCTGATTGGTAAAAGGTAACTTTTTTAAATGTCCTGAGAAAGGAAGTGAAAATGCCGTCTGTTCTGGTAATGTAAATGTTTTGTTTGCAGGAAGGTTCTGAGAAAGTTTTCCTTGGAAGTTTTATTAATGTTCTTAGAACTAAAATTATTTAAAAGTAATTAAATAACATTCTGAGAACATGTTTCAATAAGACTTAACACGGCCGTCTTAGATTAACTGTGTGGAAATTAGGACACATGGAAATTCATTGGATTAGGTATTAATCGTGCAAACACATTTTATATTCTGTTCTCTAGCCATGGAATTTTTTTTTTTTTGTGAAATATCGTCAATGTGCTGAGAATGTTCTAAGGCCAAGCAACTATCTTGCACCATTCCTAGAACATTATGGGAAGGTTGTATGAAAAATAATCATAGGACAGGGTTATTCAACTCTTACCTTACAAGGTCCGGAGCCTGCTGTGTTTCTGTTGCACTAAATTCACAAACCTGGTGTCCCAGGTATAAATCAGTCCCTGATTAGAGGGGAACAATGAGAAACTGCAGTGGAACTGGCTTCTAGGTCCAAAGGTGAGCTTGAGGGCCATAGGATAACCACACTCACCAAGCTCTAAGAAACATATGGTTCTCAGAACGTTATGTGCTAGCTGGGACATTTACAAAACCTACAGCTGTAATTCTGACTAGTCAAGCTCCTCACTTAAAACAGCTCAGAGCTCTCATTTAAAGCAGTTAATCGAATCTATGTCAATTAAAGAAGTTTCAAACGTCATGGAACAATGATCTGTGTGTTGACTGTCCCACACGTAGATATCTGGTGGAGAAGATGATGAAAAGAGAGGGCTTTCAACTTATAGGGAAGGTAAGTCATTGTTTTATCAAATGTATACTAACATATTCTTCTCTCATTTTCATCTCACCTGTCTTCTGGTTTTGTCCTGTTAAACAGCCTGAGTTTGTGAACGTGTGTTTCTGGTTCATACCACCCAGTCTAAGGGGAAAGGAGAACAGTCCAGACTACCAGGACAGATTGTCAAAGGTTGGTGTGTGTCAAGTTGTTTACTATGATGCCAGTTATATATATATTTCAACTCAATTTCTATGACATATTCTACATTTAAACCAGTTAGTTTCTGTTGGTCTGGCTGACACAATGCTGTGATCTTGTATCTTCATCACCAGGTGGCTCCAGTGATAAAGGAGCGTATGATTAAGCAGGGTACTATGATGGTGGGCTACCAGCCTCTGGGTGGACGAGTCAACTTCTTCCGCATGATAGTCATCTCTCCGCAGCTCTCCTACCAAGATATGACCTTCTTTCTGGATGAGATTGAGAGGCTAGGGAATAATCTATGATAGTCATTCTAGTTATCGCCTTGCATCTCCATTTATGTCACTGACTCCTCTGGCTCCCAGAATCTGTTTTCTAACAATAATATTACTTGTTTTCTACAGTTTTTGGGGAAGCTACTTTGAAAATATAGTTTACTAAGCTACTAATTACTTCACAATGGAATAAGTTAAGATACCCTTAAGAAAAGCAATTTACTTAACTAAAGTTACATTGAAAAAGTAGCTCACTACATACAAACTACTTTGTGATAAAGTACAGTACCAGTCAAACTACACATTCAATGGTTTTAAAACATTGGTGTTTTGTGGGTACTATTTAATGAAGCTGACAGTTGAGGACTTGTGAGGTGTCTGTTTCATTAAACTAGACATTCTAATGTACTTGTCCTCTTGCTCAGTTGTGCACTGGGGCCTCCCACTCCTCTTTCTATTCTAGTTAGTATTTAACTTTTTTGGTTACTCCCTGATTCCATATGGGTTATTTCATAGTTTTGATGTCTTCACTATTATTCTACAATGTAGAAAATAGTAAAAATACAGAAAAACCCTTGAATGAGTATGTGTGTCCAAACCTTTGACCGGTACATACATACATATATATATATATTTATATATTGTATGGCCTTTATGTATTATTTGGTTGTAGAACATGATGTAGGAGGTCCTTCTGAAAAATACCCATGACAGATGCCAAGGGAAGCCTGATCAATGCCATGAAGCATTGAGACAGACAGAGGAGCCCATGGGCTGTGGGCTGCAGCGGAACCATGTCAACATCCTGGACACGGTTGCATGGACGAAGTCGCCCCTGCATAAACAGTGAACTTGAGTGACCCAACGTGCCTGGATTAAAGATGGCCTTGTCTGAGAAGGGTGGATGCTTACTCAATGTGTCTGCTTATGTTACTGTTTAAGCAGTTGTGTGAGTGTGTACGGTGGGGAGGGGTGGTGGGGAGGAGCTAAGGCTTTGCAGCTGACATGGGCGTGATGCATAAAAACACTCTGCTGGGGTCACAAGTCCATGAAGAAGCTTTCTCTGAGGCCAGTTCCTGCAGTGCCGGCCCTAGCCTTTTCAGGTCCCTCAGCAAAATTTGGTTGGGGGGGCCCCCACTTTGATGGTGGAGAGCAAAAAAAAAAATCACATTTTTAAAGTAAATTTCCTACAATTCTACACATTTTGCCATGTGCCTGAGAATTGTTTTCGTCATTTAATAATTTCGCCATGCGGTGGAGCTAATGTTTTACCTTTTTAAAGCTAATTTCCTGAAATTGTACACATTTTGCCATGACTTATCCGATGTTGATAGGATATCTGTGTAAGAGTGACTAACAAAATCAATGGGGGCTCCCTAAATTTAGATAGCTGGCTTGACTAATTTATAAATCTAAAACATGTTAGCTGACATGGGCCAATTGAGTGACTGCTGAAGACGGAAACTGCTGATGCACAACAACATTTTGAAATTGCACCTGGTGTATTCTACTATTCTAACAGTAAATTGAGACCCCGACACTTCAGTTAACCCTAACGATCGTGGGGGCTTAAGCGACCGCTTATGTCGCTTATGCCTAGGGCCGGCCCAGACTTCCTGCCTTCAAACCCACCGTACATGTTGACTGAGGTCACTGCACCCTGAGGGCCATGTTTGCATTTGGGGCCAAAGAGATGGGCCACGCCTAAAAATCTCAAAGGGACACAGTTTGGCTTCCTGTGGTAACATGAATCAATTTGGGGAATGCAGCAAGTTAGGCAAGCCCTAGTGAGTTTGCAAATAGACAGCTGGTTTCAAAACAAATCTTAGTAATGACTTTCTAATTTTAAGCAATTCTCCAATATAGCTTGATCAGTTGATCTTAACGAGCCAAGTAAAATGTAGTCAATGCAGTAGTTAACTACAGTACAACAGTAGAAGCAGAACTGATCAGCAGGGTTTCACAGAATTTCAACATGAGGAATTTTCTCAGCAAAAAACTCCAAATGATTACTGAGCCTGAATTAATTAAACCGATCTGATAAAAAGATCAACCAACCAATAAAAAACATGAGGACAGTACAATTAAACCAAGGTATCAAGGACAGAAGACAGAACGCTGTATATCAGGGTCTGGAAATGTGCCAGGATCTCTGGTTGTATCAGAGGGGGCAGGTGGGAGGAGCTATAGGAGGATGGGCTCATTGTAATGGCTGGAATTAAATTAATGGAACGGAGTCAAACATGTGGTATCCATATGTTTGATACCGTTCCATTAATTACATTTCAGCCATTTCAATGAGCCCGCCCCCTTAATGCTCCTCCCACCAGCCTCCTCTGGTTTGTATATCAGGGCCATTTACCATTTGCCTAGCAACTCTATACTAGGAGCGGGTGGGATATTTCAAATGTACAGCCACCAGACCCAGATCAGATTCCTATTATTACAGGTGCTGCCAAAGAGAAAAGATACCCAGTCCTTAAACTCCCACAGGTGACTTGATTATCTTGCACTATAACCCCAGTATGGACTGGAGTAAAATGTCCTTATGGGAACACAGGCCTATGGGGCAATACGATAGTGATATTTAGAAAGGTTAGAAGTTAGGGGCTTATTCGAAATGTGAATATAGCTGACATGTCACCATATTCTTCATGAAATCGAATCATGACTATTCTACACAAAAGCCTACCTTTCTATCTGAACGCTCCGTACCGAGGTACCCTCCTGAATGTGACACTTTCTATCTGAACGTTCCATACCGAGGTACCCTCCTGAATGTGACACTTTCTATCTGAACGCTCCGTACCGAGGTACCCTCCTGAATGTGACACTTTCTATCTGAACGTTCCATACCGAGGTACCCTCCTGAATGTGACACTTTCTATCTGAACGTTCCATACCGAGGTACCCTCCTGAATGTGACACTTTCTATCTGAACGTTCCATACCGAGGTACCCTCCTGAATTTGACACTAAATAAGCCAGTAATCACTATTATCAGTTTCAAATATGAGATTTGAATGTATTCGTGGCATGTTTGGTTCCCAGCATTGGACTAAGTGCAGCCCAAGGTGCTTTTTGTTCTTTTCCACAGAGCTCACCCATCCCAGGCCTCATCCTAAATTAATTCTGGCCACAGCTTGCATGGGGCCATATCATTAGCAGTAATTGCACACAGAATTCTACTGCCATGTGCCTCCCTTTTCACCACAGACTTCTGTATCAGTGATCCACGAAAGCATCAAATTACCCCCACACCAGTGGAGGCTGGTGACTTGCAAAATTGAGTAGGATGGGAGACCCATGGTATAGGCGAGGAACGCACGGACACGACAACGCGTGTTTAAAAACATTGTGAAAGACAAATTATTTTAACCTAAATCATTTCATAGAGACATTTATAGTGCAATATTATGGGGAATGGGAATGAGAGGGCTACTTACACAGTGCTGAGAAGGGATCACAGCAGTGATTCAATGAGGGTATGAGGCATGAGTTGAGGTTTTCAGAGGCTTGACTTCAGTGCAGGAGAGGGGTTGAGGTGCTCATAGGCTTCAGTGTAGGACAGGCTCATCATGGATGGATGGGGATGGAGAAGAGCTCAACTCATCCACTGAGGGCAGGACAGGATTTGACTGGGAAGACAAAAAACAATAACAACACACTACACAGTTAAACAAAAGAGATAAGAATGAGTTAGTACAAGCAAGGATTAAAATCATTGATGTGTAATAATGTGAATGTCTTTGTGTTTGTGATTGACTCTACATAGAAAATTGACAGGTCTACTCAGTGCTTGGAGAGAAAACATACACATACTTCCATTTCAGCAGCAACACCATCGTTTTGGTCAACAAGTTTCTCCATGAAGTTAAACTCCGACATCTCAGAATTCACAAAGTCCAACACAGACTGCGCATCTCTCCCATTTGACACATCAAAAATAGCCCAAGAAATGTTCCTGGATAAAGCCCTGATCATCCACATACTACCTGACAATAACTGACAACTACAAGCAGAGTGGTGGCACCATACTGTAGGTCCCAGAGTGGTGGCACCATACTGTAGGTCCCAGAGTGGTGGCACCATACTGTAGGTCCCAGAGTGGTGGCACCATACTGTAGGTTCCAGAGTGGTGGCACCATACTGTAGGTCCCAGAGTGTTGGCACCATACTGTAGGTCCCAGAGTGTTGGCACCATACTGTAGGTCCCAGAGTGGTGGCACCATACTGTAGGTCCCAGAGTGGTGGCACCATACTGTAGGTCCCAGAGTGGTGGCACCATACTGTAGGTCCCAGAGTGGTGGCACCCTACTGTAGGTCCCAGAGTGGGACCCAAACTACAGCAGTCAAACTACAGCAAATTATATTTAGACTAGACTAACAGGAGGGTTTCCTCGACCCAAACACAGAGACAACAACTGATGGACAATAAAACTCACAGGGCTGAGCTTGCTTTATGCATGTTAGGCCTATGCAACTGTAGACCTAATAAAAAATGTACAGTCGGTGTCATCACTATTATGTTGACTGATTAATTCCAGTTAATAATTTAGCATATAAACCAAATTTGATCACATTCACATTTTTTCCTGACAAACAAATGGACTATAAATACATAATGTTAACAATTTGTTTACACCAGCCAGATGGACAGGGCGCATAGGCAGTATACTCTACAGTTGATCAGACTGAAAAATAATCTTGTTTTCATCCCATACAGCATGTCAGATCTCTAATGTTTGAGTGTGCCTATACAAGAACATTTATTTAAATAGTTTTTGCTTGTGTCTGTCCAGAATGATGTGTTAACGCCTTTACTAAATTAATACCGGCAAAACAACAGCATACCACCCTAGGTTCGTTCTCTGATCCTAATCCAATGATTGGATGGACAACATGTCAGTTCATAATGCAAAAGCGTTGATTGGTTGGAGGACGTCCTCCGGAAGTGGTCATAATTACCTTCTAGGTCTATGGAAGGGGGTAAGGCCTGTAGCCTCCTCAATTTTGTATTGAAGTCAATGTAGCCAGAGGAGGACGGGGAATAGCGGTCCTCCGGCTACATCATGGCGCTATCTTAGAGTGCTATTGTAGAGCTATATTGCAAAACAGTTAGTTTTAATCAGGTATTTGGTGACGTAAACATATTTAATATAGTTGTATCTCATTATTTAAAAGAATTCTGAAATTCACTGAGTAGGATGGGCCTCCCCTTCCTCCTCTCAGGAGCCTCCACTGCCCCACACATGCTGCTTGAGGTGTAACTTTGGTGAAATATATAGAATACATACACTGAACAAAAATATAAACGCAACATGTAAAGTGTTGGCACCATTTTTCATGATCTGAAATATAAGATCCCAGAAATGTTCCATATGCACAAAAACTTATTTCTCAAAAAATGTTTGCACAATTTTGATAACATCCGTGTTAGTGAGCATTTCTGTCTGTAATAAAGCCCTTTAGTGGGGGAAAACTCATTCTGACTGGCTGTGCCTGGCTTCCCAGTGGGTGGGCTTATGCCCTCCTGGGCCCACCCATGGCTGCACACTTGCCTAGTCATGTGAAATCCACAGATTGGACAGTAATGAATTTATTTCAATTGATCGATTTCCTTATATGAACTGTACCTCACTAAATCTTTGATATTGTTGCATGTTGCGTTTACATTTTTGTTCAGTATATTTGGTATGTGTGCTTGCTTTCGTACATGCTCCTATTCAGTGGTAGTACACGTGAGATACTTGGGATGTGAGCATGCATCAGTGTGGGCTCTATGCACATGTGGTTGTGGAGAGCATTTGTGAACGACCCTTAGCTCAATGTCAGGAAGTTTGGGGATTAAAAAGAGGCAGAGTGTGTTTGTTGTGTGAGCATGTGTGTTTTTATATAAACAGTGGAGCGGTTAACCTTGATGTCGCTCATTTCCCTGCTCCAGGGGACTGGTTGGGACATGCAGGACAAAAAGGAGCTGTAGATTTAAAGACCCAGATGCAATTAGCCTGTTTCCCCCTCTCCTTTCTACATGAGCAGACAGATGGCTGGGGCCCACTCAGCAGAGATGCAGCCCACTGCGGTGTCCCCCCAGGCAGGGCACCTGCAGAGAGACAGAGTGCAGGAGAGACCCTTTGGCTGAGATAGGCATTCAGTGTGCTATTCTTCTCTACTGAAATATGGTTATGGGAACATAAATGGTTCTGAACTGAATGCTGTGCTCGTTACAAAATAACCACTGCACTACGGTGAATTGAAGCTAGAATGTAGGCTGCTAGTGCGATTGTATCACTTAATGTAGGCCACACTGGATATCACAATCTGTATAGCAGATCTTTCTCCTTTCCCCATTGGTCGCAACCATCATTCTGAAGGTCTCCTAAGAGTCTCTTTGTTGGAGGTGTGTGTATATGTGTGTTGTGTGCCCCTCTGAGCACAAACTAGAATAAAGATAGGTATCCTTGGAACCAACCAACAACCATATTCACCACAGGATTTCGAAAACATTGCAAGCCTGCATTCCTTCCCCTTACTTCACCAGCATAGAATGAGGTTCTGGGGGTGGAATGGATGCTTGGCAACAATTACTGAGCAAAGTGTAGCTCTGAGCATGATGGTCAGCACTATGCCCGCAGGCAAAGACGGTACTTGTCGAGCCATGAAAACACGTAAAACCGATAAAACAACAACAATAACCATGGAGGAAAAATCACACGCAATTATCAAAAGCACAATTTGCTGTATGCCTGTTGCGAGAAAAAAAAATAGCTCACTGACATTTTAGTGGGGTGCGTCTCGAGCTATCTGCAGTATCCAGTCTTTATTCATCATATTTGGACAAGTTTAGGGCCAAAGGAAACAGCTTGGAATGAGAGCTATGAAATCTCTGGCAAGGTCAGTGGTATGAGAGGAGTCTGGGGTGGGAGCACGAGGCTGAGCTTCTGAGGTTCCTGGTAAGATGATCTGACTGGGAGATGGACACACACACACACACACACACACACACACACCTAATCCTGGATTGGCCGGCGTGCTGCTATCCCCCTGGTTATGCAGTAATGACATAGATACAGTCCTATATCTGACCCAGCAGTCGGGGGGGGCGTTATATAAATCAACATTGACACGACTTCAAATGAATGAGGCATCCAGGATGCTGGAAAGAGTAGAGCAACAAAGTAGCCCATAGTAGCCCACTCAGTATAATGCAGGCAAGGGTTCAAATTGGGGACGATGAGGCGGAGAGGTATGGACGTCAGGATGGATAGATGGGAGTTTAGATTTCAATTCGATTAGCAGTTCGTTCTTTACTTAAAATCAAGAAAATAGTCAATCACTGTGATAATAAGGGGTGGATGACTATCATATCACCAATGGGGCGAGTGGAGGACGAGTAGTTGATTTGGACTATGTACCAGATACTGTGCCTGTCTGAAAAGCCATACTTGCGTTCTAAATACACTGAACAAAATTATGAACGCAACATGTAGCGTTGGTCCAATGTTTCATGAGCTGAAATAAAACATCCTAGAAATGTTTCATATGCACAAAAGGCTTTTTTCCCCTCAAATTCTGTGCACAAATTTGTTTACATCCCTGTTTAGTGAGCATTTCTCCTTTGCCAAGAGAATCCATCCACCTGACAGATGTGGCATATCAAGAAGCTGATTAAAACAGCATGATCATTACACAACTTGAGCTGGGGACAATAAAAGGCCACTCTAAAATATTCTGTTGTCACCAAACACAATTACCACAGATGTCTAAAGTTGGCATGCTGACTGCAAGAATGTCCACCAGAGCTGTTGGCAGAGATTTGAATGTTAATTTCTCTACCATAAGCCGTCTCCAACTTGGTTTTAGAGAATTTAGCACTACGTCCAACCGGCCTCATAACCGCAGACCATGAGTAACCAAGTCAGCCCAGGACATCCACATCCGGACAGCTAATGAAACTGTGGGTTTGCGAAACAACATTTCTGCACAAACTGTCAGAAACGGTCTCAGGGAAGCACATCGGAGTGCTTATTGTCTTCACCAGGGTCTTGACCTGACTGCAGTTCGGAGTCACAACCGATGTCAGTGGACAAATGCTCACCTTAGATTCCTATTGGCACGCTGGAGAAGTGTGCTCTTCATGGATGAATCCCAGTTTCAACTGTACCGGGCAGATGGCAGACTGTCTGGCGTTGTACGGGCATCAATGTGTGAACAGAGTGCCCCCACGGTGGCGATGGGTTATGGTATGGGCAGGCATAAGCTACGGACAACGACCACAATTGCATTTTATCAATGGCAATTTGAATGCAGAGATTCCGTGACGAAATCCTGGAGGCCCATTGTGGTGCCATTCATCCACCGCCATCACCGCACGTTTCAGCATATTGCACAGCCCTATGTCGTAAGGATCTGTACACAATTCCTGGAAGCTGAAAATGTCCCAGTTCTTCCATGGCCTGCATACTCACCTGACACATCACCTACTGACTCCCCTACCTTTTTTTATCAGGTATCAGTGACCAACAGATGCATATCTGTATTCCCAGTCATGTGAAATCCATAGATTATGGTCCAACTAATTAACTTCTATTGAATGATTTCCTTACATAAACTGTAACTCAGGAAAATCTTACAAATTGTAGCATGTTGCGTTTATATTTTTGTTCAGTGAAGTAGCCATTTTAGGTATGCGAAAAAAAGTCTTATAGTATGTGACATACAAATAAATTTAAAAAATGAGTATGCTTTAAATGCCAGGATGTTAGTGTCATTTCATCTAGTAGAATTCGCTGCACACTTTTGAGGAAGAGAATTGTCTTTCTAGACTGACTTGTGTTTGACACTGACAATGAGATGAGGACACGCTGTACCCAAATGAACGAATGGCATTAGATGACACATTCTCAGGATGGGTGTGCCTAGTTTGCCGATACTTGTTGCTTATCGCATTAGTTTGACTAAATAGTACATTCTAAATAGTATGTAGTATAATTTGTACACAGTATGTAGTTTAGTAAGTAATAGGCAAGAGATTTCAGACATGGCTACTGCCTCGAGTAAAGAGGTGGAGAATGGTTGCATAAAGTTAAGGCTGGCTAAACTGGACTTAGAGCACATGAGTGCTGCTGACACATGAGAATTAAACTACATAAAAAAGGTAGTCATGACTGATAGTACATTGAAATACACAAACCAGCAGATGCCAAGTATTGCCTGTATATTTTATTTTACGTACAGTACATATACAAAAAAAACTGAAAATGGCCAATAACATTGACCAACGAGGGCAACAGCAGACAGCCATGTTGCTCATCAAAACACAAAATTTCCTGACATCCGCTTCCATCTTAATCATAAAACAGGTGAAAGGAGCTAGGCACTCTCTCCTTCCACACTCCTAGAGTCAACAAAAACCAAAGGGATTCAAAATGGGAAAAAAACGCATCAGGAGCTCTTGGTCGTGTTCATTGGGGCTTGCAACGGAAAACATTTTGCAACAGAAAACTAAAATGAGCAATTTCTTATTGGACAAGTACAGGTAGTCCTTGCTTTTTTATTCCGTTTGGGGCCTACTGAACTACCGACACTGGCCAGAAGTATGTGGACACCTGCTTGTCGAACATCTAATTCCAAAAACCATGGGCATTAATATGGAGTTGGTCCCCCCTTTGCTGCTATAACAGCCTCCGCTCTTCTGGGAAGGCTTTCCAATAGATGTTGGAACATGCTTCCAATCAGCCATAAGAGCTTTAGTGAGGTTGGGCACTGATGTTGTGCGATTAGGCCTGACTCGCAGTTGGCATTCCAATTCATCCCAAAGGTGTTCGAAGGGGTTGAGGTCTGGGCTCCGTGTAGACCAGGCAAGTTCTTCCACACCGATCTTGACAAACCATTTCTGTATTTACCTCGCTTCGTGCACAGGGGCATTGTCCTGCTGAAACAGGAAAGGGCCTTCCCCAAACTGTTGCCACAAAGTTGGAAGCACAGATAAGATTTCCCTTCAATGGAACTAAGGGGGCTAACCATGAAAAACAGCCCCAGACCTTCATTCCTCCTCTACCAAACTTGTTGGCACTATGCACTGGGGCAGGTAGCGTTCTGCTGGCATCCGCCAAACCCAGATTCGTCCACCGGACTGTCAGATGGTGAGGCCTGACTCGTCCCTTCAGAGAAAGCATTTCCACTGCTCCAGAGTCCAATGTCATCAAGCTTTACATCACTCCAGCAGACTCTTGCGATTGCGCATTATGATCTTAGGCTGGTGCGTGGCTCTTAGGCCATGGAAACCCATTGTTGTGTCTAGATGTTTCCACTTCACAATAATGCAGCTTGCAGTTGACCGGGGCAGCTAAAGCAAGGCAGAAATTTGACAAACCGACTTGTTGTAACGGTATCATCCTTTGTCAGTGCCACGTTGAAAGTCACTGAGCTCTTCAGTAAGGCCATTCAACTGGCAATGTCAGTCTATGGAGATTGCATGGCGGTGTGCTCAATTGTATACACCTGTCAGCGACGGCTGTGGCTGAAATAGCCTGAATACACCAATTCCAAGACTGTCCCTATACTTTTGGCCATGTAGTATATGTCCCGACTCCCCTTCCTTCCCCCCTACATTCCAAAAGTGCTGCGTTCAACTAAGATCAATAAAGGTCGATCCTGCAGTCTTCTCCATCTCCAGACATGCAGCCAGTAGTGAGCAGCCACCCATCTCCCCACACCTTCACACGCACACTCAAAAGAGTTGAATTCACAGTATTCTTACAGCATTTCTGAGTGACCATAAAGCTTTAATTGATGCATAGTGTTTGACACTTTTGTCCACTCTCTCCAGTGGAAACATTTGACGGGGATAGAACTGGGGTGGGTTGAGAGAATGTACAAAGACACACCGGAGACAAAAATGCAAGAATACAGTGTACACAACCACCCCTGAAAGGATCAATCTCTGGCATCCCAAAACTTTAAAAAAAAAGTACATCTCCAAGGCCATGGATAGTCAACGTGGGACATTTGAACTCCCGCTGCCTGTCAGTGCTGTAACTCCAGTTAGTGTTCGGACAATGAGCTTACAGCAGGCCACAAAAGGTACAGATAAAGTGCTTTTCTTTACATGACACAAATAATTAAAAGTGAGTCAAAATTAACTCTGGGATCGCTCACAAATAACCCATAGATACCACACTTCTGAAGTATTCAAACCAAACTGAAATGGAAGAGAGAAACGTTTGGAAAAAAAAAAAAACGTATAAATAACGTTACATCGACGTATCCAACTAGCAACGCTGAAGAAGGCTACAAAGATGAAACACTGTATGATAGAATAAACTACAGTACTATCTCTGGATGGAACAGTTTCACAGTTTCATATTTGGAAAGTAATGAACTTAAGAGTAAGACTTTTCACCAGAAATGTTGTGGATATGCTTCCTGGTCTATTCGAAAAGAGTTGCTGGGCTTCCGATGAGGATGGCACTGGGACTGAACGGACCTGACAAGGTCCTCTGACTGGTTGTCGTTGAACCGCTTCGCGACCAATCGGTCGAGAGGACCGTTCACAAAAGCAGCAGTATGGAGATCTCATGGGGATTGTAGAACGGTCAACTTAAATCGTTATGGATAATAAATGGTTACAGATAATAAATACATTCTGATTTGTAGTATGTTGCTATTCAGTTGTATTGAAATGTGGTTACATCTAAAAAATAAAATAAAAAATACAAAATTGAGGAATTGTTCCGTGTAGTCCATGAGATGCCTCAAAATTGCCCTTTCTTGCTCCCTTATCCAGTCAACAATATTCCACCTGAGCAGCCATTTTCCTCCAGCCATGTGGGGTTGGGAAAATGCTGTATAAATAGTGACCGTGGAAACTGCACACGCTCCCTCTCTCTCCTGGGGATAGATGACTCAAGAGTCAGAGATCCGCAACCTCTGACAGAAGACCATTCTTCCGCCTTCAGCCTCTACACAGAGTGAGAGAGAGAGTGAGAGAGAGTGAGAGTGAGAGAGACGAGAGAAGGAGAAAGAAAGAACAAACAGAGTAATGAGTTTGAGCAAATAATGGCAGTTTCCCATGGAGGGACATTCTAACTGCAGGCCTAGACTTTGCACTGGGAGAGATGTGCATGTAGAATAGATGGATTCTTACTTTATCATTCAAGACAGAACATTTCTACGTGAGTCCAAGACACTATCTTAACTTTCAGAAGTCACGCTTGGACAATCTCTGGACAGCTGACATGACAAAAACTATTTCCATCATGAGTGATTCGAAAGAGTGGCATTCTCAACAGCTTCTGGTGAGCATTATGAACAGAGCTCAGTACAGGTACCGTCACCGAGCTACTGAGGCGTCGCCAGAGCAAACAGTGGTCCTGGGAGCTGTCTGGCTGGATCATATCACCCTGAGACAATATTTAAACTAGGTGTGTGTGTGTGTGAAGGGCCTGGTGCTTGGCTACATAGGGTCTGATTCCACACAATCAACAAACAGATACCAGGGGAACATGGGCCTGTGCTTTTGATTGATCAGGCCTAACAATGTTCTATGACAACTAGGGGGATAGGCAGGCTGAGACCAAATCAAGTCCCTGAGTTCAGTCAACCAAAATCCTGAAACTAGCTAAAAATCTACCGGAATGATGGGTGCAAACGTGCACTTTTCTAAAATTTCATGACCAAATCAACTCAATGACTTGGTGTGACGTTACTGAAAAGGTGATTTGGTTTAACTCACATTGATTTATTAGCTAGCCATGGCTAAAATACGCTTCAGTTCTTAGTGGCTGTTTAAAGTAATATAATATATGCCATTTAGCAGAAGCTTTTCCCAAAAAGACTTACAATCCGGCGTGCATACATTTTTTTACAGGCTTAGTTAGTCGTTAGAACCTTCTTAGGCGCCTCGTTAAATCTGAGCAGTTTCCCAAAAACCATTGTAACTCAAGTTCCACTTGAAAAAACGCTCATTATTTATAGGGCTGGGAATTGCCACCTCACGATGCTATCACAATACTTAAGTGTTGATACGATACGTATTGCAATTCTCATGATTCTACAGTGCACAAAGACAGTATTCATAACCCTCGACTTATCACACATTCTGTTGTGTTAAGCCTGAATTAAAAATTGATTAAATATTTCCCCCCCCCCACCCATCTACACACAATAACTCATAAATGACAAAGTGAAAACAAGTTTAGATATTTTCGGCAAATGTATAACAAAAAAACAAAACAGAAAGATGTTTCACTGTCTCTGTGACCACAGATAACATCAGAACAAAGTTGACTACCACTACAAAGTTGCCAATGTCTTCGAAATTGTTACAAACAAGGTAAGGACAAAAATATGCCTCAAATGAAAACAGATGACTCCATTAAAAGATAAATACACTACATAGGGTTGTATATTTAAATCATATTGAAACCAATTCCATGTTCAATAAATTAGTTTTTTTGTGTGCTAATTGTAAGGCTAAGCTACTGTCTGTAACTGTTGCCTCAATATACTATTTAATGATGTGTAACAGCGTGTGCGCAATGATGTGCCAGATCTGTGAATTACTGCATTATTATAGGGTAGTCTAAACATAAGAATAAGCCGACTCAATATTAGCAGCCATATCGGTCAAGTGATAATATCTCTACTAGGAGTTGATCCGTTGTCAGTATTGTGGAAGAATTCTAATGTTTATGATCGGAGAGCAGCGCTGCCTTCCTTTTGATCCTATCAGTATTGACAGATGCTCCGATGACGACAGACGCACTTGGTGAGCGTTCTCTCTACGAGGCGTTCCCGGGATATGCATGGGACATCGTCGGCCGGTTTAAGAACGATGTGTCGTTAAAAAAACAACACTTGTAAGCTTCAGTTCCATCCCTATTGGGAAACCGGGCCCTGCTTAGTTAGTTGTAAAAATGCCAAACATTCTTTAAGCAAATTACAACCCCAAAAAATGTAATTAAGAATATTTTACTATACAACATTTCCATGCCTGTATGTATGAGATAAGCAAAAATGTAGTTTAGACATTCAAAGAGAGGGTGGGTATTTCGCCTGAACATTGCCCAACGTGTATCCTTAATCAAAGGTACCGGAATAGTGTATTTAGTGAACAAACTCACAAATGGTCTGAGTGTTGTGGACTCACCTACGTTTCGCAGTGAGAGGTGAGTAGAGAGGTGATCTCGGGGCTCATGTGGCCCACGGCCTTGGCAGCTTCCACGATGGCTCGCCGGTACATCCCTTTCTTCTTGCGGTTGAATCGCGACCTGAAAAACTCCCGGAAGGGGGAGAGTTTGGCAACGGACAGCTGGGAGGTAGTGGGCGAGCCGAACCAGGCCACCTTGGCCTCTGGCCACTGGACCTCGCAGTTAGACTCCTCTTTGCGGCTGCCGCTGATGCTGAGCACTCTCGCCGGCCACCAGGGGAACCCATGGATCTTCCCCCACACAACGTCTCCCACGGCCACCGCGTGGCCCTCCTCCGTCACGCACTTGGTCATGCTACGTGTGTGCAGGCGCACGGTGAGTGGCGGCACAGTCTTGCTATCGTCTTGTGAGATCGAGGAGGACATGGAGGAGATGTGCTCGCCGGGCGCTAGGTCGCACAGCTCTGGGGACGTGCCATCTGAGCTGAAGGATTTGGATTCGTCTAGACTGTCTGTGCTGCACACGGACAGGCTGGAGGAGTCCGCTTTCCTCTTGCGAAGGTTGATGAGCAGCGCAAGGTCACTTTGGCCTCGGTCTGCCTCCTCTCCAGAGCTCCCTGACCACAGCTCCATTGGGGTTTTCTCCCCAGAGTCCTCCGAGTGGGGCAGGGGACGAGGGACCGGGACCCCGAGGCTCTTTCTGCTCTGCCTCTCTACCAGCTCTGAATCGTAGACTGTCAGGCTGTCCTCTCCGTCCCCCAGGGTCCTCACTCGAATCTTGGGGGAGGGGAAGTCCAGGCCAGCCGTTGGCGGTCTGGGGAGCTTGAGTTTGGGAATGGACACGGTCAGGCCCGTCCTGGTGGCGTCCAGGATGTGGCGCTGCTCCTGGGTCTGGGTTAGGGTGGTGGGCTCGGGCACCTTGCCCAGCTGGCCTTTTAGGCCGTTTTGCATCAGCTGCTTAGGGCAGAAGGGCTTGACAGAGCCGTGGACCCGAGCTGGGATCTTCATCACCTCGCCCTTGCCTTGCGGAGTGCTGTAGGAGATCTTGATGACCGGGCTGTGGGGAATGATGTCCACTGCAGGGAACTTTGGTTCCTCATCCCTCTTGTCCTTCCGGAGCCGCTTGCTGTCATAGCCGGTGGGGCCATTCTCCCGCCTCTTGCTGTTATCCTTGGTGGCATCTGCATCCTCTTTCCTGGTCAACTTCACAGACCCGTCTTTGGAGTCTTCATCGCTCTGTGGAGCGTTCTCTTTCCTGGAAGCCTTGGTTGTGGGCATCCCGTCCTTACTGTCCTCATCACTGTTCAGTGTGTTCTTACACTTCTCGCACAACACCTGCCGGGGGCGGAGTCTAATGGTGCTCATGGTCATCTGCCCGGGCTCTCGGGTCCGCCTCTTCTTCCTTTTAATGGTCCGCGGAGGTGGCTGAGGTACCCATTGACCATAGCTGTGGCGCACCCAAATGGGCTGAGGGAAGGGAGCTCCTTCAAAATATGGAGGGTATGGACCGTGCCCGGCAGGCACTGTTGTGGGCAGAGGGGCTGGGAGACTGGCACCTAGTGGGTCATTTTCAGGGAGCGTGTTTTCATCCTTTGGTCTATGATGTGAAGCCTGGCTGGGAGGTTTAGTAACAGGTTCCTCTCTCAGGACTTCAGGGATTTCACAACCAGGTTTCAATGCAGGGCATTCCACTGGCTTTGTTGTGATATCCGGTAGGCAGAAAAGCCCAGTCCTAAGTGAAAAAGTGAGAGAAAAAAATGACTTTAGTATGCTTTGTAGCTTCTGGGTTATTAGATCCAATCATGATGAAGTCAAATTGTTTGCACTCAACTTTATCATTGTGGATAAAGCAAGAATTTAAACTCTTTAGTTTAAGTTCCTGTTCGGGTCAAGAACATTAGCTCGACTAAATCTAAGCACAACAAATGCACTCCTCTGACCTTGTTGCAACCAAACCTCTTATGGTTGCAACACTTTAGTTTGTGTAAAAGACAGCACATTTATCACCTGTGTTGGGTTTTCTACTGGAGTGGGGGTTGGGAGACAGCAAGCAAGCAGGTCGTTGTCTAGTTCGCCTATAGCCCACCCCTACAGCCTTGCGCTTCAAACTGAAAAAGCTGAAGTGCGTGTTTTCTCTGTAAATTCACATGTTCCTTTTCATGCCAGTGGCCTACAGGCGTGACGTGTCCAAGCCGGGCTTCTCTAAGGAGCCATTTGAAAAGGGAGTTGAGAGCAGCCAAGGCAGCAGCAGCAACATGGCTGTGCTCCACTCTGCTGTCAGAGACAGCAGACAAAGAGACTACAGGATACCCAGGAGCCCCCTCCACTCCATCTGACTGAAAAAAACAACAACCCCGTGAATCACTCGGGACCCAGAGAGAGCCAGGAGATTCACTTGTTTTCGCATCAGTGTCTGCTGGGTGCTTGTGTGTAATGAGATGATTAATTAAAGCACATTTAGGCAGCCCGAAAGGCGTTTCCCCATGAGCGGCTATTGTCACATTTAAATAAAGAGGCCCGGCGAGGCCTGTTTCCTGTGCTTTAGAGGAGACCTTTAAAGGCCCTTCTTGAGCAACACAATCTCAGCCATCACAATGATTGACACAGGCTGGACATAGTGGTTAACAGGCCATGACAAATCTTGTTTCCATTTAACATAGAATGCTGTACATACTCTACAACCAAATAAAGAGATCCTGCACAAAGGATACATGACATGGAAACTGGAGACGCACAATTAAGGGAAATGCATTCCTATAAACCTAAAAGAAGAACTCACATTTTGACATTCCCAAAGCAAAATATGCCTGTATGCCAAACCACTGTTCTTTGTTTAAGCTTAGATCTTTTCCACTGGGGAAGGTCAATCTCAAGGCATTTGGAGTGATCCATCACGTGAATATCCATCACGTGAATGTGTAGGCCTACATGTCTCAGTGAAGGCCTACCGATATGAAAAGCTGGTAAGATTCTGATGCTGAGTCTATAAATAAATAAACCCTGTGGCATTTAAAAAAGGTGCACCCACTGCACTGTACTAGCATGTACTAGTGCAACACAAGGCCAGTACATGTGACACACACTGCAAGCCAGATAACATGCCCCATATGAATACCAATCATTCAAATAACATTTTATACCTTACCTCTATTGTTAACACCCTATACATAGGCATAAATGGGATTTCTTGCCAACATTGTGTAGTTCACCCTTTGTCAAGTACAAAGTGGGCCTATAGCCTAGTTTTTCTGGTGTCTAATTTCCTTGGAAACGCGACAATTAGTGCCATCTTTAACAGCAAAACACAGCTGTATAATCTCTTATTTAGAGGTTCAAGTCAATCATTTATAAATAGGCCTACACTGATTGTATCATTAGCTACGGGTAACATTGGATGACTGAGTTTAACATAGGCCTACATTACTGAAAGCACAAGAACAGGAGTAGGCAAAATTATATTGATGTGATGCCCATCACTTTGCATATCTAGTATTAAAACATGTAACCTTGATGTAATAATTACTAGATAGGTAGCTATAAGAATGTATGTACAAAAGTCTAATATGAGAAAGGGTGTTTCAGTAAGGCCAGCCATAGCTGGGTTACATTGTTGGCAGTTTAAATCTAGCCAACATTGAACTAGCTTGATAGTTAAGCTAACAATGAGGTAACGTTACCCACGTAAGCATAACTTTTGTTGAAATGCCCATCACGTTACTTTCACGGGGTGGTTGGCTTTATCCAAACGTCCTAGTAATGATACACGTGTTTATATGTTATTAATATGTTCGCTGTAAAAGTGAGCAAATCAGAGTTAGCTGGCTAACGTTAACTAGCAAGCTAGCTACAACCCCTTGGAGTCTATTGTATGATGGCCCATGTAGCTAGCTAGTTAGCATGCTAAATTAGCCAGCATACATTAGCAGGCTAACTAGCTAATTATTTTGTGATACAAGTATACAATTATTCGAATAAATAAGACTCACTTTTTGTTGCAATCGAGTAATATCCCCATGTAGCACCTTTCTTGATAGGTAAGCGTCACTACTAGTGTATCGTTAACTATTTGATCAACAGTGACAGGAATCCGAGAGCCGGCCCGCAGCTCCTCGGCCACAGCCTCCATATTTTCCGGCGTGAGGTGTCCGGCTTGGCGGTACTCGAGCCCGGCCCTGGGAGCCACGATCGCCTCTGCTAAAGATGCTTCTCCCTTCTACTTTCGAGCACGGGAGGGTACACCAGGGCACGAAATGACGCCATCACCCCCCACCAAGTCAATTACAACAGTTCTACCACTGGTGACATCACACAAAGACAGAGGATAAAAATATTTTGAGGTTGCCCCTCTGTCTTGCTTAAAATTATACCGTTTGGCTTTCCGTTTATTGTTGGCTCATGTAGCCACCATTTCAGAACAATAGCTATTTCATCACTATTAGTTATTATCTAGTTAATACATTTTTTAAAATGTAATTTAACTAGGCAAGTCAACATTTTTATTTTATTTACACTGACACCCTAGGAACAGTGGGTTACCTGCCTTGTTCAGGCTCAGACCGAAAGATGTTTACCTTCTCAGCTCAGGGATTCGATCTAGCAAACACCGGCAAATGGCCCAGCGCTCTAACCACTAGGCTACCAGCCGCCCCCAGATACATTGCCCCCTTCCATTTTAATGTTAGCGTCAGGCCATTTTTTTTTATCGTGCCATTCCAAATTACATATATTCCTACCTTCAAACTGCCCTGGTTCACATGAATCACCCCCATATTTACTGTCTGTATCCAAGCCAACTGTATCAATAAGTAATTTAGGCAGTGCTTGACTTGGGCAGGAGCTCTACTGCTTGAGCTCCTGTTCCTCTTATAGAATACTCTTATAGAGCTTCTGCACCTTAATATAAACAGTTCCAGCACCCAAAAGGAGTACCGGAACCTATTGAAGTCAAAGTCAAGCACTGAATTTAGGCTATAGGCACACATACAGTCAAATAAGTATACATGATCAACCCCTGTATAGCTGCTGTACAGTTGCAAGGACCTGGAATACAGTGACCTATTAGGCTGCTATTTAGCACTGATTGACTTGATGAATGAGGGTGTGTTTATCTTGGAACACAAGCACTTTACACTTAACTAATGATGTGCGTGTAACAGGCTGAAATGTTTATTGATGAATGGGTATCGGATGCCATTGTAAACTGTTTGTAGAGTGCTGTAATTCCCTGTCCTGTATGACTTCTTAGCATACAATGTCAATTCATTTAATACGGCAACAATTCTAAATGGCAGTAGGTCTACACACACAAATACTTTCACTTGTCATAGCATCTTGGTGAGTTCTCCCCAGTAAATGCGATGAATCGATACTCGATGTCGCTCTCCTGTTTCCTCTCAGCAAGTTCTGACTGCAATCTCTTGGCCTGAAACAGAAGCAATGGAAGAAAACCACAAAGAAAGAAACACCTAGACATTCATTTAATTCCTGGGTCTGCTGTCATTAAGCACTGAAAATGACTTGACTGGTTACTTGATATACAGTAGAATAGTAACATACTTCCTCCATGTCCTGCCTTGCAGCTTCTGTCTCCTCTTGGGCAGTGCCACTGGGCCTCCTGCGCCTCTCCTGGATCATCTGAACATGGCTCCTGATCCGCTGCTCTAACTCCCGGTCGCGGGCTGCCCTGGGGTCACACAGGTCAAGGGTAAAATGAACCACCATTCCACAAACTAAAGATTCTCTTAGTTACATACCGCTGTGGGTGCTGCATGTTGTTGGTGGTGGAGGATTAGCTGGCTAGCTACAGACTACAGAGACCAGATGCTCGGAGTCCGGACCTGTCTGACCCTGTCCCTAATCAAGACTCCTGATACTTTAACCTGGCTGTGACTGACCAATGCTCCCTCCCTCCACATATACATTTATCACACGATTGATTGATTTAATTATTTGTTTATTTATTCCGATGGACTGTACGCTGCAATTCAGCTCTTGTACACCTTGACAATAAACTAAACCTTATACTGAGGTGTACTCTTTTGAATCAATAGTTTACATGAACAGTATGTATTCAAAAGACAGGTACTGGTCTATCGTTGTCAAAATCAAATCAAATTGTATTTGTCATATTCAATACAATAGGTATAGAACTTGCAGTGAAATGCTTACTTACAAGCCCTTAACCAAAAATGCAGTTAAGAATTTTTTTTGTTAAGTTAAAAAATAGATTAGTAAAAAATCAAAAATCAAACTAACAAATAAAATAAAGTAAAATAACAAGTGAGGCTATATACAGGGGGTACCGATAGAGTCAATGTGCAGGGGCGCCGGTTGGACTAGGTATAGTACTGGACAACAGAAAAAAAGTCATAAATTAAATCAAATCAGCTGAACCAAAGTATTTGACACAGGGGACAAAATATATGCTTTGAACGAAAGAGATGTCTGTACAAAAACCCTCTTTCCACTAAATGTCTCTGAACATCTTTGATTGATCTGCCATTGCTTTCTTTGGTGGCTACTGTCAGTAGATTAGCTACATCATACCTGGCTTCCTCGTGTTCCTTCTGGGACAGGAACGATCTCTGTCTCTGGATCCTCTTTGGTGGGGGGTTGTGGGTCTTGACCTCACCACTTTCAACAACACTACACAGAGACTCTGTGGCGTATGGAGCATTTATCGGTACCTGTACCAAAAAAATACATTAATTTCTATAGAAAGCTGGTCTTTTCTTCATACAACCGAAACTGTGAACTTACAGTAAGTTAAGGATGGATGATAGGTCTATCAGTGACACAGATTGACTACTACTATCCTGGCACATTGCTGAAGAGGTCAGATATGAGATATACAGCTATGGGTTGCTTTCTTTTTTCTTTGAGGATCTGAGGGTCCATGCCAAATCTTTTCACCCTCATGAGGTGGAAGAGACGTCATGTCCTCTTCACGACTATGGTGGTATGTGTGGACCATGATTTTTTAATTTTTTAATTTAACCTTTATTTAACTAGACAAGTCAGTTAAGAACAATTCTTATTTTACAATGATGGCCTGACAATTCCTTAGTGATATGGTCACCAAGGAACTTGAAGCTCTAGACCTGCTCCACTACAGCCCTGTCGATGTGGATGGGGGCGTGCTCAGCTCTCTGTTTCCTGTAGTCCATGATCAGTTCCTTTGTCTGTGACGTTGAGGTTGTTGTCCTGGCACCACACTGCCAGGTCTCTGACCTCCTCCCTGTAGGTCGTCTCATCGTTGTCGGTGATCAGCCCTACCACCATCGTGTCGTCTGCAAACTTAATGATGGCGTTGGAGTTGTGTGCGGCCACGCAGTCTAGTCTGCTGCTTTGTATCTGACTGTGTGCGTGTGCGCTAGCATTCTGTGGAAGGGTTATGTTTACCAGCTGTGGTGCAGCCTCGCTGGGGACATCTGACTGCAGGATGACTGACTCGGCACACTGGAGGCACAGTGATCCATCGTTAGCTAGGCCTGTCGCTGCCCCTGACCTGGACAGCCTCAACTGAGTGTCTGCGCAGCCTGACGCTATCTTTTTCAACGTCTGCTCACCCAGAATGAAAACAAGGACTCCAGTCAGTCAGTCTCTCTCTTTCTACTCTAACTTCTCTCAGACAGTTTCCTTATAACAAGAACAGAACTGAAAACATTTTTATAATTCAAATGTTCTCCCTTTCCAATGACTGGGAAAGCCTTTCCTCGGGCTGGTGTTATGCTGCCCTCCTCTGGTCATTGGAAAGGGAGAACATTTGAATCAGAAAAATGCTTTCAGTTCTGTGAGTGAACAAATAGTGTATTCCAAAAATAGAATGGGAGTGAAAGCAGACATACAGAACAGACATACCTCTTCTCTTCTATGTCTCTCACGCCTTTCCTGCTTGTGCTCTAAGATTTTCCTCTCCTGCATGACCCTAGCATGAGTACGCCATTCCTTGAGGAGCTCTTGGTCTCTAAGGGAAAAGAAAGGCAGGACCATATAAAGCACTGTGAGGAATTCATTACCCTATAAACACTGATCTAAGTTTGGTTTTATTTTGTTTAGGTCAGGATTGGGGTGGGATAAGCTCATCTTAGACCTTGCTGGATTTCTTTACCTACCCCTTATTGGCATTGGCCTTTGCAGACACATAATATTGATCCCTCCCTTTCTGGGACTTCATCAAATGCCAATTTGACACAATACACCCCTGCTTTCTGAAACTGCAAGTAGAGACAATTCTCTCTCACCCCTGGTATAACATAGTTAGCAACTAAATACTGTATGTAATTCATGTGATTCAAAAGGCCATGACATTGCTTACTGTAGCATTCATCAATTGTTGATCTCTCAAGGGCTTGACTCTCTTAAGTAGGGAGTCAGAGGTATAGCTAACTGATGTGAGATAATCTGTTGGGTTCTATAAAAATCCAACACTATTAACTTACTTACTTCCTCCTTTGTTCAAGAATGGCTTGTTTTTCTTTAAGCTCTTTCATTGCAGCCAGTCTTCTCTCCTCTGACCTCTTCCAGTACTGCATGTCAAAGGGAGGGAGCTCTGGAAATATATTTCCCCTGGTAATCTCTTTCTTTCTGACAAAGAAATCGAAATAAAATGTTTTATTTTTTTTTTGCTCTCAGAAGGACCGTGTCCCTACAGAGCCTGGGAGATTTTATCGCTAGGCCTCCTCCTCAGAGACTGTCATAAAAATATTCTTAAACTGTCCATGCAGTATTTTCCATCTCAATAGCCTATTCGTCTACAGTGGCTCCCTCTCTTTTCACCTTTCCTTCACAGCATTTAGTTCCTCAGAGAAAGCATCCACCATATTGCTTTCACCTATCATTGCTAGCCTCGTAAACCATACTGTCCACTGTCCTGAGTATAGTGGCACGTCTGGTTGAAGAGTTTGGCAGTTCAAATAAGGAGAGAACACCATAGACTACTGAGTTTCCCCTAGATCTGCAGTTACCAGATGCCTGTCATTTCTCCCAAAACTTTACCAGAGGTTGAACCTTTTTGACTTGACCTTTTAATGACGGGCAGAGGGTATGTCTTGTGGCCTCTATCACCCTCTGCTGCTCTAGGGAGGCGTGAAATAGGGAGGGCATAGCCCAACTCAGCTCTGTCCATTTGGCTCATCTTCTGCCTCAGCTCTCTGAACCTCTGCAGTTCATCTTCATCCACCACCTCTTCACAAAGGTCCAAACTGGACTTTACAAGCTCTGTCAACTGTAGCTTCTCCACTGGGGGCATGTCTGCAACCAAAACATCAACAAGAACTTTCCATGAAAATGATTACGGTAGCAAAATAATACATCTGTCACTTCCTATATAAACAATTGTCCTCTTCTGGATCTTTGGCATCGATGCTGAAATAAAAGTTTTAGTGAATACTAGATGTAAAGTTGAAGCTGTAATGAGCCCAAAGTAAGCATGTCCCCTCATTCACGAAATAACATGATGAAATCTGGTGTGACATGATCTGAATGCCGGCATATTGCCCTTGCAGTGACAACATAATATCCATCAAGATTAAATTACCTTTCCAGAGAGACAGTGAGCCTTGATCCTCTTTTTTAATTACATGAATATATAAAGATATAATAGGGCACCTTTGTTCTAGGTGTAAGCTTTCTGCTGAGGGGTGCCTTGGCTGGTTACCAATAGGCACTACTAGACAGTGGTTGATGACAAAGCGCCTCTGTTAGAAGCCCACTGGTTATCGATCATTTTAATCGGGCTAAAAATATTACTGGCTAGAGCTGCACAAAAAGTCTGCCTGCTGCATGCACCGTCTCCAAGGGAACAGAAGTCACACCACTGAAGTGGAACAAGGGCAAGGAGCTATTTTGGTGGCCAGCCTTTCTTTCTTATACAATCGAACAGATGGCGGTGGGCGTGTTCAGAAGGGCGGACACCACACAAACACCTTGCCGTCACATTGTTCAACTTCATCAGGTGACATTACAGTTATCATTCACCTGGAAGAGAGTTCCGCACACTAACCGGTCGTTCGGCCATGGCACTCCGTAGGTACTGTAGAATGCATTGGAGGCCCTGCCCCACAACCTCTTGAGGTGGAAACGTGATGGGGCAATGCCTCAAACTCAGGGCCTTGAGAGTAATCACGTTACCTGAGAAGTACAAACACATATGTCAGAAAAAGTAATGCAGTTCACAGCTGGAGTTGGGTCACTGAAGAATAAGCTGGGGAAAAAAACAACATGTCCCAACATGTTTCACTCTTCCAATAAAGGAAATTAAGTCCAAGCATCCTGAAGGACATGCAGCCTATCCCAAAATACTGTCAAAGTCACTGAATACTGTTGATCAAATGCAATGACGTTCTTGTGTAAAGGATAAAGGAAACAAGGTGACAGAATTCAACTCACCCAATTCCAGTGGAAGCTCTGTGATAGGATTCCCTTCTAGCAGCAACGTTTTTAGACATCTGCATCAACCAATTAATACATGAATCCATTAAAATCCACAGCACATCTACAAATATTTTGGTTGAAAAGCCCATACAAACTAGCCTAAAATACCTGTGTAGGCCAATTTTTGCAGGAAGGGCTGTGATTTGGTTATTTCTGAGATCTAACCACACCAAGTTTGACAAACTGGTAAACAGCGTATCCGGAAGCCTGGATATTTCATTACCTTCAAGATACAAATTCTTAAAACAACAGGAAGATACAGTTAGAGAGGATACAGTTAGTTCTGAATAACAAAGCATATTCTTGAAAATAATAGCGTTGGAATAATCTGCTTGGCCTACCTTTAAAGTAGTGTTCTTCAAAATGCAATCCACAACATATTTGAAGTTTCTTCTGCTGAAATATTGGGTGTCAGATGTGACATACTCAGTGATCTGTATAGGTCCAACACACTCTGGTAGAATGTGTGGGGTATGTGATTTCACAGCATTATCACCACAATCAAGGCTTAAATGAAGGTCAGTAATTTCCTTTTCTAAGGAAGACATTGCTGCTGTGCTGTTATCTCATTTGGTCAGTTAGTAAGCAGTTGTATCCTTCAGTCCATCATCAAAGTGCCATCTTGAAATTGTCAACGCCCATGATGGCTAGAGGGAGAAACAGGAAAATATGTCAGACATGAAACTCATCTTCCAGTTAAATACAGTGACAGTGAAATTAATGTCCTGGCCCTTTGGGAGAAATTAATCATTAAACGTGTAAAAACTCTCGACTAGATATTGATGTAACGTTAACAAGCATAGATCACATCCGTGAGACACCCCATTGTTGGATACAACTAAAATTGAACGCATGATACTGAAATGTGAACAACTGTTAGCTATAGCTATGTTAGCTACTTTGTCCACATGGAATATTTCTGACATGCAACATTTTAAACGTAGGCTAACGTTAGTTAGCTTACGCGTTTAGCGTTACCATAACTGTTAGCTCGCTAACGCGTTAGATATGCAAACCCAAAACATTTGGTGAAGATATTGTACAACGCGTCATTCATCATCCTAAACCAAGCAATCACTCAAATGTATAAGAACGTATAAATTATAGGATTATCAACAAGCTGAAGTAAATACATTCAACTTTTGTAGAGGCATTAGCTAGGTAGTTTATTTACCTAGCTAGCTAGTAGTTAGCCAACTAGTCGTGTGATCAGCTATTACCATGGTAACCGTGGTGGCAGGACAACATCAAATACAGGGCGTGTCAATAATCAAACAGTGCGTACATTTGGCACGTGACGCAATTAACAAGTCTCTTCAGCATCATTGGCCTAGAGAGGGGCCGTTTTTGTTGACTTTTAGGTTGACAGACAAACCAAAAGTAAAAAATAAAAAAACACTCGTTTTTAAATGAGGAAAGGAACGAAAATCTAAGTATTTATAGTATTATTATAATGTCCCATTAAGTATCATCCACGCCATGCCTAACTAGCATCAGTTTCCTAAATTAACCATAACTCAACCATTTACTGCGTAGATATGTTGTGTCTTGTGATGTTGTCTGACCTGATATGATATCTTGTGAATATGTTCTCTGCATGCAATGCCTGTTTGTAGCCTACTTTTTTTGCAAAGCAAAATCATTTTCTGCATTTTTTTTTTTTTTTTTTTTTACAGAAATCTAGACATATCCCATTCACACTGTATGGCATGAAGAAGCATGAAGTGGAATCTCACATCTGTTAATGATGTAGCCTATTCTAAGGTCAGGGAAGTAAAGTGTTAACCCCATTTTCAATGATCTCTGGCGCCACCCTTTTCCTAATTAGATTCGCATTTTCGCAATGACCGTATCCAGTTAGAGAATATACAGCAGCACTTCCTATAATATTGAAAAATGTTCTTAAGGTCTAGCCGCTAGAACAAGAGCTGCAGAGAGGCTGGGTTCTTCACATGCATGACAGTGAGACTCAAACGTCGACTAGAGAACTGTCACACACGGCTCCGCGAACATAAGTCAGTTGAGGACGGGAAGAGAAAAATAGGAAAGCCGATTGTTTTTCTTTTTAAAACTGTATTGAGGCTCACTATCCGATCTAATCTATCGTCTTTGTTGTTTTAGTGAGGCAAAGTCGCAGTGCGTAAATGAGATAAAAAAAAAAAACATTTTTTTTTTAGAAACAATAACAGAGGGAGCGATGCATTTGTTCAACGTGTCCAACACACAGCTGTAGTTTTTTTTTTTTTTTAACGAGCGAGGAATGCTATCTGAGCTCGCGCATCAATGTTTCACTGGGGCAAGTGGAAGAAGAGGATGGGCGCGAATAGTTCTTCTAAGAGACCGGTCTACGATGAAAAGGAAGATGGTAAGAAAACACAAAGCATTGCTTGCTATTCGTTTGAGTTCATGGTGAACTACAGTGCAACGTTGTAGCGCCACTCAAATTGCACGTGAGTCAAAGTTAGTGTAGCCTTCTGAAGGCTACATTCATTGGATCAAGCAAGTCCATCCCTGTGTTGCCTACTGCTTGTACAATAGGTGACGATGGGCATTCTAAGCTAAACTCGTTCCACCGCGAGAATTTTGGAGGAAATATTTCTCAAATTATATCCTCCTCAGGTAAGGTCTTTCTTGCAGCCTAGATATGAAAGGAGAGGTCGGGGGTGTGGTGTTAAACTTTAGATTGGACACTGAAACAAAGTGTAGGGCATACATAGTCTAGGAACTAACATCATATTAAACACCTGTCTTTGCCAAACTATGCCAATGTAATGTTTGTTCTTTATGACAAGAAAACTGTTCCAGAAAGATGACACTGAAATATTGGTTGCAATCTATTTATTAGATCAATCAAGTCATTATCATTACTTATGGGGATTACATACAATGCAGAAGTCTCATTGTTTTCTTGTTATTCTTCAGCCTTTCCAGAAGAAACATTTTCCCTATCATTCTCTGTAAAAAAAATAAGTGTTGGCTGAATGCAAAGAAATATAAGCATGTGAAGTTGTTGTTTTTTAGTAATTTAGCAGACACTTATCCAGCGTGAGTGCATTTTTTCATACTTTTTTTTTTAATACTGATCCCTCATGGGAATTGAACCCACAACCCTGGCATTGCACATGCCATGCTACACCAACTGAACTACACAGGACTGAATAATAACAATAATTGAAGAATTAAGACAAGAACAGTGGCACGCATGAAAGTAAGGCTAATTTATGGCTGTTAGTGTAAAGGAGAGTAAGCCCATTGGCGCTTAACCAAATATACCTTGCTTTGAATCATCAATACCCCTTAATGAGCTAAAATAATAATGTTGCCAATGAGATTTCTAAAATGACAGAAGCGCCTACTAAATGAGGTCCGTTCACTATAGAGTTGAGGTCATATGATAAGGGGGATGGAGATTTTTTTTTTGTGGGGGGGCAATTCTACGGTAACAGAATCACGCTGAGACTCAAATTTGTCACTTTAAAATGTATGCCAAACAGAAACCATTGATTTCAAAGTTAAACAAACTATAAAACCATATGCATGAGGACTACTTTGAACAATTTACACAGAACATTTCACAAAATTCTGAACAAACCATAGATGTCTGTTTCACAAGATTGGACATCACAGTAGAGGTGACAGGTCGCCGGTAGTCTAGCAGTTAAGAGCGTTGGGACAGTAACCTAAAGGTAATATGTTGATGTGCCTTAAAGCAAAGCACTTAATTGCTCCTGTAAGTTGTTTTGGATAAGAGTGCCTGGTAGGCGAAGAGCACATCAAACTAGAGTACTGAACTCGACTATTCTTCACTGTGCTGTCCAAACTTGTAAAAAAACAACAACACAGATGTCTATGATTAATTCAGATGTGATCTGGTCACCAATCATTGACGTCTACAGTACGTTTGGGCCAAATCAAGGCTGGTCCCACCCGGAGTAAAAATCTATATATGTGTGTGTGTGTGTGTGTGTGTGTTGAAATCAAAAAACCATGCCTGTGGACGTTGAAATCAAGGACATGGTGGACTGACCAAATTTCAACTGCTTTTCAATGTCCATGGACGTTTGGTGCAGGTCGGTGCTCAGTGGGTGTGGATGCTAGTTACAGTAAATGGAAAGAGAGGTAACATTAACTGGAGAGAGGTTGTCCAGATTGTTTTCACACTCATTTGACCACCAGATGACAGAAAGAAAACAGTTATGAGCTGACCATAACAGTATGCCAGTGGAAGGGAGGACAGTAGCAGGTGACCGAACTGTGGTTTGTGACTACTATGATTTCCCATTGTAGCCAATTCAATTGCAGTAATCCCATTACAGACTTTTCGGTCTTTCTGTTACCGATTTGGTAACAGAATTTGGAGTTTGATCACTTAAGTTACAAACAAAAATGTATATCAATAAAAACTTAACTAATCGGTTGGTTTACCTTTTACTTTTTACTTTTGTGAACTTTTATTATCCTCCCTCATGAGGGATATATGGGTTGTTGGTAACAGAATTTTACGGCACAAGGAAATATTTCTTTAACTTAATTTAATTCAAGTAATTTCTCAAACGGAATATACATGTTGATATTATTTTACAGGGGTCTTTACTTCAACATTATTGTGTTTTGAAGTATTTCTAATACCTTTTTTAAGACTTTTTCTGCTAGATGTTTTCTAAGATCAATTTGCATCTGTTTGACCAGAAATTAATGCCATTACTTATGCCTATGCCCTTTCTTCTCCAAAATATGGACTCTTCGCTTTCATTTGACACCCAATTTGCTCCCATGAACACGTTGCTGCTCATGGGTCCTTTCCATGGAAATGCCCTTTAGCTACAAGGGTTACCCATTTAGAAGCTACATTTTGTCCATAACGTTAAAATGGTACTTTTGAATGAATCAACAGACGTCAGTGAAAGTTATGTAAAAGTAATGGAAAGTGTAATGGGAAGCAATGAACCGTGCAATCTGTTGTTTTTGTCAGTGTTCTTTTTCATATGGAGCTATGTACAGTTTGTCAAATTCAAAGTTACAGAGGAGGCTCTGTTTCCAGAGGAAAGAGCGAAGCAGTTATAAGTTGTTTTTTCTTCCCCCCTTTACTTTTGATTAATGGAGGGGCCTTGAGGCTCAAGGCTGGCATGGAAAAAATGGGGAGGAAACAACATATATTCTCAATTTTCAAATCTTATATTATTTCTATGGGCCGGGGTGATTGCTTCGCATTCTATAACGTACTGTTTATTTCTGAATCACAAGTTACATGAATACCTAATTACTTCAGTTACAACCCCGCCTCCACTCCACCTCACCCAGAATGAGCATGCTGTGTATGTTCATCACCTTCCCCATTATCATTATGCGTAGATGCACATACATTAGGTGAATGTTATGCCGTGGTGCAAGGGGGCGGTTGATAGAATTCCTTTCACATCGTGAACATTTGAGGGCATTAATTCAAGACTGTGTTTGCAGAGAGAGCGAGAGAGACTTTGTCAGTCCCAGTTTAGCCTCACTTGGAAGTGTTTTTTCCATTTTATTTTCAGGACATCCAGTGTTACAAGTACAACACAAAATGATTTGACGTATACAGCTGCATTCGTGAGTTGTATTGACCAATGTCCGCCAAGCAAAAACCTAATAATAAGAATGCTGTAAGTACAGAAATTGTTAGCTCAGTGGGACATGAATATCCTACTTGTCAGTGACAACTGTTTGGAATTTGTGACAGCAACTTTGTATGTAATCTTATTACAGCATTATAGACACTATGTCCTGGGATTTCCCATGATCTTCTATGTAGAATCTCTTACCTTCTAACGACACTTGTGTCGTTCTAGCTCTGCCCGCGTCAATCACACAGACTAATGGTGCAGATGAAATGGACTAATCCGATGGGTCCACAACCCAGCAGTCTGTAGCTCAAACACTCCATGTTAAAAAGGGGTTAGAAGTCCAAAACGTGCCAGCGTCACGGTGGGGCTGTAGGAGTTTTAATGCGTTATCCATCGCCGTATCTGATCTCTACACATTAAAACGGTAGTGATGACATGCCATTCAGTCAATTGTATGGAAGTTGCTGAGTTGGTGTCATGTCAAGAGCATCCACTAAGTGTTGTATTTGTTTTCTACTTGGGTCTCTAAGAAACAGTATCTCTTGGCTTATTGGAAAACTGGAAAACTGCACATGGCCTACATCAGGCAGTAATATTAGTGTTCCTTGCCAACAAAGGTCTCGACCATAATCAAGTATTCAGATTGATGTCCAAGAGAAGCTGCCGGAGGGCTATTTTAGTAGATTTTTTTTGATTTATAGCGAGGAAATAAGAGTGAGCCTATCGGATTGAATGGGGCACTCCTTGCATGGCTGTTATGCATTGCATTATTTCTCTGAACTACTTGGAGCTAGTGTCGTATAAACTAGTGTCTTATAAACAGACCATCATATGGCTGGATCCCACTGCAACACTCAAAGCCTTTCTTTACAAAGGTCATGCAAACAGTAGCTGGATGAAAGTGTTGAAGCATGAGCAAAGGTAAGTCCCAAGAGAAAGAAGCACTTTGCTTTGACAAAGCCTCACCTTACCACTGCAGTAATTCACTGTGTGTGTAATGAGCTCTATTGTAGTAGTGTGTGTGCAAGTTTGTGACTCGGGTATGTGCGTTCCATGAGCATGAGGCTTTGAAGAACAAAACAGCGGGGCAGACATGGAGAAAGTCCCAGTTTTCTTTCATCTTCAGCATTACTCTCAATTTCTTACTCTTTCTCTCCATCTATTAAACAGAGCGGTAGCCCTGTGCCTGCAGCTTTTAGCCTCTTACTAGTACTGACTAATGGCTGATATGGTGTTCATACTGTAGTATCTGATTCGTGGTGGGAAAGGAATACCTCACCAACTTCACAAGTTGGACATACTGTTCTGTAATAGGATGGCAATAACATCCCAAACAACCCTTGGACTTTGGGTGACTGTTTAGAACTATCCCCTTTTGTGTAGTAGTAGGCTACACTCTTAACAAAAAATATACAACCTAAAAGGGTTCTTCAGCTGTCCTCAGAAGAACCCTTTGAATAAACCCTTTTGGTTCCAGGCAAAACCCTTTTGGTTCCAAGTAGACCTGTTTTGGGTTCTATGTAGAACCCTTTTTAAGGGTTCTACACGGAACCCAAAGCGGTTATACTTGGAACCAAAAAAGGGTTTTTACCTGGGGTAAAAAATGTTATTCTATGGGGACAACTGAAGAACCCTTTTTTGTAGAAATGATGTTAAAATTATATATCTCTGTACTTACAGAAGATGCCACTTTCTAAATGTATTCAATATTTACAATTCCCTAACCTTGTACTCGCTTCTGGTGATAAACAGGAGACGGTGTTCATAACAAAACTATAGTTTCAGACTAAAGGTGTCTTCAAAGAGATCAGCTCAGCTGGGTGCTGAGATAAAAACAGAAAGGAGAAAGGTCGCTCTGTGTGTGTGTGTGTGTGAGCGGGGGGGTTTATGGTGCGCGTGAGTGATGCACGGTTGACTCATAACCTGCAGTCCCTGTGGTTATATCTGCGGGATGTGCTGATTTTTAGGGTCATGACATATTGTGTGGGTGGGTGGCAGGAGGAAGGGTTGAATAAAGAGAAATCAATGCATTAACATTCCATAAATGTATCATTATTGAGCAATTCATATTTATAGGCTATATTAAGGTTTTCTTTAATTATTTTTGCATGGCGTTAGTGCGTAGCCTAAACCTAAATATTAGGGCATAACAGTAGCGTGCTAAAAAACAATTCCCTAAACACACCAATTGCCAGATACTTTTGTGAACAGAAAAAGTTAACGTCGATTCACTGAGGCAAAAAGGACAATGTTGGAGTTATTGAATAAAAGTGAAAAGTTGCGAAGTGGAGAGTTGAAAATAAATGGACTGGCCAGAGCAGTAGTTTAATGTTTGGTAAAGATTTGGTGAAGTTGTAAAAGAAGGATGATAGCAGTGCTGGTGTTGTGCCAAAAGCTCTCCCCTGCCAGAATCCCCCCCCTTCGCGTGAATGCGCATACACTCAATTCTTCATTGCTGCGACTTGCTTGCTAGTTGATATTTCTGACCATGTTAGGCTGCGTTTCATTGAATTATGTCGGTTTGATTGTGGGGGAGGCACTAATGTCTGCAGTTTTTGGTTTGGCTATTTGTTTCAAGTGTATTAGTCCATAAATGAATATCTTTGCCAAAATTCGTCATCTCGCCCATGTCTTATTCGACTAGTAGTTCTGAAATGTTTATTTCTTGCCTACATTAATTATTAATTTTGGTTGCCTATCCTGATGTGAAGTTTGTTTTATAGAAAGTATAGCATGCCTGGCACACTTCTGAATAATGTTGGTAGCTCATGTTGACCAGTAGTGTGTGCCACAGAAAGTATTTGACTCTAACCACAAAATGAAGGACATTTGTAGGGGGGGCAGTTCGGAAAGTCTATTTCTTTTGCCAGATGAAATTTCCCCCCCTTCTAATTTTATTAATTTTATGGCTGGAGTCAAATGCTTTCTGTGGCACACTATTGGTCAACATGAGCTACCAAAATGATTATGAAGTGTGCCGGGCCTTGCAGTCCTAAAATAGAAGGTGGGGTGGGATATTTCGGCAGGCAAGAAAATAGCCTTGCTGAACCCCCCCAATAATCATTATTGTGGTTGATGGGTGGGGGAAGTTGATGGTGGAGGTACTGGGGATGCTCTATTGAGGGTGAAGGGACCTATTGGGGAGGAGATTCTTCATGTAGGCACATTCGGCCATAGTTTTGTTTATTATATTTTTATACATTTTTCTATTATAACAATTTACTGTGATTTATGGACTTTATTTTTTGCCCATGAGTTCAATTTTATTATTACTACTGTACCTATATAATTTAAACCAGAAAAAGTGTGCATTTTTAAACACATTTTTTGAGAAAAGCAGTAAGATGGAAAAGCACGATGGGATGGTTCGGTGAGCGAGTTTATTACCAAGTGCATCGGTGATGTACCCAAGGCCACAATTAAAACCTTCCCCAACCAGAAACCGTGGATTGATGGCAGCATTCGTGCAAAACTGAAAGCGCAAACCACTGCTTTTAATCAGGGCAAGGCGACCGGAAACATGGCCGAATACAAACCGTGTAGCTATTCCCTCCAAGGCAATCAAACAAGCTAAGCGTCAGTATAGAGACAAAGTAGAGTTGCAGTTCAATGGCTCAGACACGAGAGGTATGTGGCAGGGTCTACAGTCAATCACGGACTACAAAAAGAGAACCAGCCCCGTCGCGGACCCCGATGTCTTCCTCACAGACAATCTAAACAACTTCTTTGCTCGCTTTGAGGACAATAGTGCCACCGACACGGCCCGCTAACAAAACCTGCGGCCAACGTGAGTAAAACATTTAAACGTGTTTAGCCTCGCAAGGCTGCCGGCCCAGACTGCGTCCCTAGCCGCATCCTCAGAGCAAGCACAGACCAGCTGGCTGGTGTGTTTACGGACATATTCAATCAATCCCTATCCCAGTCTGCTGTTCCCACATGCTTCAAGAGGGCCGCCATTGTTCAAGTTCCCAAGAAAGCTAACTGAGCTATCGCCCCGTAGCACTCACTTCCGTCATGAAGTGCTTTGAGAGACTAGTCAAGGATCATATCACCTCCACCCTAACTGATACCCTAGACCCACTTAAGTTTTCTTACTGCCCCAATAGGTCCATAGATGATGCAATCACACTACACACTGCCCGAACCCATCTGGACAAGAGGAATACCTATGTTAGAATGCTGTTCATTGATTATAGCTCAGCATTTAACACCATAGTACCCTCCAAACTCGTCATTAAGCTCGAGACCCTGGGTCTCGACCCCCGCCCTCTGCAACTGGGTCCTGGACTTTTTGACAGGCCCCCCAGGTGGTGAGGATCAGCGGGGTGGAGATGTTGTTTCCTACCCTCAACACTGGAGCCCCACAAGGGTGCGTTCAGAGCCCTCTCCTGTACTCCCTGTTCACCCGTGACTGCGTGGCATTGCACGCCTCCAACTCAATTAACAAGTTTGCCGACGACACTACGTTGGTAGGCTTCATTACCAACAACGATGAGATGGCCTACAGGGAGGGGGTGAGTGCCCTCTGAGTGTGGTGTCAGGAAAATAACCTCACACTCAACGTCAACAAAACAAAGGAGATGATCGTGGACTTCAGGAAACCACAGAGGGAGCACCGCCCCATTCACATTGACGGGACAGTAGTGGAGAGGGTAGTAAGAATTATGTTCCTCGGCGTACACATCACGGACAAACTGAAATGGTCCACCCACACAGACAGCGTGATGAAGAAGGCGCAGCAGCGCCTCTTCAACCTCAGGAGGTTGAAGAAATTTGGCTTGTCACCAAAAGCACTCACAAACTTCTACAGATGCACAATCGAGAGCATCCTGTTGGGCTGTATCACCGCCTGGTACGGCAACTGCTCCGCCCACAACCGCAAGGCTCTCCAGAGGGTAGTGAGGTCTGCACAACGCATCACCGGAGGCAAACTACCTGCCCTCCAGGATACCTACACCACCCGATGTCATAGTAAGGCCAAAAAGATCATGAAGGACAACAACCACCCGAGCCACTGCCTGTTCACCCCGCTATCATCCAGAAGGCGAGGTCAGTGGAGGTGCATCAAAGCTGGGACAGAGACAGAAGCTGTTTTTCAATCTCAAGGCCATCAGACTGTTAAACAGCCATCACTAACATTGAGTGCCTGCTGCCAACATACTGACTCAAATCTCTAGCCACTTTAATAATTAAACATTTCTGTAATAAATGTATCACTTTAAACAATGCCACTTTATATAATGTTTACATAACCTACATTACTCTACTCATATGTATACACTGTACTCTATACCATCTACTGCATCTTTTCTATGTCGTTCAGCCGTCGCTCATTCATATATTTATATGTACATATTCTTATTCATTCCTTTAAACTTGTGTAAGGTAGTTGTGAAATTGCTGGATTGCTTGTTAGATATTACTGCATGGTCGGAACTAGAACCACAAGTTTTTCGCTACACTTGCATTAACATCTGCTAACCATGTGTATGTGACCAATACATGTTTTTATTTGATTGAGGGCCTTGCTGAAATCTCACCCCCCCCTCCCCCCTTCTAATTTCCTTAATTTTGTGGCTCGAGTCAAATACTTTCTATAGAACAAACTTCATGTCAGGATATTAACTTCAGTTGCCTAATTCATGTATGTGTGCTATATTAAAACAGAGGGAGTAAAATGTAGCCAAGCAATAAACATTTCAGAACTACTTGTCGAATATGACATGGGAGAGATGCCGAATTTTGGCAAAGATATTTATTTATGGACTAATATACTTGAAACAAATAGCCAAACCGAAAACTGCAGACATTACAACATTAGACACTGCAACACCAATTCTTTTTTTTTTTTTTTTTTTTTTAACATTTGGGGGGGGGTGTAATTAACAGCCAATGTTAACTTTTTTTTTATTTGGAGCTATGGCAGTTGAAAAACATTCCAACAGTATTTCTGATTGTCTTCTCAACTCACCATCACATATGTTTCATGTGGAGCTATGACGGTCAATTGCAAATTAGTCTGTCATAATGTCTCTTATCTCAGCAGCACTAATGAGATAAGTATGCTTGACGCATGTCGTGTCGGATTTTCTCAAAGTCAGGGGGAGTGGTCGACATTACGCACCTCATCTCTGCTGTCACATCCAACCTGTATCGATATTTTGGTTTTATTGCAGACTGTAGGGTATTCCCTTTGAGTCAGGAACCAAGACACCTCCTTAGTGACCCGTGAATGCGTTTACTGCAGCCTCCGGTCACATGACCGCTCGATCAGCTGTTCGATTTCACTTAACCAAATGTTAACTGAGCCAGGATCACAGTCAAACCGATTGGGTCACAAATCAGTAGCTGTGCTTGGGTAAAATGACCGGGGAAGCCAAGACAGGAAAGTAAGCCATATCACAACGTATGAGTTCTGATAATTGCGTTTTCTCTATAACCCATTAATTGAAATTCCTTGACACTATATATAGAGTGCCTTGCAAAAGTATTCATTTCCCTTGGTGTTTTTTATTTTGTTGCATTAAACTAATTTAAATAGATTTTTATTTGTATTTCGTGTAATGGACATACACAAAATAGTCAATTTGGTGAAGTGAAAGATAACTTGTTCCATAAAAATCAATAATAAAAAAAACAGAAAATTGGTGCGTGCATATGTATTCACCCCCTTTGCTGTGAAGCCCCTAAATAAGATCTGGTGCAACCAATTACCTTACATACTTAAGTTACATAATTAGTTAGATTGTTAGATTGCACACAGTTGGACTTTATTTAAGTGTCACATGATCTCGGTGTGTATATATACACCTGTTCTCAAAGGCCCCAGAGTCTGCAACACCACTAAGCAAGGGGCACCACCAAGCAAGAGGCACCATGAAGACCAAGGAGCTCTCCAAACAGGTCAGGGACAAAGTTGTGGAGATGTTCAGATCAGGTTTGGGTTATAAAAAATATACAAAACTTTGAACATCCCACGGAGCACCATTAAATTCATTATTAGAAAATGGAAAGAATATGGCACCACAACAAACCTGCCAAGAGAGGGCCGCCCACCAAAATTCACAGACCAGGCAAGAAGGGCATTAATCAGAAAGACAAAGTGACCAAGGTTAACCCTGATGGAGCTGCAAAGCTCCACAGCGGAGATTGGAGTATCTGTCCATAGGACCACTACGCCGTACACTCCACAGAGCTGGGCTTTACGGAAGAGTGGCCAGAAAAAAGCCCTTGCTTAAATTAAAATAATAAACAAATGTTTGGTGTTCCCCAAAGGCATGTGGGAGACTCCCCAAAACTATTGAAGAAGGTACTCTGGTCAGATGAGACTACAATTGAGATTTTTGGCCAACAATGGAAATGCTATGTCTGGTGCAAACCCAACACCTCATCACCCCATCCCACAGTGCGGCATGGTGGTGGCAGTATCATGTTGTGGGGATGTTTTCATTGGCAGGGACTGAGAAACTGGTCAGAATTGAAGGAATGATGGATGGTGCTAAATACAGGGAAATTCTTGAGGAAAAATGTTTGTCTTCCAGAAATTTCAGACTGGGACAGAGGTTCACCTTCCAGCAGGACGATAACCCTAACCCTACTGCTAAAGCAACACTTGAGTGGTGTAAGGGGATACATTTTAAATGTATTGGAATGGCCTAGTCAAAGCCCAGACCTCAATCCAATTGAGTCTGTGGTATGACTTAAAGATTGCTCTACACCAGCAACCCTATCCAACTTGAAGGAGCTGGAGCAGTTTTGCCTTGAAGAATGGGTAACAATCCCAGTGGCCAGATTTGCCTAGTTTATAGAGACATACCCCAAGAGACTTGCAGCTGTAATTGCTGAAAAAGGTGGCTCTTTAAAGTATTGACTTTGGGGGGGGGTGAATAGTTATGCATGCTCAAGTTTTTTTGCCTTATTGCCTTAAGAGAACAACATATTTTGCATCTTCAAAGTGGTAGGCATGTTGTGTAAATCAAATGATACAAACCCCCCAAAAATCAATTTTAAATCCAAGTTGTAAGCCAACAAAATAGGAAAAAATCCAGGGGGGTTGATACTTTCGCAAGCCACTGTAGGCCTAATGCTGAGACAATAAGAAGACACGGTGGCAGAATAAATTCAACCACACATTTGTTTCATTAAAAAAACACAGCAACATCTGTCCTGTGAAGTCCACAAAACATATTGTGTGTAACAAAGTTAGTGGGGTACACGCTAATAGCGTTTCCAACATCACTCGCGACTTGGAGTGGTTGTTTTGTTTGCTCTGCATGGCTAACGCTGCTTCGAGGGTGGCTGTTGTCGATGTGTTCCTGGTTTGAGCCCAGGTAGGGGCGAGGAGAGGGACTGAAGCTATGCTGTTATACTGGCAATACTAAAGTGCCTATAAGAACATCCAATAGTCAAAGGTTAGTGAAATACAAATGGTATACCTGGGAATATTGAAGACTAATTTTAAAAGGAACCACCAGCTTTCATATGTTCTCATGTTCTGAGCAAGGAACTTAAAATGTTAGCTTTCTTACATGGCACATATTGCACTTTTACTTTCTTCTCCAACCCTTTGTTTTTGCATTTAAACCAAATTGAACATGTTTCATTATTTATTTGAGGCTAAATTGATTTTATTGATGTATTACATTTAAGTTAATGTGTTCATTCAGTATTGTTGTAATTGTCATTATTACAAATACATTTTTTAAAAATCTGCCTAAATTTTTTTTATTTATTATTTCTTTAATCAGCTTTGTTTTGGTCCTCCAATAATCGGTATCTATGTTGAAAAATCATAATCGGTCGACCTCTAGTCCTAGGCTAGCGAGCATTTTAACAAGCCTAACTTCCTTTCATGGGCAACGATGCGCCAGGCCAGCTAGTTAACATTCGCCTACTACATCTAGCTACATGTTGAACTTCCATACTTTCAGGCCAGGGGCACAACGTATGATTATTGGTTGTGTCAGAATTGCTGTTATTAATCATTGGCCAGTATGGAGAATTAATTAAAACCACAACTTCGGGTTGGGCGGTATCCAGATTGCTAAATGTTAACGAGCGCATTGCAGACATTTAGTACAGTTTCTGACCTAAACTATACAAGTATCTAAAAAATGCTACTCACAGTTTGATGCACTCAAAAATCTAATATTAACCAGCAAGGCTATTGATCCAGGAGGGGATTCTCTGCTGTTACCAAGAAAATGCTTGATTTTTTTTGAAGAAGCTAACCACTTAGTTACACTACATGACCAAAAGTATCTATGTGGACACCTCATTGAACATCTTGTTCCAAAATCATGGACATTAATATGGAGTTGGTCCCCATTTGGTGCTATAACAGCCTACACTTTTCTGGGAAGGCTTTCCACTAGATGTTGGAATATTGCTGCTGGGACTTGCTTCCATTTAGCCACAGGTATTCGTGAGGTTGGGCACTGATGGTGGGAGATTAGGCCTGGCTCGCAGTCAGCATTCCAATTTCTCCCAAAGGACAACAGCAAAATGAGATGCAACAATTGAAGTATTTTTTTTTCTTCAGTGACGTTTGGCATCTGATGTGGTTGGTCTGAAGCTAAATCCAAACTGGCTTCCCTTAAATGTTTATTTGGGTGCTGCAGGACCATTTCACAGCTGAGCTCACTCGCTGATTGGCTATAATTTTTTTATCAAGGGATGCCAAATGCTCGCTGGCTTCCAATGCTTTCAACGTTACGGGCAGCAACAATGCCATACTCTTTTTGACCAAACAGCATCAGATGGATACGCTACACATACTGAGAAAGAGGGGCGCTGTTTCATTAGCTCAGATGCTTTCTCCAGTGAGATACATTCAGCCTTCTGCGAATTGAAGGAAATGTATGAAACTCAATGAGACGAAAGATGAATAATGAGTTTAAATAAATTCTTTGTTCATTTTATGAAGCCTAGCTTCCCTTGGCATCCATGAATACACACCACTGTTCCAAAGTGCTCAGCTCTTGTCACCTGTTGCTCTCAGTGTATCATTCAATGGGTCCATATGCAGAGGGATACACATTCATAACTAAAATGCAGAGGCATGTCCGCAGTCCCACCATAGATGGAGCGTCATCTGTACAAATTCCCACCATTCGATCCCATGGAATCTGTTTTTCGCCAATATAGCAGCCCACTGAACATCCCTATGCTGTTTCATGCTCGGAAATCGTGAGATGGAAGAACATGTCTTCGTAAATACCATCCCCCAACATGTATAGAGAACAAAAGTCAGTGCATGGGCATCTCGGCCCTCACAGCTAAAGTCCATTTGGAGAGCAGAAGCTGGAGAGTTTGAGTCATTCAGTCAGTTTCCTATTGATGTGAGTTCATATGCTTCTGCTTCCCCACACATTGTTTTCACCATATCAATTGCGGCCAGTAATATCAAAGTCTTTGCAATAGTGTGTGGTTTCATAGCGTAGCAGGCCTAGCTATTCACTGTGGGTATGATTGAAGTGCAAAGGTCAAGTGTGGCCATTTTCCCATGCTCTCTGGTTGAATTTTATCTTTTAGATTTGAATAATTTTCATTTAGATTGAGATACAAAGGCAATATTATATTGCATGTATGCATGTACAGTGGGGAGAACAAGTATTTGATACACTGCCGATTTTGCAGGTTTTCCTACTTACAAATTACAGACCTCTAAATGCTTTGTATCATAGGTACACTTCAACTGTGAGAGACGGAATCTAAAACAAAAATCCAGAAAATCACATTGAATGATTTTTAAGTATTTAATTTGCATTTTATTGCATGACATAAGTATTTGATCACCTACCAACCAGTAAGAATTCCGGCTCTCACAGACCTGTTAGTTTTTCTTTAAGAAGCCCTCCTGTTCTCCACTCATTACCTGTATTAACTGCACCCGTTTGAACTCGTTACCTGTATAAAAGACACCTCTCCACACACTCAATCAAACAGACTCCAACCTCTCCAAAATGGCCAAGACCAGAGACCTGTGTAAGGACATCGGGGATGAAATGGTAGACCTGCACAAGGCTGGGATGGGCTACAGGACAATAGGTAAGCAGCTTGTTGAGAAGGCAACAACTGTTAGCGCAATTATTAGAACATGGAAGAAGTTCAAGATGATGGTCAATCACCCTCGATCTGGGGCTTCATGCAAGATCTCACCTCGTGGGGCATCAATGATCATGAGGAAGGTGAGGGATCAGCCCAGAACTACACGGCAGGACCTGGTCAATGACTGGGACTGGGACCACAGTCTCAAAGAAAACCATTAGTAACACGCTACGCCGTCATGGATTAAAATCCTGCAGCGCACGCAAGGTCCCCCTGCTCAAGCCAGCGCATGTCCAGGCCCGTCTGAAGTTTGCCAATGACCATCTGGATGATCCAGAGGAGGAATGGGAGAAGGTCATGTGGTCTGATGAGACAAAAATAGAGCTTTTTGGTCTAAACTCCACTCTGTGTTTGGAGGAAGAAGGATGAGTACAACCCCAAGAACACCATCCCAACCCTGAAGCATGGAGGTGGGTACATCATTCTTTTGGGATGCTTTTCTGAAAGGGGACAGGACGACTGCACCGTATTAAGGGGAGGATGGATGGGGCCATGTATCGCGAGATCTTGGCCAACAACCTCCTTCACTCAGTGTATCAAATAATTGTTCTCCCCACTGTATGTAAATGCAACAATTTCAACATTTTACTGAGTTACAGTTCATATAAGAAAATCAGTCTTTTGAAATAAATTCATTGGGCCCTAGTCTATGGATTTCACATAATTGGGCTGGGGCACAGCCATGGGTGGGGAGTAAAGCTCAGCCAATCAGAATTTGTTTTTCCCCACAAAGAGCTTTATTACAGACACAAATACTCCTCAGTTTCATTATCTGTCTGGGTGGTTGGTCTCAGACAATCCCGCAGGTGAAGAAGCCATTTGATGAGGTCCTGGGTTGCACGTGCTCTGTGGTTGTGAGGCCGGTTGGACGTACCTCCAAAACATATTATATAACATAGCTTATAGCCCCCTTTGTTTACAGTCAACAATATACAGTAGGGTCAGAAATTATTGATAAACTTGATAAAGATTAGTAATAATTACTGCATAAAATAGATCAAATACAGAGCTATATTCTATGCTCCAAAAAATTGGGTAATTATATTATTTTATATGAATACAATGTCTTATAGATTTTGTTTAAGTAATTTTTTTTTTTAATTTAGGGGTCAAAATGATTGACACCCCTAAAGATACTTTATAAATAAAGTAGTCCAAAGTTTAGTATTTGGTCCCATATTCCTAGCTCGCAATGAGTACATCAAGCTTGTGACTCTACAACCCTATCAAGGGTGTCAATAATTTCAGACCCCACTTAATATCTGATTGTGAGAAAGGAACACAGCTCTTGACTATTCCCAATGGTAGCCTGTAGGTTTGGGCAGAATTCTGATTTTCATACCTTTGCTGTACCATACCAGGGTATACAGTATTACCGGTAGTGCACACACGGGGTGCTATTTCTTTCTAATTAAACGATGAATGCTAACAAAGTACAAGTGAATTCCTATAGTGGATGCTAGCTTAATGATTACCAGCGAAGTGTAGGCGAACACAACCTGATTGCAAGGACAGACAGCCCATCTCATAAAGTGACACAAATATCTAAAAAAGCCACACAGTTTGCTGCACACACAAAACAAATATTATACAGCATTGCTCTTAATCCAGGAGGGGATTTGATTTATTCTCTGTTGCAACTGAGAAGCTAGCAAGATGGCTACTTAGCTAGCAAGTTAGCAAACCAAATGCATAGCTGGATCCCTGAGCTGGAGAACATTTATTTGCCACATTTTAGGTAGTTCAACTTTTCTAGTTATGATATTTAGCTGGCAAACATTAGTAGTGAATTTCATCATCCCGTTTGCGCTGCACAACAGTGGATCGTCACTTTGCCAAGCTTCCGTTTCCGACATATGCTCTTTGAGCCAGTCACATGGTATGTTTGTTTACAATCAGCTGCTTTGGGGAATATCTCCATAATGGGAAAAAAATATGCAAAATGTGAAATGAAGAATTGATCTATTAACCAAGTCCACGAGTTAACTACAGGTATATAACAAATATTCAAATGACAGTATTGAAAATGTTACCGTGGGTATTTCAAAATACCCTGGTATACACGGTATACCACCCAAGCCTAGTAGCCTGTCTGAAACTCAAAGTGCATATTCACATGTCCATGAGAAAGCAAGCGAGAACGATACAGTTTTAAATAGAAGAGAAAGGATAAACATGTAGATTTTGAACCACAATCAATGAAGATGTTTGACAAAATCATGTCATTTTGTTTAATTTACAGTATGTGTAAATCCAGGCTCTGTTTTTCAGACCAGCTGTTTTCATTAATGTGTGTGCGTGCGTGCGTTGCTTGTTCAGAACAGAGTACTGGAGCTTCTTCTCAATCCCCTGGGGAGTGCGCTGAAAGCAGCCCAGATTCCTGCATTTTTTGGGGGGGAGGGGGTGGCAACTCTGCTTTAGACATTCCACAGAGATGCCCCTTGAAACCAATTAGGCTCCACTTACAGATCATCTTAAACAAGCCTCAGATTGTGCTAGGGAAGTTCTACACCATGTGACTGGACTTGACTAGTGTTATATAACAGGAATAAGAGATGCCTTGGAGAGGTTTAGAGTGTTAATTTATTCATGTGACTCTTTGGAGGTCAGGGACAGGCAGAGATTGTATTTTGTGTCCAGCAGCACAACCATAACAGTAAGAGAATGAGGCCAGGGGAGGTTACTGTAGTGCTTTATTCTCAGGCTAGTTGCCTGTCTACCTCACTTTGCATATTGATTGCTCTATTGAATTAATGTCATTTTGATTGGCATATCATTAAAGGGATAGGGTAAGGTTTTGTCAATTAAGCCCTTTTCTACTTACCCAGCATCAGATGAACCAATGGATACCATTTCTATGTCTCTGTGTGCAGTTTGAAGGAAGTTGAAGAGCCATTGGTAACTAGCGTTAGCACAATGATTGGAAGTCTACTGGAACAGCTAGCATGCTGGTATCCATGAGTTCATTTGACTCTGGGTAAGTAGAAAAAGAGTTGAATTGGCAAAATCTCGCACTATCCCTTTAATATGGTTCCAGACTTTTTGAGATGTGATAATATTAAAACAACCAACCAATGTGTTGGAGTTAGCGGACATGCAGCCTGTTGGGCTTAGGACATTCCCCTTGAGATAAGTGCTCCCTTCACTACACCACGCCTCTGTAGAGCTGTGGGCCTTACTCATGATGCCAGAGGGAGTGGTGTCACTCTCACAGTGGCAGCACGCTTGGTTCATTGATGAAATACTGCTCACTGAACCCATGAATCGGCCCTGAAATGTGACTCCATCAAAAGGAAGGAATAAATACACTGTGGAATGAGTAAAAATAACACGCTATGTACAGGGAGTACCAGTACCGAGTTGATGTGCAGGGGTACGAGGTAATTGAGGTAGCTACAGTATTTACATATAGGTAGGTGTAAAGTGGCAATAGGATAGATAATAGACAGTAGCTGCAGCGTGTGTGTGTGGCATTAGTGTGTGTGTGTGTGTGTGTGTGTGTGTGTGTGTGTGTGTGTGTGTGTTTGTTAATGCATGAACAGTATAGTGGATGGAGCACTGTGTCCTAGATATCTATGAAGGCTCACCGAAGTTAGGTGTATCTGGGCCAGAACTCAACGTGTCCTGCCGCAGCCCCAACCAAGAACTGGACAGAGAACTAGGCCAGCCTCTCTTTCCTCTCTGAACCCCCACATCTGAAGTTTGTATGTGCCATCATCACTTCTCGTTAGGAATCCAAATATGCCAGAAAGTATAATTTTTAGGTTTTTTATTCTTCCCATTTCTTTGCACCATACTTTTAATTCACTCCATAATTGTTTTTGTTTGTGTGTGTGTGTGTGTGTGGACAGCTTGTGTAAAGATGCATGATTCAGCCCTCTGCCTACTTTTCACTTCGGGGAGAGTAACAAAATGCAACTATGGTGTAATGCTCTCTCCTCACATCCAACCCATAGCCCCCTGCAACCTCCTCCAATCTGAAGACTGAAGGCTGCTACACAAACTCTATGAATATACTATACTCCTCTCGCCCCCGTCTTGTTTCTCTGTTCCATTTCCTCCCCTCCATCCCTCTCTCCCTGTGGTCTCTAAATAGATCTCAAGTGTTTTCCCGTGTGCTCTGTACGACTGACCCCATATAGTCGACTGGTCGATTGTTTGGTTTGTATTTTCGTGTTAATTAAAGCACAGCAGCTAATTACATGACATATTAAAGCACTTACATTACATATAAAACAAAAGATAAAACAGTACATCATAACATTATTACACCACTACATATCTACATATCTAAAATACCAAATGTTTAATACCACCACACAACAATATCCCAATGTATGCATGTGTCTGTACATTTGTGTGTCTCTCTTCAGTCCCCCCTGTTTCATAAGGTGTATTTTTACCTTCTTTAAAAAAAACATGTAAAAAAAAATATTCTACTGCTTGCATCAGTTACCTGATGTGGAATAGAGTTCCATGGAGGCATATGTAGTACTGTGTGCCTCCCATAGTCTCTTGTGGACTGTGACGAAACCTCTGGCATGTCTTGTGGGGTATGCATGGGTGTCTGAACCGTGTTCAAGTATTTTAAACAGACAGCTCGGTACATTCAGCTTGTCAACACCTCTTACAAAAACAAGTAGTGATGAAGTCAATTTCTCTTCCACTTTGAGCCATGAGAGATTGACATGCATGTTATTTCTCTGTGTACTTTTTAAGGGCTTGCCTTGCTACCCTGTTCTGAGCCAACTGTGAAGTCCCTCTTTGTAGCACCTGACCACCCTACAGAGCAGTAGTCTAGGTGCGACAACTAGGGCCTGTAGGACCTGCCTTGTTGATAGTTGTTAAGAAGGCAGAGTAACGCTTTATTATGGACAGACTTCTCCCCATCTTAGCTACGGTTGTATCAATATGTTTTGACCATGACAGTCACCTCAACTTGCTCAATTTCCACATTATTCATTACGAGATGTAGTTGAGGTTTAGGGTTTAGTGAATGATTTGTCCCAAATTTCAATTCTTTTAGTTTTGGAAATATTTCTGACTAACTTATTCCTTGCTACCCATTCTGAAACTAACTGCAGCTCTTTGTTAAGTGTTGCAGTCATTTCAGTTGCTGTAGTAGCTGACGTGTGGAGTCATCAGCATACATAGACTCACTGGCTTTACTCCAAGCCTAAACCGCTACCCTGGGGAATTCCTGATTCTACCTGGATTATGTTGGAGAGGCTTCCATTAACTTCTTGGATATAGGGGGCGCTCTTTTAATTTATGGATAAAAAATGTGCCCGTTTTAAGCGCAATATTTTGTCACGAAAAGATGCTCGACTATGCATATAATTGACAGCTTTGGAAAGAACACCCTGACGTTTCCAAAACTGCAAAGAACTTATCTGTGAGTGCCACAGAACTAAGAAACCAAGATGAAACTTCAACCAGGAAATGAGCAGAATTTTTGAGGCTCTGTTTTCCATTGTCTCCTTATATGGCTGTGAGTGCGCCAGGGATGAGCCTGCCCTTTCTGTCGTTTCCCCAAGTTGTCTGCAGCATTGTGATGTATTTGTAGGCATATCATTGGAAGATTGGCCATAAGAGACTACATTTACCAGGGGTCCGCCCGGTGTCCTTTGTCTAAATTGGTGCGTAATCTTCAACTGGAGGCATTTTCCCATGAGATTCAGAGAACGCACACTTCCACGAACACGATATATCATCGAAGAGATATGTGAAAAACACCTTGAGGATTGATTCTAAACAACGTTTACCATGTTTCAGTCGATATTATGGAGTTAATTTGGAAAAAAGTTTGGCGTTTTGATGACTGAATTTTCGTTTTTTTTTGGTAGCCAAACGTGACGCACCAAACGGAGCGATTTCTCCTAAACAAATAATCTTTCAGGAAAAACTGAGCATTTGCTATCTAACTGAGTCTCCTCATTGAAAACATCTGAAGTTCTTCAAAGGTAAAAGATTTTATTTGAATGATTTTCTGGTTTTTGTGAAAATGTTGCCTGCTAAATGCTACGCTAGCTACGCTAGCTGTTACACAAATGCTTATTTTGCAATGGTTGAGAAGCATATTTTGAAAATCTGAGATGACAGTGTTGTTAACAAAAGGCTAAGCTTGAGAGCTAGCATATTAATTTCATTTCATTTGCGATTTTCATGAATAGTTAACGTTGTGTTATGCTAATGAGCTGCGGGGATAATTACACTCCTGGATACAGGTTTTTTTTGTAGCTAAACGTGATGAACAAAACAGAGCGATTTGTCCTAAACACAATCTTTTTGGAAAAACTGAACATTTGCTATCTGAGAGTCTCCTCATTGAAAACATCTGAAGTTCTTCAAAGGTAAATGATTTTATTTGAATGCTTTTCTTGTTTTTGTGAAAATGTTGCATGCTGAATGCTACACTAAATGCTACGCTAGCTATCAATAACCTTACACAAATGCTTGTTTTGCTATGGTTGAAAAGCATATTTTGAAAATCTGAGATGACAGTGTTGTTAACAAAAGGCTAAGCTTGAGAGCTAGTATATTCATTTCATTTGCGATTTTCATGAATAGTTAACGTTGCGTTATGGTAATGAGCTTGAGGCTGTATTCACGATCCCGGATCCGGGATGGTTAGAATCAAGAGGTTAAAGAACACCCTCTGTTTTCTGTTAGACAAGTAACTCTTTATCCACATTATAACAGGGGGTGTAAAGCCATAACACAAACATTTTTCCAGCAGCAGACTATGATTGATAATGTCAAAAGCTCCACTGAAGTCTAACAAGACAGCCCCCACAATCATTTTGTCATCACTTTCTCTCAGCCAATCATCAGTCATCTTTGTAAGTGCTGTGCTTGTTGAGTGTCCTCTATAAGCGTGCTGAAAGTCTGTTGTCGATTTGTTTACTGTGAAATAGCATTGTACCTGGTCAAACACCATTTTTTTCAGAAGTTTACTAAGGGTTGGTAACAGGCTGATTGGTCGGCTAAATGAACCAGTAAATGGGGCTTTACTATTCTTGGGTGGCAGAATGACTTTAGCCTCCCTCCAGGTCTGAGGGCACACATTTTCTAGTAGGCTTAAATTGAAGATGTGGCAATATCGTCCGCTATTATCCTCAGTAATTTCCATCCAGATTGTCAGACCCCGGTGGCTTGTCATTGTTGATAGACGACAATTTTTTTCACCTTTTCCACACTTTACAGAATTCAAAAGTGCAATTCTTGTCTTTCAAAATTTGGTCAGATATAGTTGGATGTGTAATCTCAGCGTTTGTCGCTGGCATGTCATACCTAAGTTTGCTTATCTTGACAATGAAAAAGTCATTCAAGTATTTGTCAATATCAGTGGGTTTTGTGATGAATGAGCCATCTGATTCAATGAATGATGGAGCCGAGTTTGGCTTTTTCCCAAAATGTAATTTTAGGTGCTCCAAAGCGTTTTACCATCATTCATTATATCATTAGTTTTTGTTTCATAGTGTAGTTTTATTTTTATTTAGTTTAGTCACATGATTTCTTAAGTTTGCCAATCAGTTGGGCTGCCAGACTTATTTGCCATACCTTTTGCCTCATCCCTCTCAACCATACCATTTTTCAATTCCTCATCAATCCAAAGGGATGTAACAGTTTTTACAGTAATTTTATTAATGGGTGAGTGCTTATTAGTAATTGTGTGCAACCTTTATTTAACTAGCCAAGTCAGTTAAGAATAAAATCTTATTTACAAAACACAACTGGAATAAGCAATTTCAGAAATGTGTCAAGTGCAGCGTCTGGTTGCTCCTCATTACACACCACAGACCAGCAAATATGATTTATATCATCAACATATGAATCACTACAAAATGTGTTGAATGACCTCTCATACCCTATATTAGGCCCTGCCTTTGCAACTTTGGTTTTCATATGGCTACTATATTGTGATCACCACTACATCCTATGGATTTGGATACTTCTTTAAAGCAAATTTCTTCAGCATTAGTAAAGATGTGATCAATACATGTTGATTTAATTCCTGTTCTGTTTGTAACGACCCTGGTAGTTTGATAACCTGAACCAGGTTGCAGGCACTGGTCACAGTTTGAAGCTTTTTCTTTAAATGGGCAGCTTGATGAAAGCCAGTCTATTTAAATCACCCTGGAAATATACTTCTCTGTTGATATCACATACATTATCAAGCATTTCACACATGTTATCCAGATACTGATTGTTAGCACTTGGTGGTCTATAGCAGCTTCTCACCAGAATGGGCTTTAGGTGAGGAAGATGAACCTGAAGCCATATTACTTAAATAGTATTTAACATGAGATCGTCTCTAAGCTTTACTAAAATGTGGTTTTGAATATAGACCACAACACCGCCCCATTTGTCTTTTCGGTAGATGTTATAACCATGTTTTGCTACCTCTGTATCATCAAAGGTATTATCTAAGTGTATTTCAGAGATATGAATGTCATCTGTTACAAGCAAGTTTTTGACCTCATAGACCTTGTTCCTCAGGCTGCACATGTTAATATGGGCTATTTTGTAGCATTTTTCTGGTTTGCTTGATTATTTTTAATGTTTTACTGGGACAGTTATCATAAGTAGACTTGCTTATGTTATTTCTATTGGAGCTGATAGTGCAGGGTGAGCTGCACACGGTGGACTTCCTATTAGGGCACACCACCTTATTGCTACCAGTAACTCTGTTTCATGATTACTGCATGCAATAACTGTTGGATCACTGAGGTATTCAAGGCAATTAGGGGGACATAAGCTAAGTTACTTGCATTATCTGCCAACGCCCCTAGGATAATATACATTCACTGCAGCATCATAAAGACTCTTTGTCACAATGGTAGGGATTAGCTGAGATGGTCTTGTTTCAAGTCATTGTTTCAATGCAGCCTTGAAATGCGTGGACATCATTCCAGGAGCAAAGATGATTTGGATAGACTCTGTCATTCCTGTAGAGTATCTTCTTTTCCAGAAGGTGTCAAAGTTATCTATAAAAGTTATTCCTGCAGAGCTACAGTAATCTTTTAGCCACATGTGTAATGCAGTAACCTGCTGAATCTTTCACACCTGCAGCCCAACTATGGTAAGAAGGTTTGCTGTGTCTGTCAGCGTAGTGTCCAGAGCATGGTGGCGCTACCAGGAGACAGGCCAGTACATCAGGAGACGTGGAGGAGGCCGTAGGAGGGCAACAACCCAGCAGCAGGACCGCTACCTCTGCCTTTGTGCAAGGAGGAGCAGGAGGAGCACTGCCAGAGCCCTGCAAAATGACCTCCAGCAGGCCACAAATGAGTGTGTGTGTCTGCTCAAACGGTCAGAAACAGACTCCATGAGGGTGGTATGATGGCCCGACATCCACAGGTGGGGGTTGTGCTTACAGCCCAACACCGTGCAGGACGTTTGGCATTTGCCAGAGAACACCAAGATTGGCAAATTCGCAACTGGCGCCCTGTGCTCTTCACAGATGAAAGCAGGTTCACACTGAGCATGTGACAGAGTCTGGAGACGCCGTGGAGAACGTTCTGCTGCCTGCAACATCCTCCAGCATGACCGGTTTGGCGGTGGGTCAGTCATGGTGTGGGGTGGCGTTTCTTTGGGGGGCATGTGCTCGCCAGAGTAGCCTGACTGCCATTAGGTACCGAGATGAGATCCTCAGACCCCTTGTGAGAGCATATGCTGGTGCGGTTCTCCCTGGGTTCCTCCTAATGCAAGACGATGCTAGACCTCATGTGGCTGGAGTGTGTCAGCAGTTCCTGCAAGAGGAAGGCATTGATGCTATGGACTGGCCTGCCCATTCCCCAGACCTGAATCCAATTGAGCACATCTGGGACATCATGTCTCGCTCCATCCACCAACGCCACATTGCACCACAGACTGTCCAGGAGTTGGTGGATGCTTTAGTCCAGGTCTGGGAGGAGATCCATCAGGAGACCATCCGCCACCTCATCAGGAGCATGCCCAGGCGTTGTAGGGAGGTCATACAGGCACATGGAGGCCACACACACTACTGAGCCTCACTTTGACTTGTTTTAAGGACATTACATCAAAGTTGGATCAGCCTGTAGTGTGGTTTTCCACTTTAATTTTGAGTGACTCCAAATCCAGACCTCCATGGGTTGATAAATTTGATTTCCATTGATAATTTTTGTGTGATTTTTGTTGTCAGCACATTCAACTATGTAAAGAAAAAAGTATTTAATAAGAATATTTCATTCAGAGTATAACATGGCATTTTAACCCTGCAGCATGGGCCAATACTTTACCAGGACTTCTTCCCGCCAAATGGTTTGTTGATTCAGTGGGAGCGAAGGAAGATGTTAGAGGACAGATTGATGATAACGATGTTTATGATCAATTCAATAGCTTGATCATTTTACAAACAAACAAAACAGCAGACAGACTCTGAGCTCTCTCAATGTCGCCATGCAGTGCTATGATGATGAATAAGGAGATGGTGATGGTGGTAATCATACTCTCTTAGCCCGTGACCTGACTATGCTTTCTGTGGTCTGATTGGAGACCGTTAATGCTGATCTGTTGTCTGAGTGCTGCAGCTCTGCCGACTCTTGAGTGTGGAGATGCAGTATGACCTTAAGAGAGGGTATTTCAGGATGCACTCAGGACAAATGGCTTTAATATTGGTCTGGGTGGAGCCCTTGCCTGAGTTGTATTCATAAGGGCACAATGTAGCACATTTTTGTTGGTGTTATTTCTTATGTAACTTTTATTTCTTCAGGGGAGCCCAGTTGAGATCAGGGTCTCATTCTCAGTGGTGCCCTGAGAACAAACAATTCACACACACAAAAAACTACAAGATACACAAATATACAATCAACCAAGACACTTGCAAACCTCAGTGAATTCATTCCTCATCAGCATTTTAATTTGCCCTATTGGCGCCACAGATTCAAGATGTAATGATGATTGTAAATTATTCCAATCATGGGGGGGTGTTTAGTTTTATTTACCTATGATGGTAGATACACGAGGGACCTCGAGTTAAAATAATATATAACAAACCCTGTGAGCGTGTTTGGTGCCTAGTGTTTTTATTCTTTAACATAGTGCGATATTTTGGAAGCTTGTGCAGCAGAACTTTGGGAGAAATGAAGTGCTCTATGTGAATTTAGAGCGGTCCAGCTGACCATATGATAAAGGATGCGGTGATGAGTATTAAACCTGTCACCTGTGATAAAGCGAAGCGCACTATGGTACACTGCATCCAAGAGTTTTAGAATAGTGGCTGCTGCATTCTGATAAATGGTGTCACCATAATCTAGAGCTGCCTGCACCTGCGGTTTAAGGAGAGGCATGATCTATTTCTATAAAAGAAGCCTACTTTAAATTTCAACTTCTTGACTAGCTCATCTGTATGTTTTGTAAATATCACATTTTTGTCAATCCAAAAGCCCAGATATTTATAGGCAGAAACATGATCGATGAGAACTATCCAATGCAAAAATGTGTAAACCACCTGAAATAGTTCTATGATAATTAGAAAATGCATTAAGTACCAATTCTCAATCAACAAGGCAACAAAATCTGATTGCAGCTCTAACAGCCTGGTAAGCAGTAGGGGCAATAGCATACATAAGTGTCAGCTGCGTACAGGTGAATGTTACAGGTTTTTGCAGATAGACCAATAATATGTATGTAAAGAGGACAGGTCCCAAAATCGACCCATGCAGGACACCTTTAGTAAAATCGAGGTAACTTGACACCATCAGAAAGCACACATTGTGTCCTGTTTGACAGATCGTTCCCAAACCACTTGCATGATGCCTGGTCGAGGCCCATTTCAGACAACCTTTGGATGAGTAGGGGATGGTCGACAGTATCAAAGACCTTGGCTAGGTCTATAAATATGGCAGCACAGTGATTCCTATGATCTAAGCAATTTAAGACTAGCATAGCTGCTGAGACGGTGCTATGTCCAGATCTAAAATCAGATTGGTGCATGTTAAGCATATCATTTGAAGTTAGTTATTAGTTGAGAGTTTGCCAGTGACTAATATTTTTTCAAGGTAAGATAATTTTGAAATAAGGGCGATACTTATCCAGATCTTAGGGATAGCACCAGAAGCAAATGTTGAACACAACATTTGGATCAAAGGTTCTATAATGAAGGGGGAAGAAAGCTACAGTAAATCATGTGGATTTTTGTTTTTTTTAAATCACTAGGCACTTAGTTTAACCATTTTGTCAATGATGTACTATTTAAAAAAATTAAAAGTCAGTGCCTGGAAGTGCATCATTCTCTGCTAGGTGAATAGGAGACCCCCTCTAGTGGAACTTATTTTCATAAACTATTCTTTCAAATAGGTGGCCAGCTGAGGCAAAATGGTTATTTAAAGTACCCACAAATTAATATTTTTGTCTGTTATGGGACCAGAGGCTGTCAACCTGGTGGGGCAATGTGGGTTGGAGTTTTATTCAATAGATTTGACCACTTTCCAGAATATAGATGGATTTCCACCACTCTCAGATATACAGTTCAAGAAGTATGTTGACTCTGGTTAGAAAATCAGAGTACAACATCTTTCTCAAATGTCTGAAGGACTGCCAGTCAAAGGTAGAATTAGTCAGTCTAGCCTTAGCCCACGTTTCTTTCATGAAATCTTTCAGACAATTCATGAGTGAACCATGAGTTAGATCTGTCCTTTACCCTTAATCTGTTATGAGGCTTGCTTATCTGCAACAGAGTTAACTTCTTGGATATAGGGGGCGCTCTTTTAATTTATGGATAAAAAAACGTTCCCGTTTTAAACCAGATATTTTGTCACGAAAAGATGCTCGACTATGCATATAATTGACAGCTTTGGAAAGAAAACACTCTGACGTTTCCAAAACTGCAAAGATATTGTCTGTGAGTGCCACAGAACTGATGCAACAGGTGAAACCAAGATGAAATTTCAAACAGGAAATGCCCCAGATTTTGAATGTGCTTTGTTCCAATGTCTCCTTATATGGTTGTGAATGCGCCAGGAATGAGCTTACACTTTCGGTCGTTTCCCCAAGGTGTCTGCAGCATTGTGACGTATTTGTAGGCATATCATTGGAAGATTGACCATAAGAGACTACATTTACCAGGTGCTCCGGTTGGTGTCCTCCGTTGCAATTATTGCGTAATCTCCAGCTGCGTGTATTTTACCATTTGCTTCAGAGGAGAAACCAAACTGCCACGAATGATTTATCATCGAATAGATATGTGAAAAACACCTTGAGGATTGATTCTAAACAACGTTTGCCATGTTTCCGTCGATATTATGGAGTTAATTTGGAAAAAGTTTGGCGTTGTAATGACTGAATTTTCGGGGGGTTTTCTTAGCCAAACGTGATGAACAAAACGGAGCGATTTCTCCTACACAAATAATCTTTTTGGAAAAACTGAACATTTGCTGCAGTCTCCTTGAGTCTCCTCATTGAAAACATCCGAAGTTCTTCAAAGGTAAATGATTTTATTTGAATGCTTTTCTTGTTTTTCTGAAAATGTTGCCTGCTGAATGCTAGGCTTAATGCTATGCTAGCTATCAATACTCTTACACAAATGCTTGTGTAGCTATGGTTGAAAAGCACATTTTGAAAATCTGAGATGACAGTGTTGTTAACAAAAGGCTAAGCTTGTGAGCCAATATATTTATTTCATTTCATTTGCGATTTTCATGAATAGTTAACGTTGCGTTATGGTAATGAGCTTGAGGCTATAATTATGCTCCCGGATACAGGATTGCTCGAAGCAACAGGTTAAACAAAGAGGGTACACATTTAAGGATCCGAATCAGAGATCAAGGACACAACCTCCCAATCACAAAACTCCAGGAAATGTTACTTGATTCAAAGTTCGAAAATACATTTTTGTAATAATGCGCGGAGCCGTTTAGGTTGCTTACCATCTCTAATGCAGCCTATCGGGCAATGGTCACTGAGCTCGTTAGCAAAGATTCCATTGGCTGTATACATATGAGTGGCGTTTGTAAGAATAATATCCAAAATAGTAGATTTATCCGGGTGTTTTATGGTGGGGCAGGTTGGTTTAGTTCAATTTAGCTCAATACAAATATATTTCAAGTCAAAACTAGCATCAACCAATCCAGGTTAAGATCACCCAATATTAATCATTCAGATTTAACATAGTTAGACAGCAAGTCCCACAACTTGCTAAGAGCAATGGGGAGGGCCGATGGAGGGTGATAAACTCCCACTGACGTTAGTTGGGCATTATTACCCAGTCGCACATGTAGGACAAGACATCAAATTGCTTGGGGACAGAGGTGGTAATACACACAGCGACATTCAAAGTCGTTTTTAGGAATATGGCAATACCCACACCTCTGTCAGATCTACAAAATTCTATCCATTTAGAGAGAAATCAGTTTGGCACAGACTTTTAACCAAGTAATTGAAAAAAATATCCACGTTGGTTTGAGAAGACAGAATTACAATAAGATACATTTTACATGAATCAGTCCAAGGCCACAGCTACGGGATTTCAGATCAGACAGTCTTGAACACAAATGCCATGATCAGTAGTAGTCGCTGAATGTCTGGGGGTCATGCACTTTCAAATGAGTAATTAGGTTTGTGGTATTGAAGGATTTCACTTTCTCCCCACGGGAAATAATAGCAGCACAAATGTTGCATATGGCCTTTTTTGTTATCTTCCTCTGAAGCATCCAAATAGTTCCACACAGCAGACATTGTGGGCTAGGTTAGGAATGCTGTGTTGCAAGTGTAGTGCTGTTTTTCGTGGCGTCATTACGTCATCTACCTACGTTTTATATAGGTATGCAGGTCAGCTTTGACATCGGTTTTTGGACTTCGGCGTTAAACTAGACATCTGGCTGATGCTGGCATTTTTTAGCTAATATCATCCAATTCCGATATCCTTACCGATATATCGTGCATCCCTATTTCATATTGGACAAGTTCCGGTAGTCCCTCTTTGTTTCAGTCCATTCTGTGTGGTGCTTAATTAATACGATCCCGGAGTGTCTTTTATGAGGACTCATCTGACCAATAGGAGAATAATAGTAAAGTCATGGAATCACAGTGAATTACTTATGTCATTTCAGCAGAGAGAATGCAGCCAGCAAACATGATGAGGATGATGGTGTTCTATGACGATGTGTCATATCGTTACTATGGTAACCTGAGATGTTTTCTTGGGATTTTGGTCGTGTTGCTTTGTGCGTATTGCATGAGAGTCCCTATGCGTCGGCACAGAGCGATCAACTGAAGGGTAGAGGAAGGTCTCTGTACTCTCTTTCTCCCTCTCTATTTTGACAGCCTTTCCCCTTAGAATCACTGTATAGTGAGTGTCCTGTTGGGAATGCTGGGTGCAAAGTCAAATTTCACATTCACCCGCATGAATCCCTGTTTGTGTGGATTTATGTGTGGCTTTGTTGTACCTCCAACTTTACAAATGAGTCACACACACACAGCCAATTGGATCTTTCTGCTGAGTGTGGAGAATTTGCTGTAAACAAGCCACTTTGAGATGTGTAGAGCAGCAGTGCTTTCGGAGTATGTGTATGTTTGTGCGTTTGCATTGTGTGTACAAACATCCAACGAGGCACATCAGTCTAACAGCGGTGTGGGGAGGGAGCCTGCCACTGCTTATTGTAAGCAAGAGACTGTAATGACAGGGTACCTAAGAGAGACAGGCAGGATGAGGTTGGCTCATCATGTGAAAACCTCGTTCAAGGATAACGCGTCTCTTATTATATTTAATAGGCCTACAAAGAATGGTAAGATGGAGTAGAAAGAGTAGACCAAATATTTGGTATGTTCACAGGCAATATCTAGAAAAACAAAGACCTAGGCAAGCTAAAGTGTTATTGAAAGCAATAAAGAGGTGAAATTGAAAAGAGATTGTGGGTAAGATTTTGACAATTTGGAGAGGACTGTAGTGGTAGACTTGTGAAACCTGGTTACTGAGCCTATTTCCCCTTTCTGTCTGTGAGTCTGTGGAACAGAATCATTGAGGATGTGGATCCTTAAATTAACAGGCAGGACCACACGGGGGGGGGAATCAATTACTTCCATTTGCTGCTGCTGAGCCACCCAATAATGTGGAGAGTGTTGATGCGAAAGCCTGTGATCTGTGCCCTCTATTGATCCGACTGAGATTCACACATTTCGAGTTCATTCTAAAGCGATCAGCATGTTTAGACAGGTTTGGGGGAAAAAAGGATGGATTTCATATGCCTCACTGTATGTTTTAGAAGAGATGTGCATTGCATCGTTAATAGTTAATCAGTTTAGTAAGTGGGCAACATGCATGGAAGAAGGAATATACAATTAGGGGTCGACTGATTAATCGGAATGGCCGATTTTAATTAGGGCCAATTTCAAGTTTTCATAACAATCGAAAATTGGTATTTTTGGGCGCCGATTAAATAAAATATAATAATAATTTAAAAATACATACATACAGTGGGGCAAAAAAGTATTTAGTCAGCCACCAATTGTGCAAGTTCTCCCACTTAAAAAGATGAGGCCTGTAATTTTCATCATAGGTACATGATGTCCCAGATGTGCTCAATTGGATTCAGGTCTGGGGAACGGGCGGGCCAGTCCATAGCGTCAATGCCTTCCTCTTGCAGGAACTGCTGACACACTCCAGCCACATGAGGTCTAGCATTGTCTTGCATTAGGAGGAACCCAGGGCCAACCGCACCAGCATATGGTCTCACAAGGGGTCTGAGGATCTCATCTCGGTACCTAATGGCAGTCAGGCTTCCTCTGGCGAGCACATGGAGGGTTGTGCGGCTCCCCAAAGAAATGCCACCCCACACCATGACTGACCCACCGCCAAACCGGTCATGCTGGAGGATGTTGCAGGCAGCAGAATGTTCTCCACGGCGTCTCCATACTCTGTCACATGTGCTCAGTGTGAACCTGCTTTCATCTGTGAAGAGCACAGGGCGCCAGTGGCGAATTTGCCAATCTTGGTGTTCTCTGGCAAATGCCAAACGTCCTGCACCTGTGGACGTCGGGCCCTCATACTACCCTCATGGAGTCTGTTTCTGACCGTTTGAGCAGACACATGCACATTTGTGGTCTGCTGGAGGTCATTTTGCAGTGTTCCTCCTTGCACAAAGGTGGAGGTAGCGGTCCTGCTGCTGGGTTCTTGCCCTCCTACGGCCTCCTCCACGCCTCCATGCTCTGGACACTACGCTGACAGACACAGCAAACCTTCTTGCCACAGCTCGCATTGATGTGCCATCCTGGATGAGCTGCACTGCCTGAGCCACTTGTGTGTGTTGTAGACGCCGTCTCATGCTACCACTAGAGTGAAAGCACCGCCAGCATTCAAAAGTGACCAAAACATCAGCCAGGAAGCATAGGAACTGAGAAGTGGTCTGTGGTCCCCACCTGCAGAACCACTCCTTTATTGGGGGTGTCTTGCTAATTGCCTATAATTTCCACCTGTTGTCTATTCCATTTGCACAACAGCATATGACATTTATTGTCAATCGGTGTTGCTTCCTAAGTGGACAGTTTGATTTCACAGAAGTGTGATTGACTTGGAGTTACATTGTGTTGTTTAAGTGTTCCCTTAATTTTTTTGAGCAGTGTATATTTTTTTAGATACCTTATTTAACTAGGCAAGTCAGTTAAGAACACATTCTTATTTTCAATGACGGCCTAGGAACGGTGGGTTACTGCCTCTTTCAGGGGCAGAACGACAGATTTTCACCTTGTCAGCTCGGGGGATCCAATCTTGCAACCTTACATTTAACTAGTCCAACGCTATAACCACCTGGCTCTCTCTCTCGTTGCATTCTACAAGGAGACTGCCTGTTATGCGAATGCAGTAAGCCAAGGTAGGTTGCTAGCTAGCATTTAACTTATCTTATAATCACAATCAATCATAATCACTAGTTAACTAGACATGGTTGATGATATTACTAGATATTATCTTGCGTGTCCTGCGTTGCATATAATCTGACTGAGCATACGAGTATCTGACTGAGCAGTGGTAGGCAGAAGCAGGTGCGTAAACATTCATTCAAACAGAACTTTCGTGCGTTTTTCCAGCAGCTCTTCGTTGTGCGTCAAGCATTGCGCTGTTTTATGACTTCAAGCCTATCAACTCCCGAGATGAGGCTGGTGTAGCCGAAGTGAAATGGCTAGCTAGTTAGCGCGCACTAATAGCGTTTCAAATGTCACTCGCTCTGAGCCTTCTAGTAGTTGTTCCCCTTGCTCTGCATGGGTAACTCCGCTTCGATGGTGGCTGTTGTCGTTATGTTGCTGGTTCAAGCCCAGAGAGGAGCGAGGAGAGGGACGGAAGCTATATGGTTACACTGGCAATACTATAGTGTCTATAAGAACATCCAATAATCAAAGGTTAATGAAATACAAATGGTATAGAGAAATAGTCCTATAATTCCTATAATAACTACAACCTAAAACTTCTTACCTGGGAATATTGAAGACTCATGTTAAAAGGAACCACCAGCTTTCATATGTTCTCATGTTCTGAGCAAGGAACTGAAACGTTAGCTTTCTTATATTGCACTTTTACTTTCTTCTCCAACACTTTTCTTTGCATTATTTAAACCAAATTGAACATGTTTCATTATTTACTTGAGGCTAAATAGATTTGATTTGAGTGTTCATTCAGGATTGTTGTAATTGTCATTATTACAAATAAATAAATAAATTGGCCGATTTAATCGGTATTGGCTTTTTTGGTCCGTCAATAATCAGTATCGGCGTTGGAAAATCATAATCGGTCGACCTCTACACAGAATAGCACAACAGTCTGATCCAAGCTTCAGTGGCCGCTTTCATTTCCCTGTAAGTCTATTTATTTTGTGTTATCATGAAAGCAGTCCGAAATGGGATGTGGGGTATTGCACTGCATTTGAGGATGAGATTTTAAAAAGGGGGGGGAAAGAAAGTCCAATGGACAATTAATACAGAAGCCAGAGACTCCAAGAAAGCTTATTCACATGCAAGTCAACCAAAGTGGACCAAGTATAGGCCTCCTGACTTTATGCCCATCCAGTTGCAATGCTCTCTGTTAATCTCAACATCATTATTGTCCATAGATCAGTGGAAATGCCTAGTTGAGATTCTCCAGCATGCAGAGACATTGGACCTGCTACTGCTTGTGCTCATAAGTATGCATTAGAGTGTCTGTTTGGAGAGCCAGCAATTGCACTGTATTAGGGCTGCAGTGTAAAAGGGTAAAATGATGACTGCTTAATGATGACAGGAATTGAAGTCTTTCGTGTTGCATTGTTCTCTGTTTTTAATGCATGTTGACTAACTTTTATGTTAAGTGTTTGCTGTCACTTGTTTTGCAGTCTTTTTTTTGTTTGTCACTTTGCAAATTGGCAAATCCATTTAAAGCCCATCAATTATGTAGTTCTACCATGTCTTATGATTGTTCTTCAACCTATATGGTAATGCAATTTCAGGAGAATAGGCAATGACTCACTATCATTCTTGAACACAAGATGCTATAGCTAATTCACCATGTAGAGAGGGTAGACCAATGCACGTGTCGGGTACAGAAATTGGGAATTGCTGGCCCTCATGCTGCCATAGACAAGAGTTCAAAAGAACATGTGAGTCTTCTCTCCTCTTGCTCCCAATAAGAGGTGGATAAAAAAAGATCCAAGCCAAGGCCTGCCACAAGTTGAGTTCGGTTTTACAAGTTGCGCTCCAACATTGAGCTCTCATGAAAGATGAAGAACACCACCAGCAAAGCTGTCACAGATCACGGCTGAACATACTTGTCTCCCGCATCCTGCTTTAGATGGCCTTGTTCAGGTGATCGTCATCAAAGACTCTGTCCCTGTGTTTGGAGTAGTTCTTCTACTAAAGCCTGTGCAGTGTGTGTTATCCAACAATGAAATATTCAGTAATCCTGTGTGAAAAAGTCATGGTCTCTTAACCAGAGTTTTTATAGGTCAGCCTTGACAGCGATATGATACCATGATCACTGCGGTGTGGTGGGTTCTCATGTGTTCATGCATATTCTCCGAGAAAAACACAGGGTGATTGATGGGAGATTTTGTGATCCAGCTCCAATCAGTCTGTGCCAGCTCGGTTCAGTAGTGCACACGGGAGTTTTCACTCACTGCGAGATCCGCTCTACTCTTTCACTTTAGAGAATATACTGAACAATGATATACACACACAACATGCCACAATTTCTATGATTTTACTGTGTTAGAGTTCATACAGTGCCTTGCAAAAGTATTCATCCCCCTTGGTGTTTTTTCCTATTTTGTTGCATTACAACCTGTAATTTAAATGGATTTTTCTTTGGATTTCATGTAATGGACAGACACAAAATAGTCCAAATTGGTGAAGTGAAATGAAAAAAATAACTTGTGCACGCACCACTTTTCCATTTTTTTAACATGTGTTCACCCTCTTTACTATGAAGCCCCTAAATAAGATTTGGTGCAACCAATTACCTTCAGAAGTCACCATAATTAGTTAGATTGCACACAGTTGGACTTTATTTAAGTGTCACATGATCTGAGTGTGTGTATATATACACCTGTTCAGAAAGGCCCCAGAGTCTGCAACCCCATTAAGCATGGGAGCACCACCAAGCAAGCGGCACTATGAAGACCAAGGAGCTCTCCAAATGGGTCAAAGTACAGATCAGGGTTGGGTTATAAAAAAATATCCAAAACTTTTAACATCCCAATGGATCACCATTAAATCCATTATTAAAAAATGGAAAGAATATGGCACCACAACATACCTGTCAAATCACAGACCAGGCAAGGAGGGCATTAATCAGAGAGGCAAAAAAGAGACCAAGGATAACCCTGAAGGAGCTGCAAAGCTCCACCGCGGAGATTGGAGTATCTGTCCATAGGACCACTTTAAGCCGTACACTCCACAGAGCTGGTCTTTACGGAAGAGTGGCCAGAATAAAGGCATTGCATAAAGAAAAAAATAAGCAAACACGTTTGTTTGCCTTAAACTTCTTAGGGCTGCAATCCCGTTAATGGGACTGATATGACAACAGCCAGTGAAAGTGCAGAGCGCCAAATTCAAACAAATCTCATAATTAAAATTCCTCAAACATACATGCATCTTATACCATTTTAAAGGTAATCTTGCTATAAATCCCACCAAAGTGTCAGATTTTTCAAATGGGCTTTACAGTGAAAGCACCACTAACGATTTTTAGGTCAGAGCCAAGCCGCAGAACAACAGTCACAAAAAGCACAAATGGAGATAAAATGAATCACTAACCTTTGATCTTCATCAGATGACACTCATAGGACCTCATGTTACACAATACATGTATGTTTTGTTCGATAAAGTGCATATTTATATCAAAAGATCCCAGTATACATTGGCGCATTATGTTCACTAGTTTCTAAAACATCCGGTGATATTGCAGAGCCACATTTTACAGAAATACTCATTATAAATGTCAATGAAAATACAATTGTTAGACATGGAAATATAGATACACTCCTCCATAATGCAGCCGCTGTGTCAGATTTCAAAAAAGCTTGACGGAAAAAGCAAACTATGCAATAATCTGAGAACGGCGCGCAGAAATCAAATCGAGATATCTGCCATGTTGGGGTCAACAGAAATCAGAACTAACATTATAAATATTCACTTACCTTTTGATGATCTTCCTCAGAATGCACTCCCAGGAATCCCAGTTCCACATTAGATGTTTTATTTGTTTGATAATGTCCATTTATGTCCAAAGAGCTACTTTTGTTAGCACGTTTGGTAATCAAATCCAAAGTCATGAAGCGCGTTCCCTAGTTCCAGACGAAATGTCAAAGTTCCTTTACTGTCCGGAGAAACATGTCAAACGATGTATGGAATTAATCTTTAGGAAGTTTTTAACATAAAACTTCAATAATATTCCAACCAGAGAATTTCTTTGTCTTCAGAAAAGCAAAGGAACGCAGCTACCTCATGTGAAATGCGCGTGACCAGCTGGCAGACCTCTGACTCATTCCTCTCTTATTCGGTCCCACTTCACAGTAGATTTCTCAAACAAGTTTCTAAAGACAGTTGACATTTAGTGGAAGCCTTAGGAAGTGCAACATAACCAATATCCCACTGTGTATTCAATAGGGGCTGGGTTGAAAATCGACCAACCTCAGATTTCCCACTTCCTGTTTGGATTTCTTCTCAGGTTTTTGCCTGTCATATGAGTTCTGTTATACTCACTCACAGACATAATTCAAACAGTTTTAGAAACTTCAGTATTTTCTGAGGAGCAAGCAATTTACTCTGGGCACCTTTTCATCCAAGCTACTCAATACTGCCCCTGCAGCCATAAGAAGTTAAAGAATATGGAAGAAGGTACTCTGGTCAGATGAGACAGAAATTGAGCTTTTTGGCCATCAAGGAAAACGCTGTCAGCCTCAAATCCAACACCTCTCATCACCCCGAGAACCCCATCCCCATAGTGAAGCATGTAGGTGGCAGCATCATGCTGAGAGGATGTTTTTCATTGGCAGGGACTGGGAAACTGGTCAGAATTGAAGGAAGGGTGGATGGTGCTAAATACTGGGACATTCTTGAGGGAAACCTGTTTGTCTTCCAGAGATTTGATTAGGACAATAACCCTAAGCATACTGCTAAAGCAGCACTCGAGTGGTTTAAGGGGAAACATTTAAATGTCTTGGAATGGCCTAGTCAAAGCCCAGACCTCAATCAAATTGAGAATCTGTGGTATGGCTTAAAGATTGCTCTACACCAGAGGAACCCATCCAACTTGAAGGAGCTGGAACAGTTTTGCCTTGGAGAATGGGCAAAGAGCCCCGTGGCTAGATGTGCCAAGCTCATGGAGACATACCCCATGAGGCTTGCAGCTGTAATTACTGCAAAAGGTGTCTCTACAAAGTATTGACTTTCCGGGGGTGAATAGTTATGCACGGTCAAGTTTTCAGTTTTTTTGTGTCTTTATTTCTTGTTTGTTTCACAAGAGAAAATATTTTGCATCTTCAAAGTAGGCATGTTGTGTAAATCAAATGATACAAAATCAATTTTAATTCCAGGTTGTAAACAACAAGATAGGAAAAATGCCAAGGGGGTGAATCATTTTGTAAGCCACTTTATAAGGAAAGTAGTCAATTGAAAACAATCATTAGGCTCTAATCTATGGATTTTACTTGACTGGTAATACAGATAAGCATCTGTTGGTCACAGATGCCTTAAAAAAAGGTAGAGGAGTGGATCAGAAACCAGTCAGTATCTAATGTGACAACCATTTGCCTCATGCAGCGTGACACATCTCCTTCGCATAGAGTTGATCATGCTGTTGATTGTGGCCTGTGGAATCTAGTCCCACTCCTCTTCAATGGCTGTGTGAAGTTGCTGGATTTTGGTGGGAACTGGAACACGCTGTCATACACGTGGGTCCAGAACATCCCAAACTTCCTCAATGGGTGACGTGTCAGGTGAGTATGCAGGTCATGGAAGAACTGGGACATTTTCAGCTTCCAGGAATTCTGTACAGGATCCTTTTGACATGGGGCTATGCATTATCATGCTGAAATATGAGGTGATGGCGGTGGATGAATGGCATGACAAAGGGCCTCAGGATCTTGTCTCAGTGCATTTTGTGCATTCAAATTTCCATTGATAAAATGCATTTGTTCGTTTTCCGTAGCTTACGCCTGCCCATACCATGACCCCCACCGCCGCCATGGTGCACTCTGTTCACAACGTTGACAGCAGCAAACCGCTCAGCCATACTACGCCCTACTTGTGGTCTGCGGTTGTGAGGCCGGTTGAACGTACTGTCAAATTCTCTAAAACGATGTTGTAGGCGGCTTATGGTAGAGAAATTAACATTAAAATCTTTGGCAACAGCTCTGGTGGACATTCCTGCAGTCAGCATGCAAATTGGATGCTCCCTCAACTTGAGACATCTGTGGGATTGTGTTCTGTGACAAGATTGCACATTTTAGAGTGTCCTTTTATTGTCCCCAGCACAAGGTGCACCTCTGTACTGATTATGCTGTTAATCAGCCATACCTGTCAGGCGGATGGATTATCTTGGCAAAGGATAAATGCTCACACAGGGATGTAAACATTTGTGCAAAGATGTTGAGAGAAATAAGCTTTTTGTCCTCATGGAACATTTCTGGGATCTTTTATTTCAGCTCATGAAACATGGGACCAACACTTTACATGTTGTGTTTATATTTTTGTTCAGTGTATATTCTGTGAATGTCAGAGCCTGGAGTTGGATATTCAGTTGAATTTTCAAAGGCTATTAGGCCTTTAATTTCTCCTTTCATCCATACTCAATAAGTGTTTTTATTTAATTTGCAAGCATTTAATGTTGGGCCTCTTACCAGCAGTGAATGTTGGACCTCTTAATAGTTTCAATTCACCTTCCAACTGCCAAGGGTCACCCCCTGGAAGGCTCAAAGACGCTTACTCAAATGAACATTTATTCATTTTTCCAGACCGTATCCACAGCAACATCAAAAGTGAACGTAATAAAATTAAAGGAAGAGTGGAGAACTGAATTGCCAACTTGTAAAAAAGGAAATGGTGGAATATGGATTTGACCTGGTTGAAAAAATGGCAGGTCTAGTCTTTACATAAGACACAAATTACTGTAACAGTAGTAGCGTCTACTCATTTGCTTGTCACAAGGTACAATATACATTTTAGTGGCATTACTCTGCTCTAAGTATTTCCTTAGATGCTGGACCTAAAGTACACCTCGATACAGTAGGCTTAGGCTATAGCATTTCTCTCTCTGTGGGTTCAGTTGTAGCTCCACAGACAGCGAGGGTATCGAGTTGCCCTGTCCCTAGGCAAGCACTCCTGTTTCTCTCTAGTCCTTGAAAACGACCCACATATGGTCTATAGTACCTCCATTTTGGATAAAGGGTGGACAGTATCAGACCGCCTAGTTTATTGATTATGATGAGACACTCACCCACTTAAATTACCCAGGGTTCTACAAAAGTAAGATCTAAGAGGCCAGTCATGCCACATACCGTACGTAGCATGGCGTGTCTTTGGTGGCCTATGATTTACAAAGAAAATGATTTAATGGCTGGCTAGTCACCAAGTCTCTTTGTGGTTTTCCCTTCAAGCCAATTGAGGGCCCTTAAGCCCTGTCCGAAGGAACTGTCGTGGCGGCAGGTGACGTCTTCTTCCAATGATATTAGGTTTATTTGAACTTGATATTGAATTGTGACGCGATAATTCAATCAAAATATGTATAGGTATTAACATTAAGAATTTATAGATATGTCCTTATGTTTATTTAAGGCTTCTGACAATATTTTTGTTTCCTACCCCCTCCAATTCTCACAAACACCAACATGACCCTGCATTATGCTTTGTTAATTAAAGGTTACATTAAAATGTTAAAAAACCTGCATTAACCCTGAACATCCTGGCTTTGAACATACGTTTTAGCTAATAATCTCTGTACTATCTGAACTGCAGGTCCACATTAACGTATAGAACTGATCTCACAATTCATCTGCGTTCCTGATGACACCCCCCACCCCTCACCCAACTCTTTGTGCCGGGAGTGGTGACTGTGATGGTGATTAATAAAGAACGGCTCATGAAAATTACATCTCTGGATACACAATTACTGCCAAAATATGACTAAAGAAGCTCAGCGCCTGGGAGAAAATTTGTCATTTTTATACATGACACTATCATAAATGTTCATACATTTGTGATACATCTATTACACTTTTTTTTAAAGCCTTACAAAGTCTGTCTCACACCCCACCGTGTTTCGGTCTCTAGTTTTTCATATATTGACCATTTGTTGTTTTATTAAAGCACAGAATATTTAAGTACGATTCCTATTGTATTGTTTTCATTGCTGTTTCCTCATTCCATTTCTCCATTTGTTGTAACTTGCTGTGTAAAAAAACCTTGTTTATATGAAAGGTTGGAAGGGATGTGTTTCCAGAACTCAAACTGTACCTGTCAGTATTGTCTTGGGTAGAATGAGTCTCGGTAATGATCCTGCCCACCTTGCAGAGTCTTGGACGTCTCTCACTCAACTCAGCATGGTTACCATGTCTCCCAACCCGTAGGTAAACTTGCTAACCACTACTCCAATATTGTTAACCTACTTAGATTGTAATGAGCCTTCCTAAGCGAGGGTTGCTACCGTGTTGTGGTCATTGCTCAATATCAGCGTCATTTCTGCAGTTCCAGATGGTTGAAATGGGGGTTTTGATAGGGTTATAGGATCGTAGACCTGCGAGCTACAGTATGGTGCTCTCTCTCTCTCTGTCCCCCTAGGCACTTCCTGTTTTATCACTGGAGCCAGAGTTGCTCAGGGTGTTGTGCTCCCAGTCCCAGAACAGCTACTGTCCTTTGTCAGAACAAGCCAGAGGGAGGGTGAGATCCACCCCCTTCCCTCAACCCACCATTTATATCCCCCGTGAGGCCTGCAGTAGAGCTGTCTCTCAAAGCATTATCTTTTTTTACACTAAGCTGCCTCTGCATAGCACCCATCAAATCTAGCCATTTGTCAAACTGATGTAGTGCCATGCACAGTGAGTGGAATGCAGTATCAGAAAGGCTGATGAAAAGATTTATCATGATATTCACAATCTGGCTTATCTGGTGCCTGAAGTTAAATGCCGCCTTTGCAGTCGTAGTGTGTCATGTCAAATCTTACAATCGGGCTGCAGTATGTCATGGATGCTAACCCAAGTGTAATAGAGAGGTCTCACACATGCACTTCACGCACGCACACACACTTTCTGGAACCTACTCTGTGGGCTCTGGGCCAACATCAGCACACCTCCCAGGAGCCAACCAATCACCCAGAGAGAAGCACATCACACAGTGAAGCCTGCTCAGTACTTCCTCCCGGTGGGTCAGCAATCAGACTCTTATTGTGGATGTCACCATTAGGGTTGCAAAGGGTCGGAAACTTTCCGGATATTTTCCATGGGAATTTAAGCCCGGGAATTTGGGGAATTTAGCTTAAATTCATCAAAAAGTTTGCTTATAACAGTGAACCTTTTTTTGGGGGGGGGAAATATATGGCAATTCTAGGTCTTGTGGCATATTTTAGTTAAACTATCCTCAATTTAATGGAATTGCAACCCTCTGCATGCACAGTGCATTCTTCCATCACATGTACAGCTGGTTCTCAAGATCTTGCACACTAATGAAATGCTATTGAGCCAACACTACTTCATTGTCTGAGCCAAGGACGACATACTTTCTGGAAAGTTTTGATTACAATACTGGGTGGGGTGAATATATTTTATATGACATACTGATCATGATTTTTGTTAATTAACTAGTAAATAGTAGCCTAGAGGAAAGTGTGTTTTAAATCATTTCTATCTTGTTAACAATTACTGCTAGTTAGTTTTTGCTACCATGTGGGTTTTAGATTTGCTTGAGCCTGCTAACTGGAGTGTTAATTCACCTGTTTCTATACATGTTTCAGTTTAAAGCATTTATCTTACAAAGGAGTTGTTTAATCTAACTGCTTAACTATTTATCTGTACTTGGAATTGTATTTGGGTCATTTTTACTCATTTCTTTTCAAAACTTTACAGAAAAATGCCACGGGCACTATCTGATGTGGAGACATTTCAATGCAGCTGATGTATAAGGACAAGTTGTGTACATTTGCAAATACTGTGCCAAATCATGTGAAGAATGCAACAAAGATGCAGAATCATCTGGCCAAGTTCCCTCAGTGCTCACAACAAGCAACCTTTGACAAATGTCCCACTACTTCTATTCGAGGTGAAATGATGAATCAGACACCTTATCGATAGCAACAGCTCATGGTCCTCCTGAAATCAGAAGTTTTTTTGACTCAATGGAGGAACATAGTCAGAGAAATGCTGATCAATGTCTTGCTCGATCTGTGTAGGCAACTGGTACACCTCTGATGCTCACAGGTAATGTGTATTGGAAGAGATATATGAAAGGTCTTCACCCAGAATACACCTTCCAAACAGACATGCTTTATCTACTCATTTGCTGGATGCAGTTCAACAGAGTTCAAGTGAAGGACAAGCAAATCATTAAGAAAGCAGACTGTATTGCAATCATCTCTGATGGGTGGTCGAATGTTCGTGGGCAAGGAATAATTAACTACATCATCTCCACCCCTCAACCAGTATTCTACAAGAGCACAGACACAAGGGACAACAGACACACCGGTCTCTACATTGCAGATGAGCTGAAGGCAGTCATCAATGACCTTGGACCAAAGAATGTGCAGTTGAAGTCAGAAGTTTACATACACTTAGGTTTGAGTCATTAACTTGTTTTTCAACCACTCCACACATTTCTTGTTAACAAACTATAGTTTTGGCAAGTCGGTTAGGACATCTACTTTGTGCATGACACAAGTAATCTTTCCAACAATTGTTTACAGACAGATTATTTCACTTATTTACTGTATCACAATTCCAGTGGGTCAGAAGGTTACATACACTAAGTTGACTGTGCCTTTAAACGGCTTGTAAAATTCCAGAAAATGATGTCATGGCTTTAGAAGCTTCTGATAGGCCAATTAACATAATTTGAGTCAATTGAAGGTGTACCTGTGGATGTATTTCAAGGCCTACCTTCAAACTGAATGCCTCTTTGCTTGATATCATTGGAAAATCAAAATAAATTAGCCAAGATCTCAGAAGAAAATTGTAGACCTCCAAGTCTGGTTCATCCTTGGAAGCAATTTCCAAACGCCTGACGGTACCACGTTCATCTGTACAAACAATAGTACGCAAGTATAAACACCATGGGACCACGTAGCCATCATACCGCTCAGGAAGGAGACGTGTTCTGTCTCATAGAGATGAATGTACTTTGATACAAAATGTGCAAATGAATCCCAGAACAGCAGCAAAGGACCCTGTGAAGATGCTGGAGGAAACGGGGACAAAGGTATCTATATCCACAGTAAAACAAGTCCTATATCAGCATAACCTGGAAGGCCGCTCAGCAAGGAAGAAGCCACAGCTCCAAAACCGACATAAAAAAATCCAGACTACGGTTTGCAACTGCACATGGGTTACAAAGATCGTACTTTTTGGAGAAATGTCCTCTGGTCTGATGAAACAAAAATAGAACTGTTTGGCCATAATGACCATCGTTGTGTTTGGACGAAAATGGGGAGGCTTGCAAGCTGAAGAATGCCATCCCATTCGTGAAGCACGGGGGTGGCAGCATCATGTTGTGGGGGTGCTTTGCTGCAGGAGGGACTGGTGCACTTAACACTATCTGGCATCATGAGGAAGGAAAATTAGATGGATATATTGAAGCAACATCTCAAGACCTCAGTCAGGAAGTTAAAGCTTGGTCGCAAATGGGTCTTCCAAATGGACAATGACCCCAAGCATACTTCCAAATTTGTGGCAAAATGGCTTAAGGCCAACAAAGTCAAGGTATTGGAGTGGCCATCCACAAAGCCCTGACCTCAATCCCCTAGAACATTTTGTGGGAAGAACTGAAAAAGTGTGTGCGAGCAAGGAGGCCTGCAAACCTGACTTACACCAGCTCCGTCAGGAGGAATGGGCCAAAATTCACCCAACTTATTGTGGGAAGCTTGTGGAAGGCTACCCAAAACATTTGACCCAAGTTAAAGAATTTAAAGGCAAAGCTACCAAATACTAATTGAGTGTATGCAAACTTCTTACCCACTGGGAATGTGATTAAAGAAATAAAAACTGAAATAAAAAATTCTCTCCTATTATTCTGACATTTCACATAATTAAAATAAATTGGTGATCCTAAATGACCTATGACAGGGAATTTTTACTCTGATTAAATGTCAGGAAATGTGAAACTGAGTTTAAATGTATTTGGCTAAAGTGTAAGTAAACTTACGACTTGAAATGTATTTGCACTGGTGACAGACAATGCTGTGAACTTGAAGGTTGCTTGGTCTAAAGTGGAGAAGTTCTACCCTCACATCACACCCATTGGCTGTGCTGCTCATGCATTGAATCTGCTGCTCAAGGACATCATGGCTCTGAAAAAAATGGATACACTCTACAAGAGAGCCAAGGAAATGGTTAGGTATGTGAAGGGTCATCAAGTTATAATAGCAATCTACCTCACCAAGCAAAGTGAGAAGAATAAGAGCACCTCATTGAAGCTGCCCAGAAACACCCATTGGGGTGGTGTTGTCATTATGTTTTACAGTCTCCTGGAGGGGAAGGAATCTCTTCAAGAAATGGCCATATCAGTCTGCTGATATGAACAGCCCCATCAAGAGGATCCTCCTGTATGATGTATTTTGAGAGAGTGGTAAGCATCCTGAAACATATAGCAGTAGCAATTGCATGGATTAATGGAGATGGCATCCTGTCTGATGTTCAGACTCTGCTTGCAGATGTAAGAGAAGAGATCCGTCCTGCCCTGCCCATTTCATTGTTGCTCCAGAAAGAGGACACTGCAGTTCTGAAATACATCAAAAACCGTGAAGACCTCTGTCTGAAGCCCATACATGCCTCAGCGTACATGTTAGACCCCAAGTATACTGGCAAGAGCATCCTGTCTGGTGCAGAGATCAACAAGGCTTGTGTTAGTCATCACTACCGTGTCTCACCACCTTGGCCTGGATGAGGGAAAGTTTCTTGGCAGTCTGGCGAAGTACACTTCCAATCAAGGGTTTCTGGATGTAGAAGCAATATGGCAGTCGTGCCAACATATTTCATCAGCCATCTGGTGGAAGGGACTTTGTGGAGCTGAGGCTCTTTTGCCGGTTGCCCTCCACCATCCTCCAAATCCCCCAACATCAGCCGCCTCCGAGCGCAACTGGTCCTTGTTTGGGAACACATACACACCAAAACATGTAACAGGCTAACCAATACAAGGGTTGAAAAAGTGGTGGCCATCTGGGAAATTTGAGGCTTTTTGAGCCTGACAACGAGCCATCCTCAACAAGGTTGGAAAGTGACAGTGAAGATGAGGCCTCAGAGTCTGATGTTCAAGAGGTGGACATTGAGGAGGTCCAGGGAGGATACATGGAAGCCTGAGAGGAAGACAACCAAAGCTTTAGTTTCTGGACTATAATTTTACAGATGTATGTTGTGTGCTTATTGTTTAACCATTTGATATGTACTAGTGGATATTTTGAGACCTTAAAATGTTTTTGGGAGATGCGATGGATCATTGGGGATCATTCAATATTCCCTTTATTTTGTTCAGTGAAATCATCCCATGTGAAGTGTCAACTCATTTAATTAGTTTAAAAATGTTTTTTTTCTATTGAAAGGATTTAATAATTTTCAATTGTCTTCTTATGATAAGGTTAAAGGTTTGTTTCTGTCTCCTTATATGGTAAATATATCCAATGCAAAAAAACATTAAAATGGTATTAATTTTAATTTGCATATTCCCGTTAATTCCCATATTTCCGTTTATTCTCACGGAAAGTTTCCACCTATGAATATTCCCCAAAATGTGCAATCCTCGTCACCATGCTTGCAGATTTCCAACTTTAGAAGTTCAAAATCCCCTACACCATGCATGCCACTCTGTCTCTGCATGAAGGCCAAAACCCACAGCCCTAATGCAGCACTCACAGAAACCTGAGGCAAGAAAGGGGAGGAGAGTCAATGTCGTGATTGCAGATGCTACCAGCTTCCGTTGAACACCACTTAACCCAGAAATAACCCAAATTACAGGAAGCTTTTACTCTTTTGTTGTTTGAATATCAACATTTTCTCCTCAGACTGTAGGTAATTTCCCATAAAGTTAACAGAAGAGCTGATTCAGAAGATGGATTGCAATAAATTACGTTAAGTGTCCCTTCGTTTAGTGTGAATTAACCCTAAAATAGGCAACCGCTATTTCTCACTTTAGATTCACAGGAAACAGTTCTTGAGCGTTATTCTGTGTCTGATGTGCAAGAAGGAAACTCATTGTGAAAAGAAGGCAAATGGAAGCAAACACATTATTGAAATGGTGGTATAATGCCATGGTTAGGAAGAGTTGACAGTAGAAAAAACGACTACAGACGAGGCAGGATCTGCGTCCCACACTCCAGTAAAATGCTTTGGGTAAAAATAACGTGAAATGTGTTTAACTGGACTGAACTACACTTACCGAATCCCAGCGGGAGAGATGTGTTAGTCAGGAGTTACCCTCAGCTAAAGAGTATTTGCGTTATGAAGCAGGCTTAATCCATGCCCGGGAGGTCTGCAACATGAAAGCACGGCACTGCCTTCCCCATAATCAAGCTCTCAGCATGACTGTGAGCTAGCAAGGCATGTGGAGAGACTAGGGCCTCTGACAGTGAATGGATGGCTACAGGAAGTAGCGTGTCCTTTCTAATTGCCCACACCATGAAACAAGGCCAGGGACCTCATTTATATTATTACTACCTTGGAACCAAATTCAATAGAGCAAGTCAAGACTAACAAATATCTTCGAGTTTGGGTGGGTGAGAAGCTGAGCATGTCTAGTCATTTTGAGAAACCTGGTAAAAAAGATCAAGTTGAGAATAGGTTTTTATTACTGGCATAAGGCTTGTTTTTCTTTGGAGTCCAGAAAAGCGCTGGTATGGTGTCCATTCCTGTTATATGCAGACCTCAAGCACTACCCTGAAGGCACTTAATACCATGTATCATGCAGCTCTTATGTTTATTACCAACCAAAAGCATCTGACACACCACTGTGATCTCTATAGTGCTGTTGGCTGGTCTTTGTGAACTTAAACATTGATATACTATGATCTTTAAGGTCAGAAAATAAATGGCAGTTACACTAATGCTTACTTTTTAACGGTTCCTAAAATCAGAATGGGTTATAGCAAAAAAGTGTTTTAGTAACTCAGCTCGGTGGTCTTGGAATTCTCTCCAGACCAGCTTGAAACTCCAGGATCTTGTTTCCTTGGAGTTGAAAAGTTTAGTTGACTCACATGTTACTGAAGAATGTGATTGTCATTAGGTCATGATGTGGTGGTACATATATTTTTATTTAATCATGACACATGTATGTGTCTGTAATTGAAATGTATGTCTGTGATCAAAATGTTTTAAAATATGGTGTTTCTATGTCTAAGTTGTTACTGTAACGGAGATGCAGGGAGTCAGGAAGCAGGTGCAGTCGTTGAGTTTAATAGGAACTTTAACCCGTACGCTAATAATCGGGAAGCAAGTACAGGGAGTGAATAATTTAATAAATAAACTAAAATGGAACAAAACAAGAAAAACGAGCAGCGTACAAACACAGGAACAGAATCAATAATGCCTGGGGAAAGGACCAAAGGGAGTGACAGATATAGGGGAGGTAATCAGGAAGGTGATGGAGTCCAGGTGAATCTCATTATGTGCAGATGCACGTAACGATGGTGGGAGGTGTGCGTAATAATAAGACAACTGGCCGCCGTAGAGGGTGAGCGGGAGTAAACATGACTGTACTCCGTCCCTGACGCGCAGCTCCAGCTGCCGGACAATGTCAACCAGAGGGACGGTCCCGAGGACCAGGAGAGGGCCGGTCGCCTCTGCTGAGGCGCTGGAACCTGTAGAGCAGAAGGGAGCCGAGGGGAGCCGGCCGTGGGGAGCCAGCCGAGGCGTCCCCGGTTGCTTCGGACGAGGCGCGGGGAACCGGCCGAGGCGTCCCCGGTTGCTTCGGACGAGGCGCGGGGAACCGGCCGAGGCGTCCCCGGTTGCTTCGGACGAGGCGCGGGGAACCGGCCGAGGCGTCCCCGGTTGCTTCGGACGAGGCGCGGGGAACCGGCCGAGGCGTCCCCGGTTGCTTCGGACGAGGCGCGGGGAACCGGCCGAGGCGTCCCCGGTTGCTTCGGACGAGGCGCGGGGAACCGGCCGAGGCGTCCCCGGTTGCTTCGGACGAGGCGCGGGGAACCGGCCGAGGCGTCCCCGGTTGCTTCGGACGAGGCGCGGGGAACCGGCCGAGGCGTCCCCGGTTGCTTCGGACGAGGCGCGGGGAACCGGCCGAGGCGTCTGTGGAAGAATGTGCAAAGTAGAGAGAGAGAAATAATGGGGTGCAAGGGAGCAAAATAAATAAATACAGTAGGGAAAGAGGTAGTTGTTTGGGCTAAATTATTCATGGGCTATGTACAGGTGCAGTCATCTGTGAGCTGCTCTGACAGCTGGTGATTAAAGCTAGTGAGGGAGATAAGTGTTTCCAGTTTCAGAGATTTTTGTAGTTCGTATCTGACAGTTTCTGAAAGAAAAAAACAATTGCAAATTGTTGTGAACCTGTAAACAGATCGTTTGAATTCAATGTTTTGCATGAACTTTTTCTCTGAACGTAAATATGCTGTACTGCCTGCGAGTTTTTAAACATTGTCCTAGTATGTCTATTTAATTGAACAACTGAACAAAAATGTAAACACATCATATAAGGTGTTTCATGAGCTGAAATAAGAGATCCCAGAAATATTTAATATTTCAATTTGTGAACATACTGTTCAAAAATGTGTTTACATCCCTGTACGTGAACATTTATCCTTTGTCAAGATAATCCAGCCACCTGACAGGTGTGGCATATCAAGAAGCTGATTAAACAGCATGATCATTACACAGGTGCACCTTGTGCTGGTGACAAAAAAAGCCACTAAATCTAAAATGTGCAGTCTTGTCACACAACACAATCCCACAGATGTCTCAAGTTTTGAGGGAGCATCCAATTGGCATTCTGACTGCAGGAATGTCCACCAGAGCTGTTGCCAGAGACTGTAATGTTAATTTCTCTGCATACAGCATCGTTCCAGGGAATTTGGCAGTACGTCCAACCGGCCTCACAACCGCAGACCACATGTAACGACACCAGCCCAGGACCTCCACATCTGGCTTCTTCACCTGTGGGATTGTCTGAGAACAGCCATCCAGACAGCTGATGAAACTGTGCGTTTGCACAATCAAAGAATTTCTGCACAAACTGTCAGAAACCATCTCAGAGAAGCTTATCTGTGTGCTCGTTGTCCTCACCAGAGTCTTGACCTGACTGCAGATTGGCATCGTAACCGACTTTTAGTTGGCAAATTCTCACCTTCAATTCCGCTGGCACACTGGAGAAGTGTGCTCTTCATGGATGAATCCTGGTTTCAACTGTACCGGGCAGATGGCGTGTGTGGGAGAGCAGTTTGCTGATGTCATCATTGTGAATAGAGTGCCCCATGGTGGCGGTGGGGTTATGATATGGGCAGGCATAAACTACGGACAACGAACACAATTGCATTTTGTCGATGGCAATTTTGAACGCACAGAGATGCCTTGACAAGATCCTGAGGCCCACTGTCGTGGCATTCATCTGGCGCCATCACCTCATGTTTCAGCATGATAATGCATGGCCCCATGTCGCAAGGATCTGTACACAATTCCTGGAAGCTTAAAATGGCCCAGTTCTTCCATGGCCTGCATACTCACCAGACATGTTACCCCTTGAGCATGTTTGGGATGATCTGGATTGACGTGTATGACAGCTTATTCCAGTTCCCACCCTATATCCAGTAAGTTCTCACAGCCATTGAAGAGGAGTGGGACAACATTCCGCAGGCCATAATCAACAGCCTGATCAACTCTATGCGAAGGAGATGTGTCGTGCTGCATGAGGCAAATGGTGGTCACACCAGATATCACAGGTGGGACCAAGTCACTATTATTCGAGTCACAAGTCTCAAGTCACAAGGTCCGAGTCTCAAGTAGAACGGGTCAAGACTTGACTCCAAGTCGTGCATTCTAAGAGCCAAATGGTCGAGTCGCACGTTTTCAAGTGAAATAAAAGATAAATCTATACATGCTACAAATCTTTGTCTATTTATTGAGGCTACCAGACAGCCTATGTAATTGTAAAATAGGGCCATAAGGGCATGCAATGAGCAGAAGGCAAGGCAGGTAGACTGGCTCAGTGTACATTTATTTACAGGTCTTGGTGATCCAATGGCGAAAGCGCCAGATCATACAAAACATACAAGTAGATGTATCCAAATATGCACGGGCAATATCCCAAAAGAAAAAGCCTTTATCAGCCCTAACCTGTCCTATTTGAATGGACATCGGTAGAGGGCAAGACTGTACAGACTCTCCTTGAGAAAGCCAAATCAAATCTGTCTAACAGGAGCTCAAACCGGTAAGCCTACATTTAATAAGCGCTTGGACCACTTGACCACTTGGACTCCCCGAGGACCATACAATTACCCAATTGGCAGTTACAACCAATAAATGGTTCTACAATGTAAAAGGCAATTTCCATATACAAATCAAATAATTGTATTTGCCACATTGTGCCGAATACAACAGGTGTAGAACTTCCAGTGAAATGCTTACTACAAGCCCTAACCAACAATGCAGTTAAAAAATTACAAAAAAAAATCAAATAAAGTAACATTATTAAAGAGCAACAGTAAAATAACAATAGTGAGGCTATATACAGGGGGTACCGGTGCGGGGAAACCGGTTAGTCCATTGTTACAATAGTAATTTCGTCTTTGTCATTCAATGTCATGAATGATATTTCAACACCATGCATACATGGAATATAATTTGATTTTAATCAATGTTTTGTCTCCAAAGCATAATTTTACCCCCCTTTTGTGATCTTGTCTCATCGCTGCAACTCCCCAACGGGCTCGGGACAGGCGAATGTCGAGTCATGCGTCCTCCGAAACGTGCCCCACCAAGCCGCACTTCTTAACACCCGCTCGCTTAACCTGGAAGCCAGCTGCACCAATGTGTTGGAGGAAACATTGTTCAACTGACGATCGAAGTCAGCCTGCAGGTGTCCGGCCCGCCATAAAGAGTCGCTAGAGCGCGATGAGTCAAGTAAAATTGGTTGTGCAGTCAGGGTTCAACTATTTTTTTAAAAACAGTTAAAAGGAGTATCATTGTGCAAAAGTGCAGCAATAAATATACATTTCCTTTCATGTGCAGCTTCAGAAAGTTTATGGCCTGTGGGATAAAAGGGGTCTTGTATCTGTTGCTGTTGAGTTTGGGAAGTTTTAAAACGACAAACCTGAGGGGGAAAAGCGCACAATCGTCAGAGGGGTTGGTCAGGACAGTCTATGATACTGTTCGCTCCACTCACAACTTGTTTCCTGAATGTCACTAAGACCTGTGCCTGTTGCACCCCGATGACCTTGCTGACCACCTTAACCACCCTGTCCAACCTATTTTTGTTGCAAACATTAAGATTGCCAGACCAGTCCACCATCGAGAACATCAATAGGGATTCAATATAAATCCTGTAAATCAGTGTTCAGCTTTCAAAAAAAACAAAATAGCTGCTGCTGTCCCATTTTACAGATGGCATCTGTGTTCTCCTCAAACGTCTGCTTGTTGTCCAGTACATTCCCCATGTATTTGTCAGTACTGACCAGTCATTTCCCATGTACTTGTCAGTACTGACCAGTAATGTCCCATGACCACAGTGGATGTGAGGTTCAGTGGCTGCCTTCTAAAGTCAACGGCCATATCTTTAGTTTGAGACATTCAGTTGGAGGAATCAGTTCTCACACCATGACACAGTCCTCTACCACAGGTCCATGCTCAGACTCTCTATCCTGTAGTGGACTGATGATGACAGAGTCATCAGCAAACTTGATGTGCCTGTTTTTCTATTCGCTACGACAGTCATTAGTGTATAGTATGTACAGAAGTAGAGGGCACACAGCTGTCGTGGGGATCCGGTGGAGGAGCAGAGCTGCTTTGACATGACGCCATTTACTCACACTTGTTGGGACCGGTCGGTAAGGAAGTCCACTACCCAGCCCACAATGCTCACATCCAGCTTTAAGTGGGAGAGAAGCTTCTCTGCTAGCATGTGAGGCTGGAGTAGTATTGAAGGCCGGCGATAAGTCGATGAACAGAAGCCTCGCATGGGTTTGTGGGCGTTCCTGGTGCTTGTAGAGGAAGGGTTAGAGTGGCGTCCTCCACCCCCTGCTTTGCTTTGTAAGCAAACTGCAGGGAGTCCAGGGAATTCTCAATCTGACACAGTACATCCACCTTGATTAGCTTCTCAAATGATTTCATCACCAATGATGTCAGTGTCACTGGCCTAAAGTCATTTTAGCACCTTGGGGGATTTGCATTTTGCCACAAGAACAACAGTAACATGCTTTCAGAGTTTAGGCACCTTCTGCAGCTGGAGTGACATTTTTGTTCAGTATATTTACCTGTTTTTTTTCTCATAAGGATGTCATCATATCCTCCATTTGCAGAAAAAGCTTCAGTTACTTTCCTGCTTGCAAAGCAAGACTTCAACTATTAGAAACTGCACACGCATGGCCTAAGGTTTATGGGAAGCAAAGTACATTCTCATGTCAAGTTGAGTTTCTAAATGCCAACTTTTCCATGAACTGGTGCATGCATGTTTTAGGGTATTTTTTGTGTGTACGCAACGTTTATACATGAGGCCCCAGGCCTTTTCTACTTGACACTAATTCAAAAGAATGGCCTGATTCACAGGGCTACTACAGGCTGACGCAGAGGCAGGGGGCGTTTTGTATGTTTCCCATCTTACAATGATTCACTCTTTCTAAGGAAGATCCAGATTGATGAGATGGATGGAAAGGTTGAGGTGGCATAATGCAATATGCTGTATATTTTCCCCTTTCGGCCCTCCATCATACACAGCATTTTGTCAGACTCTGTGTATGACAGACAATCTCAATAAACACAGACTTATTGTAGCCTAGAGAATGTTCTGCTATAGCAAACCAACTCACTGGTGTGGATATGATGTTTTTCCCTGTAGGCTATCTGAGACTGGAAACTGGATTGAATCAAATCTGTCATAGTGTTTCCTGTTTATGTTGCGTATTTGTTTACACAAATATTGCTCTCAAACCCACTTCACAGAACCCCAAACTATTCTGCAACATTATTTGACCCGGGATAGAGAGACGTTTATGGTGTATAAATACTGCAATATAGGTTGATCCCTGTATAACAACAACATGGATTTGGTCCGGTCTGTTGATGTTTCTGTGCGTCTATCCATTTAAATCATCTAGTTACATTACAAGTACAGTCAGTGTTTCCCCCATCTTCTCCACTGTTCCCGCGTTCATCTGCTGTGGTTCCATCAAAGCCCTGTCATATTTAAAGATTAGCTATGTACAAAATGTTGAACCGGAAGAATCCAGGGAGGATTATCTCGTCTTCCAGAGCAAAACATGCAAACCAGGCCTGATGCCTTTTGTGTGGCGCCTCTGCAGTGGCTTCTCAGTCACGGCCTGTGTGCCAAGGTCTGGTCTGGTGGATGGCATAGCGTGGAGTAAGTTAGTTAGTAAGAAGCTGTCTGCCCAGGGAAACTCCAGCCTGGCGCGCACACACACACACACATGCCACAGGGTGAGGCCAGCAGAAGCCCTCATGACACCCACACGACACGCACTCTGACAGGGCAGCAGAGGCTCCCTTCTCCATGGTCCTTACCCACCATGACATGCAGGTTGACTATTAATGTCAAGAGTCGTATCCTGGAGGCAGAACTGAGAGATGTTCCCTTAGAGGCCAGCTGCAAATTAAAAATGGGCAATATTGAAAAAATTCAGTAAAACAAAAATGTGTTAATTTAAGGTTAAGTTTAGGCATTGTAGTTAGGTTTAAATTCAGATTTTATTACTTTGTGGGTGTGCTAGATAGTGACCACTCTGCATAGCTGCTTCCAGAACAAGATTCATGCTGAAAAACGCTAACCCACTGCTCATGACATTTCAATCAGATGCACCAATTGCAAATGAGTGGTTTTCAGCTACACTGTTTCTTTTCAGTCAACGAGGCAGCGGCATGATCATTTTATTACTAATGATCTGCAATCGAGAGGATACCCTCTAATCGCTTGTGAGCTTTGCAAATTATCCACATAACACATTTAAATTACCAGTGTTACAAAAAGCTAATTATTTCACAGTAATGGATTATGTTCCACTGTATCTACTGTATAATAGCATACTATGAGATCCTAAAAGGCTCAAGCCAGTCTTTAGAAATGGAGCTTATTGTCTGTAGACGTTTCTGTAATAACCTGTAATAACCTTTTCCCTGTTACTGCTGTCCCAAGTTTTTCCTTAAACTGCTTTCAAAATGTTTGATGCGACTACTGTATGACACCAACAAAGCAACTTGCCTGTCCGATCTGTGTCACTGACAGATTTGTTTGCTTTGTTTTCCCAGTAACCTTTGACCACTTCCAGATTCTCCGGGCCATTGGGAAGGGAAGCTTCGGAAAGGTAATGCAGTCGGCGTTCCGACTCCCTCTGCTCTCTAGCTACTCTGTGTGTGCGTATGTGCTTTCAGCGCCACACAAAATATTGTATTTGAATTCCATAATTTTGAATTTGTATTAGGATATAGAATTTGAATTCAATATTTTTTTTCATTTGTAATGCACCAATGTAATAATTTAATTCATGAATTGAACTTGTATTTCACGATTTGAAACTGAAATGAATGAATATTGCTTTCAGTTTTAAAATTCTATTTCAGTAATTGAATATTCAAATCAAATTAAATATTTATATATTCAGTTTCAATATGGTAGATGAGGTCATAATTGTCTGTATCAAGTTGACAAACTATTATTTCAAGTGTATCAAAGTTTCATATACTCAACTTCTCAGATTCTGTTTTTAAATGCAGTTCTCTAAATTTAGATTCAAAACCAGACACCATCCTGGTACTTTTCCAGCCAGAAAAGGTGAAGGAGGACCGATAAAATCAAACTCTCTCTGTGGTAAACAGTAGCATCTGGCAGTTTCTGAAAGCAGTGTGGCATGTTGAATTTATTTTCTTCTGTTGAATTTGGCTCTAGCATTTGAACCGTTTCGGCTATAAACTATTATGACCCCATTCCTGAAAGCTAAGACGATCTGAAACATGGACGTGCCTTCTGTTCCCCTGGGGGAACAAAGTGTTGTCCTTTTTATATAAACTTCCTGAACTCCTCTCCACAGGCATAAGTGGGCTAACACAATCTTGTGACGTGCAGGAGACCTGGTTCGAACTCAGTCAGTCACAAGAGCAAGATTAAATAGGGAGTGTGACGGCTAGCCTTAGAAGGGCTATGAGAGGACTGTTCAACTATATTCTTATGGAGGCCAAATGACGATTTCTGTGACACTCCCTTCTAATGTGTCCTGCATAGCCTGTGATAATTATAGGGGGGAACAGAAGGCACAACCATGTTCCAGAGCATCTTAGCTTTCAGGAATGGGGTCATAAAAGGTTATAGCCAAAACGATTCAAACACTAGAGTCATTCATAGGAAGAAAATGGATTCAGCATGCCACAGTAGCTATGTTTCCATGAACTTGTCCAGGGATTTTTATTTATTTATTTGTCAATATTTACAAAGTTTTGCATAAAAAATAGATGCGACAGTTGCCTGCTAGGGTGCGTTTGCATTTTAAATCTCTTGTGTCGATGAAAACAGCTGGACGTAATGATTTAACTAGTATCGAATAAATTTGTCGTGATTGAAGTGTTTCCGTTGCCCATTTAGGCAAATTGCTATTTTATTGTAATAATTATTTCAAAAGCACAGTTTCCATCATCATTTGTCCCACTAAAGAAAGTTATACACCCCTGACGAATGGATCCAAATGTTGTCAATCTTTAGATCATTTCTCCAATATCTCTATTTCCATTACACATGTCTCTCATTTTTTTGGGGCACGATTGCTTTTGTCAAGCATACCTGGATCAGGCCAGAAACTGGCGCCAGAAGATACTGTTTACCACAGAGAGCTTTTGATTCTATCTGTTCTCCTCTACTTTTCCTAGCTGGCAAAGTACCAGGATGTTGTCTCTGGATTTGAATCTGAATTTAAAGAAATGCATTTTAAAGTTGAATCTGAATGCATCTGAGATGTTGAATATCTGAAACTTTAATAAACGGGAAATTATAGTTTGTGAACTTGATACACGGACAAGGAATGCAATATCTACCATATTGAAACGGAATATATAAATATTTAATGTGTAGATTCAATTGAAATGTAATTTTAAAACTGAATGCAGTATTCATTAAATGCAAATTAGATTTCTGAATTCAATGACTCAATTGGTGCATTACAAATGTAAAAAAAATACATTCAAATTCAATATCCCAATACAAATGCAAAATTATGGAATTCAAATGACTCTGGGTAATTCTGTGGCACTAATTACCCCTCACTCATCATTCTCAACAAGGAAGCAGAGAAGGTCTGGTGAATTGGGCCTGAAGTAATTACATTTTTAATTCTGATTTAATCTTAAACGTAGCGGTTAATTAATTTAACTGTAGCTGCATTTTGTTTCTTTAAATATAATCTTGTCAGTTGGGATGTAAGTAGATTTGACCCTCTGTCTTAAATCTAATTACCAATGAGGCAAAATAGCTCAGATCGTCATTTTGCTTAATGCTTATCTTGTGTAATGAAATGCCAATAGGGAAATTGTGTGCGTGTGTGTGTGTGTGTGTGTGTGTGTGTGTGTGTGTGTGTGCGCACGTGCGTTTGTGCGGGTATTGAAACTTAATACCACAACTCTTTAAATCCTCTGAAATATCCTGACTAATATATGTTCATTATACTTGCAGTCTTTGCGAACCTTTTTGCAATCTTTCCTCTTTGCTCTTTTCAAAATGGAATCTTTTGGCAAAATAAGTGTCTCTTTTACACAGCAAGTCATCCCCAGCTGCAGAATACATTACCATCTGAATTTATGTTAATTTTACTTATTGCTTCTTTCCCTCAAGCTGCTGTCACTTCCCTTATCATGTTAGAAAGAGTATCTGCAGTAAGGCATGAAATCCACAGCATCCAGCCAGGGGTTTAAAGGCTGAGCCATTCGACACATCTGGCCTTAGACTAGTGTCCAAAAAGGTATTACAGGAAGAGACGCAGACGTTCACTGGATATGAAAACCCAGAGCGAAAGGGAGGGCAGCCCTGATGGTTCTCTCATGCACATACAGGCACACACGCATGCATGTACAACACACACTTTTACACATACAGTGCCTTCGGAAAGTATTCAGACCCATTGACTTTTCCCCCATTTTTTTACGTTAGTCTTATTCTAAAATGGCTTACAAAATCCTTAGCAGTCTACACACAATACTCCATAATGACAAAGCGAAAACAGTTTGGTTTTTTTCCCCCTCCAAATGTATTAAAAATAAAAAAGTGATACCATCTTTACATAAATATTCAGACCCTTTGCTATGAGACTCGAAATTGAGCACAGGTGCATCCTGTTTCCATTGATCATCCTTGATGTTTCTACAACTTTATTGGTAAATTCAATTGATTGGACAGGCACACACCTGTCTATATAAGGTCCCACAGTTGACAGTGCATGTCAGATCAAACTGAGCAATCGGGGAAGAAGGGTCTTAGTCAGCGAGGTGATTAAGACCCCGATGGTCACTCTGACAGAGCTCCTCTGTGGAGATGGGAGAACCTTCCAGAAGGACAACCATCTCTGTAGCACTCCACCAATCAGACCTTTATGGTAGAGTGACCAGACGGAAGCCACTCCTCAGTAAAAGGCACATGATAGCCCACTTGGAGTTTGCCAAAAGGCACCATAAGACTCTCAGACCATGATAAACAAGATTATCTGGACTGATGACACCAAGATTTAACTCTTTGGCCTGAATGCCAAGCGTCATGTCTGGAGGAAACTTGGCACCATCCCTACGGTGAAGCGTGGTGGCAGCATCATGCTGTTCAGCGGCAGAGACTGGGAGACTAGTCAGGATCGAGGCAAAGCTGAACGGAGTAAAGTACAGAGAGATCCTTGATGAAAACATGCTCAGGACCTCAGACTGGGGTGAAGGTTCACCTTCCAACAGGACAACGAACCTAAGCACACAGCCAAGACAAAGCAGGAGTGGCTTCAGAACAAGTCTCTGAATGTCCTTGAGTGTCCCAGCCAGAGTCCAGACTTGAACCCGATCGATCGAACATCTCTGGAGAGACCTGAAAACAACCTGGCAGAGCTTGAGAGGATCTGCAGAGAAGAATGCAAATTCAGGTGTGCCAAGCTTTTAGCATCATTCCCAATAAGACTCGAGGCAGTAATCGCTTCCAAAGGTGCTTCAAGAAAGTACTGAGTAAAGGGTCTGAGTATTTTCCGAAGGCACTGTAGATGTGACCAAGAAATTGGCCTTCAGGTAACCTTGCATGTCAGGCTTGTAAACTCTATACAGTGTCTGGTAAATTGGCCTAGCCTTCAAAAACCTGGTTGCCTACTGCCAGGAGGCTGACACTTGTGACAATATTCCCAATCACTAATAAAATATAAACAAATGCTTTATTGACCACAAAATCAACATTTTGCAATGGCCATCAGTCTCCGGACTTGAACCCCATTGAAAACATGTGGTTTGAATTGAAGAGGGCATTCCATTAGGGCAGACAATGATATCAAGGATCTGGAAAGATTCTGTATGGCGGAATGGTCTAAGATCCATCCCAAGGTTCTCCAATCCATAAAACATTTGAGAAAAAGGCATAGTGTCGTTTTCCTCGCAAGGGGATTGTACTAGAGTTCTGGAAAAAGGGGTGCCAGTCATTTTGACCCAGATCTTTTTAGATTGCCTTTATTACTTGTTAAACAAAATATTGTTTCCCGAGCCATTGTATTAGTATAAAATAATATTATTTCCGGATTTCTTTTTAGCATATAATATAGCTCAGTATTTGTATTATTTATTTTATAGTCTTTTAGTCTTTTTTTTGTTGCTCATCTTTATCAATGGTGTCAATAATTATGGACCTGGCTGTATTTGAACCCAGGTCTGCTCTGTAGTCAACTTGGCTATTTAGTAGTTTACCCATAAACCATCATTCCTGTACCTGTTGTGTTTGCCTGCCATTTGTCATTGATCCTCTTTCACCTGACACCTCATGTCTCTGCTTATGCCATATTTTGAGCGTGTGTGTCTGTATCTATGTCTCTGTGTGTGCTCGGTATTCTCTGTATTCTCATTGCTTGGAATGCAGGCTAAATTGTAAACACTTCCTTGTAGCTCAAGGTCTAAGTAGGTATGTGTTGGTTGTGCCAGAGGGAGGGTGGAGATGATAGATAGCAACACACCTGCAGGTGTATCATGAGGTCTACTGACAGACAGACAGATATAGCTCACTGACTCACAGATAGTTTTAAGGAGGTCATCTTGTCTATATGTAGCTGTGTGATGTAGCTGCACTTGGTTTGCATGCTGTTAAAGAGCAACATGGTCTTCCTACCAATAGGGGACTGTCACACAGGAGTCTGTGCTGACCATTTGTTTCTACGTGTGTTTGTGCTTCATGAGGTGTTTTGCGTTTAGCAGCGTACATAGGTCATCGCCTCTGTGTTAATAATGTGTTAAAAATGTCCCTGGTGTTTTTGTGTGTTTGTGTTAGCCAGGCATGCGTGGGGAGCCTTCTTTTCCTATTTGGGGGTTGGGGGGGGGTGCTGGGAGCGGGAGCTTGCCTGCTGGAAATTTAAAAGAGGCTCTCAGTGGGAGAGCTGTTTGGAGCTGCGGACCCCTGCTGACACCACCTCTCTGGCTTTCTAAAAGACCTCAGGTGCTGATGCAGGTTCTTGTGCCTGTCCACTCCGGCTCTCTTCTCCACACGCACACGCAGTGTGTGTTTGTTTTCCCCAGTCGTGATGGAGACTGACATCCTCCTTGGGCAAGGGGGAATAGCCCACATACAGGCCACGGATGAATTGCCTCTCCCTCTGTTTAATATAAAATAACTTGAGACTTGACGTGGAGTTGGAGACTCGGGACTCGACTTTCACTTGAGGCTGATGACTTTGTTACATTTTGTCACTCATTTTGTGGCACAGAGTCTCAGCGGTTTACTCTACATTCAGCCAGAGACAGACGCCACAGGATCGCACATACAAAAAACATGCAACAGATTGGCTATGGAAATGCACACTCAGCCCTCCGATTGAACCAGCAACCTGTCAATCAACACAGGTCGGGTGAGCTAGCGAACAGATTGTTGATTTTCTGTACAGCTATAGGATCGGGTGCAGTGCAAACGTCAAATTGTAGGGAGAGAGGATTGTCTTAAATAAATATGCAGCTCCAAAAATAGTTTGGTAATCTAGAATATTGACCGTTTACTTTGCAAGCTGGCCAACAATGGGGCACCAAGCAACAATTACCAGCATAGTACTACTGGTCTTTTGGTATGTCAAAATTGCTTGACATGTATCATTTACTTATGAAGCTTGCATTTAGAATTGGTTGCTTAAAATATATTATCATTATATTGGAGACAAAATAATGTAAAGGGTTGTCAGGTAGCATCAATAAATAGACACAGATTTGTAGTTGAACTGGTGTTGTCACGATACCAGAATTGATACCATCACGTTACTCCATACCAAAACTATACCAAAACGATAGCAAGGCAAACAAAGAAGGCATATGAATGGCACTTGATCCAGCCAGAGTTCAATATCATTACATATATTTTTTTTAAATATGTAAATTTTTTTCCGTTACTGCCATGTATGCATTAATTAATAAATTATACAATTATACAATTATACAAAAGTGTTATAGCCTGTAATGGACATTGTTTTGTTTCTGCATGCTGCATTGCATTATTCAGGTGTGTTCTGTGCAGCATGAGTGGGGCGTTAATATGATGCAGCCCAGACTCCCAGTGAGTGCAGTAATTCCTCAGGACAGGCTAGAGCTTCTGTAGTATTGAGTAAGTGGAGCAGGCATGGTGCAGGCACGGTGTGCTCTCGCTATAAGGTGACATCGGCTGCGCCGCCAATAGACTCTCTCAATCAGTAGACGACATGAGACACATTTGACAGAAGTACCGAAAGTAACAAATTCTAATACTGAAGTGTTTTTCATGTTCTAGTATCTAAAAAGTACAGAAGTTTCGGTCTACTGCGCAATACTAAGTTGAACAAGTCATTGAACATGTATAGTTAAAAAAATATATTTTTTACTTGTGACTCAACTTGCTCTTAGATTGCATGACTTGGGCTTGACTCGAGACTCGACCCATTCTACTTGGGACTTGACTTGAGACTCAGACCTTGGTACTTGAGACTTGCTTGTAATAACAGTGACTTGATCCCACCACTGGTGAACACTGACAGATCTTTGTGAGCGGATCTATAGTCAGGCAGAACAGCATGATATGGCTTCATCCAAAATGTCACTGTATTCCCTGTACAGAGCACTACTTTTGAGTGGACTATTTTTGATCAAAACTAGTGCACTACATAGGTTAATGTGACCCATTTCAGATGCAGTCTGATACATTCATGATCCTGCTTATAGAGACTGACTGGAAAGGCTTCCACTGGTTGATTATGAAGGCTTGCCTCATACAGATGTAGGATCTTAATTTGATTACCCTGTTTGCAGGAGAACTTTCCTGCAATGAAGGACATTTAAAACTCGTGGTGTATTTGGGGGTTTATAAATGCTTCTGAAGTTTTTAATTTCCACTTTGAAATTTCCGACTTGATTTTCCCTTATGAAAAATGTATCAAAAAGGTCAATTAAATATAATCCACATAATTTACATTTCCTGTTTGTGCAAGATAATTTTTCTGCTGTAGCAAACTAGCTCAATTTAAGATATTACTGTACCGCATCTGTACCGCAGATGCTCAGGCTGTAGATTGCCTGGTATTGCAGTGTGGAGCTGTGGAAAGATGGGCACAGTAACAGTTTGGCCTTAGGCAACCTATTAGCCCCCAAATACTCCTCCTCTGCTACATTTCTGGCTCACCTCAAGTACAAAGTACAGCTGCACATAGGCAATCAAAGCACACAGGTTTCAGCAATTCGCTTTGAGTGCATTGTTCTATATACGCCATCCTGCGTCCAGTGTTTGTCCTTTGTTTCCTCACAGTCAAAGACCATCTCAGTGCAGGTAAATTTCCAACATAATAATGTCTGGAAAGGAGTAGATGGAATGGCATCAAACACCTGGAAACCATGTGTTTGCTGTATTTCATACCATTCCACTGATTCCACTCCAGTCATTACCACGAGCCCGTTCTCCCCAATTAAGGTGCCACCAACCTCCTGTTGTATCCATCCTAGCTTGCAGCTCTTTAGTCGACTACTGCCCATTTCCCTGTTCTCACCTGTGCTTTTCCTATCACTGTTAGAAATATCCTAGTCCAGTATTGTAAGAAACTGTTTGAATGACTAAATAGAAATAAGTCATATATTTTTTCATCTAATTCCAAATATCCCAACTAAAGCGTTCATCAGTTGTGTGAGACGAAATTTATAATTTATGCATGCAGGAGGTTGTGGGGACCTCCATGCAACCACAGGCCAGTGTGAAGAAACTAGTTAGATGACAAAGCTCTTTCATCCTTCCCCAGCACTAGGAGGGCGACAGTTCCTGTATAGCTCTACTATCTCACTTTGAGGCCACGCTCAAACAGTCAAATGGAGGCCAGTCTCTCTCTCTCTGTTGTTATTAATGACAATGGCAGCCTTAATAGCGCGTCGTGTAGCTCTGAAAATGGCTGCCCAAGCTTGGTAAACACTTGAATTTCCTCCTGCCTGTCACTAATGATATAAGGGAAGATGGCGGCGAGGGGAATGAATTAAATAAAGGGGATTATGTCTTCTCTCTCTGGCTGACAAGTCCATCAGAGCCTGAAAACATATTTGCCTTGCTCATCGCTGCCTCTCGACAAAAGACAGCTATAGCCCACTTTGTGTCTGGTTTTTTTTGTGTGTGTGTGTGTGGGTCTTGATGCATATTATTCTATGCTTGCACCACTCACTGTTTCAATCATTGTAGTCTGTTTGCATACAGTATGTCAAGCACTAGACTATAATACTGACACAACCAAACCTCTCACGCAACACCTAGCCTGAAAGCCCAATCTGAGATGTTGATAGATATGAGCACATTTCCCCCAGAAAAAGGAACACATAGTTTGGTTGCTATGAGGAAATTCTTCTTAGTAATCTCTTAAGACAGGTGCCTGATGCTGTTCATGTTTCCCCATGTGTCCTCAAAAAAAGTCACTTGGCACTTAGCTGACCTAGAAAAATAAATCCTATGCTTCCTGACTACACTGAATTGAATAGCCAACCCTTTTTCCTTCACCGCGCCGAGGGCTCCCTGGAGTTCTGGGCCGTGACAACAATTGATAGGGCTTCTAACTATAGCAGAACCAAGGGGATAAGGGTTCTTTTAAAAGGTAAACATCCCGAGCCAACCTTGGCGATCCATTTTTCATTACCACACTTTGAAGCCAAGCACGGCATGAAAGAGCATTTTTTTTAAAAGTAGTACTTCAGCTAATAAGCATTTAGTAAGTGCATGTGCTGGTAGCTGCTAACATGGTAATGAGCTAGAGGGGGCTGGGAGAAATGAATTCAGGAGGCTGAGGAATGGGATTGTTAGCAGGGTACATGCCATATCAGTCAAGTCAAATTATATAAAATAACATTTTAGAACAACAAATATTACTGCCTAAGCCCTGTTAGCCTAAGCCCTTTAGCAGCAGAAAATGGCTGCTTTTCAGGTAACGTATTGCATGGCATCCAAGACCCAGGTACATTAATGTTATTTAAGGGATTGTTATGATTTCATATCAGATTATATGTGTGGTGGTAAGGTGTTTTGTTAGATAAGGGCCGAAGTGGTTTCTGCCTCGTTTCTCATGTTGACCAGTTTGGATGGCTTATCCATTTGGAACTGTCTATCGTCTTTTCCTCTTCTTCTTTGAGCGACCTCCATAAATGTGTCAGTACAAAGCTCTGCTATTGGATATAAACTATTCATTGGTCCATTAAAACAGGTATTTCAAGAGCTGGTCATCTTAAAATGTTGTTGATTGTAAAAACTGAGGCGCAGTGTGCTTCAACAGATTGGAATCCTTTATTTTTGGGGGTTGTGGGCTCCAATAGTTCTTCATGTCAAAATCAAAGAAAAAAATCTGTCTACAGTAATTTAGTAATGCAGAGAGGGGTAAACTGACACCTATGATTTATGTGGGTATTCGTTTGATACACAGTACAGGATAGGCCTACTTTTCTGAAAACCAGTTATTTTCTTTAAATGTCTGGTTTGGGCATGATTAATCATTTTGCGTTTGTAATATGTAGTTATTCATGCCAATAGGCTGTATCAAATCTTCGCCTGCCTTTTTCAGTGACAGGCTCTACTTCGTTGTCGGATAAACCTCTGATTATTAATTTTGCGGTGTACGCTTGGCACCGTCTCCCGTCTGCAGCAGGTTCCCTTTGAATTGTCAGTCAAATGCTGTATCCGTCACCTTTTCAGGTCCAATTAAGAATTTATACTCCGTTAGAATTGCAGAGAGATTCCAAATACCCTGACAGGGAGAGAGTGAGTCAGAGGGATGGAGTGTGGGATTCGGGTAGATAATGGAGTAGACACTTACGCTAGCAACAACTAGCGAATGATTTGAGATTACATAAGTGGATGCTCCCAATCACAATCCTGACAAGCCGACAATCGTTATTTTGTATTTGCTGGTGAGAATCTCCTCATTAAGCATAGGCCTACTCAAAGCTCTAAGGCAAGGGTGCCAAACTCATTTTTCCCCGGGGGGCACATTCGGTCTGCAATGTGGTCTGGAGAGCCACATTGAACATTTTATATACACTGCTCAAAAAAATAAAGGGAACACTTAAACAACACAATGTAACTCCAAGTCAATCACACTTCTGTGAAATCAAACTGTCCACTTAGGAAGCAACACTGATTGACAATACATTTCGCATGCTGTTGTGCAAATGGAATAGACAACAGGTGGAAATTATAGGCATTTAGCAAGACACCCCCAATAAAGGAGTGGTTCTGCAGTTGGGGACCACAGACCACTTCTCAGTTCCTATGCTTCCTGGCTGATGTTTTGGTCACTTTTGAATGCTGGTGGTGCTTTCACTCTAGTGGTAGCATGTCTACAACCCACCCAAGTGGCTCAGGTGTAGTGCAGCTCATCCAGGATGGCACATCAATGCGAGCTGTGGCAAGAAGGTTTGCTGTGTCTGTCAGCGTAGTGTCCAGAGCATGGAGGCGCTACCAGGAGACAGGCCAGTACATCAGGAGACGTGGAGGAGGCCGTAGGAGGGCAACAACCCAGCAGCAGGACCGCTACCTCCGCCTTTGTGCAAGGAGGAGCAGGAGGAGCACTGCCATAGCCCTGCAAAATGACCTCCAGCCGGCCACAAATGTGTATGTGTCTGCTCAAACGGTCAGAAACAGACTCCATGAGGGTGCAAAGTCCACAGGTGGGGGTTGTGCTTACAGCCCAACACCGTGCAGGATGTTTGGCATTTGCCAGAGAACACCAAGATTGGCAAATTCGCCACTGGCGCCCTGTGCTCTTCACAGATGAAAGCAGGTTCACACTGAGCACGTGACAGGCGTGACAGTCGAGACTCCGTGGAGAACATTCTGCTGCCTGCAACATCCTCCAGCATGACTGGTTTGGCAGTTGGTCAGTCATGGTGTGGGGTGGCATTTCTTTGGGGGGGCCGCACAGCCCTCCATGTGCTCGCCAGACTGCCATTCGGTACCGAGATGAGATCCTCAGACCCCTTGTGAGACCATATGCTGGTGCGGTTGGCCCTGGGTTCCTCCTAATGCAAGACAATGTTCGACCTCATGTGGCTGGAGTGTGTCAGCAGTTCCTGCAAGAGAAAGGCATTGATGCTATGGACTGGCCCGCCCGTTCCCCAGACCTGAATCCAATTGAGCACATCTGGGACATCATGTCTCGCTCCATCCACCAACGCCACATTGCACCACAGACTGTCCAGGAGTTGGTGGATGCTTTAGTCCAGGTCTGGGAGGAGATCCATCAGGAGACCATCCGCCACCTCATCAGGAGCATGCCCAGGCGTTGTAGGGAGGTCATACAATCACATGGATGCCACACACACTACTGAGCCTCATTTTGACTTGTTTTAAGGACATTACATCAAAGTTGGATCAGCCTGTAGTGTGGTTTTCCACTTTTAATTTTGAGTGTGACCCCAAATCCAGACCTCCATGGTTTGATAAATTTGATTTCCATTGATAATTTTTGTGTGATTTTGTTGTCAGCACATTCAACTATGTAAAGAAAAAAGTATTTAATAAGAATATTTCATTCATTCAGATCTAGGATGTGTTATTTTAGTGTTCCCTTTATTTTTTTTGAGCAGTGTATTTCCTCACTGTCAAAATTAGCCAACAAAATTGTCCTCTATCCATACTTTTGGGAATTTTTGATGCTCCCTGACAGTCTAGCTTTCATTTCAGTGATTATTAATCAGCTGGACACAGTCAAGAAACTGTATGAATGTAGGTCCATTATCATTTCTACACAGTTTAGATTTCATGTTGTGGGGGTGCTTTGCTGCAGGAGGGACTGGTGCACTTCACAAAATAATGGCATCATGAGGGAGGAAAACTATGTGGATATATTGAAGCAACATCTCAAGACATCAGGAAGTTAAAGCTTGGTCATGAATGGGTCTTCCAAATGGCCACTGATCACAAGCATACTTCCAAATTTGTGGTAAAATGGCTTAAGGACAACAAAGTCAAGGTATTGGAGTGGCCATCACAAAGCCCAGACCTCAATCCGATAGAAAATGTGTGGGCAGAACTGAAAAAGCGTGTGCGAGCAAGGAGGCCTACAAACCTGACTCAGTTACACGAAAATTCACCCAACTTATTGTGGGAAGCTTGTGGAAGGCTACCCAAAACATTTGACCCAAGTTGAACAATTTAAAGGCAATGCTACCAAATACTAATTGAGTGCATGTAAACTTCTGACCCACTGGGAATGTGATGAATGGAATAAAAGCTGAAATAAATCATTCTCTACTATTATTCTGACATTTCACATTCTTAAAATAAAGTGGTGATCCTAACTGACCTAAGACAGGGAATTTGACTTGGATTAAATGTCAGGAATTGTGACAAACTGAGTTTAAATGTATTGGGCTAAGGTGTATGTAAACCTCCGACTTCAACTGTACAATTATCTGTAAGGTTCCTCTGTCGAGCAGTGAATTTCAAACACAGATTCAACCACAAAGACCAGGGAAGTTTCCCAATGCCTCACAAAAAGGACATCTATTGGTAGATGGGTAAAAAGCAGACATTGAATATCCGTTTGAGCATGGTGCAGTTATTAATTACACTTTGGATGGTGTATCAATATACCTAATCACTACAAAGATACTTTATTGCTAACTCAGTTGCCAGAGAGGAAGGAAACCACTCAGGGATTTCACCATGAGGCCAATGGTGACTTTAAAAAAAGTTAGAGTTTAATGGCTGTGATATGAGAAAAGTGAGGATGGATCAACATTGCAGTTACTCTGCAATACTAACCTCATTGACAGAGTGAAAAGAAGGAACCCTGTACAGAATAAAAATATTCCAAAACATACATCCTGTTTGCAACAAGGCACTAAAGTATAACTGCGTAACTTTTTGTCCTGAATACAAAGTGTTATGTTTGGGGAAAATCCCATACAACACATTAAGTACTACTCTCCATATTTTCAAGCATAGTGGTGGCTGCATCATGTTATGATTATGGTTGTAATCATTATGGATTGGGGAGTTTTTCACAATAAAACACAAACTAAATGGAGCTAAGCATAGCCAAAATCCTAGAGGAAAACCTGGTTCAGTTTGCTTTCCACTAGACACTGGGAGATTAATTCACCTTTCAGTAGGACAATAACCTAAAACACAAGGCCAAATCTACACTGTAGTTGCTTACCAAGAAGACAGTGATTTGTTCCTGAGTGACCGAGTTACAGTTTTGACTTAGTCTGCTTAAATCTAGGGCAAGACCCGTTTGACCCAGAAAGATATATATATATATATATATAATTTCCATGTTTCATTTTCAATACATTTGCAAATATTTTTAAAAACATGTGGGTCATGAGGTCGAAGAAATTGTCCGTGGAGCTCCAAGACAGGATTGTGTCGAGGCACAGATCTGGGGAAGGCTACCTAAGCATTTCTGCAGCATTGAAGGTCCCCAAGAACATGGCTTATGTTTGGGAAATTAACATTCAATTCTCTGGCAAAAGTTCTGGTGGACATTCCTGCAGCCAGCACACCAATTGCACCCTCCCTAAAAACTTAATGTGCACCTGTGAATTGATCATGCTGTTTAATCAATTAATGATGTGCCACACCTGTCAGGTGGTTTGATTATCTTGGCAAAGGAGAAATGCTCACTAACAGGGACGTAAACCAATTTGTGCATATGCAAAATGTATTTTCTTTTTTCAGCCCATGAAACATGGGACCAACACTACTTCTTGTGTTTTTATTTTTGTTCAGTATATTATCTGCTTTCTGGTCACTGAACACTGATTGTGTGAAGAGAAAAAAGTTACAACCTTCCCAGTGATTCAGTGTTTCTTTTGAGGTTTGGATCTCTTTTAGGGCAGATGTTTTTTTTATTTTTAGCCTCCATGCTTCCTAGCATCCTCCTTTCCTTTGACACTTTCCACATCAATCAGCTGCTGCACACTTTTTGATTTTGCAGTGATGAAATCAATATCAAACCTTGGGCAGGCCTTCCCTTTAAAGGCCTCTTTAGGGGCAAGTTAAGGTGTGCTGTGCAGCTGGTGGTCAGAGATGACAACCGTTCAGCCAACGTTGTCACTACATCAGGTGCCTCACTTCCAGGCAATGCTGGCCACGGTGCCTCTCCTGCCACCGAAACTGTGGAATCTGGAAGCAGGCAACACAGTCTGTTCTTGCGATTATGCCAGTTCATCATCCGGGTTGGTCCCCAGTTTCCAAAAGGGTTGACCTTTTTACTCTGCAGATTTTTTTACTCTGAAATTAGCCTAAATAGCAGGTGTTCATAATTCATATTTAACAATGAAGTATAGCCAGCGGGACCATAATTCTTTGGACTGCACCAACCATTAGCATTTTAGAGATGGCCCTTTTGCTCACTTTGGTGTCCATTACAGTGAGAAAGGCTCATACCAAGAAGCTATCGCCCTGACTGACTGTGCTACAGTCCTAAGACCACCACCATGCTAATCTATCTGTCCTTGCCCATCTCCAATGATTTGAATCTTAGAAAGTATAGTGTAACAACTTTTTTTAACAACTTTTTTTTAGGAGGAGTGGAGGTGAACCCTGGAATCCTAAAGAATTTCCAGTGCGATAGTAAACAAACAGCTGCTAGCTAAGCTAACAGTCTAGTTGCTTCATTTTTAACCATAGTATTCGCGGGTGGGATGGTCCTTACGTCCTGAGAACGTTTTTATTTAACGTTTATATTTCCCAAAGCAGCATCGCAGCGGGCGGCATTGCCTGCATGTATAGTAACATTATCAGCAGCAGGAGGTGGCAGTTCCAGGATGATGTGTAGTACATGGGTAAGTTGTTTATCAAGTTTACCATCTATTCTAGGTGATGTCAGGTAGCTAGCTAGCTACATATTATCAAGCTAGACAGCCATCCAATATTAGTTTTTTTTTTTACAAACATTAGCTTGATCTGCAAAAAAAACAAGCTAGCCACCTAACCAGTAGCTCATCTAACTAGCTAATGAACAGACTTCCAGTCCCAAAGAGAACTATTAAAATACAAAAACTAAATTACAACGAAATATCAAATGTTATATCACTTGATAATAAGGAAGCAAGTTCTGGTATAATTTCTTTGTTTCCTAATCTCAGATAGAGACATGCTGAACTCTGCTAAACCCTGTTTGTGGATGAAGGTCCCAAAAAAAGTCCCAAGTCCTGGAGAGACTGAAGAGTATATGGCCAATGGGTTATACAGTGCCTTCGGAAAGTATTCAGACCCCTTGACTTTATTAAATGGAAGATGTTTGGAACCACCAAGACTCTTCCTAGAGCTGGCCGCCCAGACAAACTGAGCAATTGGGGGAGAAGGGCCTTGGTCAGGGAGGTGACCAAGAACCTGATGGTCACTCTGACAGAGCTCTAGAGTTCCTCTGCAGCACTCCACCAATCAGACCTTTATGGTAGTGTGGCCAGACGGAAGCCGCCACTCAGTAGAAAGCACATGACAGCCCATTTTGAGTTTGCCAAAAGGCACCTAAAGACTGACCATGAGAAACAAGATTGTCTGCACTGATGAAACTGAGATTCAACTCTTTAGCCTAAATAGCAAGCGTCACGTCTAGAGGAAAACTGACACACACCATCCCCACGGTGAGGCATGGGGGTGGCCGCATCATTGGGATGTTGGGATGTTTTCAGAGGCACGGATTGGGAGACTAGTCAGGATCGAGGAAAAGATGAATGGAGCAAAGTACAGAGTTCTTTGATAACTTGCTCAGGACCTCAGATTGGGGCAAAGGTTCACATTCCATCAGGACAACGACCGTGAGAATGTTCTCCGAGTGGCCCAGTCAGAACCTGGACTTGAACCCGATCGAACGTCTCTTGAGAGACCTGAACATTGCTATGCAACAACGCTCCCAATCCAACATGGCAAAGCTTGAGAGGATCTGCAGAGAAGAATGGGAGAAACTCTCCAAATACAGGTGTGCCAAATTTGGAGTGTCATACCCAAGAAGAATCGATGCTGTAATCGCTCCCAAAAGTGCTTCAAAAAAGTACTGAGCAAAGGGTCTGAATACTTATGTAAATGTGATATTTCATTTTTATTTTATATAAATTAGTAAAATTATTGGTGTATTCTGTGTAGATTGTTGAGGGGGGGGAACAATTTTATCAGTTTTAGAATATGGCTGTAACAAAATGTGGAAAAAGTTGAGGGGTCTGAATACTTTCCGAAGGCACTGTTTATGCTACTGGTTTACTGTTGGTTTGTGTAGTCCTACAACCAAGTCTGTTAAAAGTAACAATGGATGGAACTAGAACATGCATGGGGAACCTTGCTCCTAGAGATCTAGCTAATGGTTGCAAGTTTCTGTTCTAGCCCAGCCCTGACATTCTGCTTATTACTTACACTATTAATTTAACTATTCAATCATCTTTTGTTATGGAGTAATATGCAGGAGAACAAATGTGGTTTTAGAAGTGGGGGGGGGACATAAAGTAATTATGTATACAGTACCAGTCAAAAGATTGGACACACCGACTCATTCAAGGGTTTTTCTTTATTTTTACTATTTTCTACATTGTATAATAATATTTGAAGACATCAAAACTATGAAATAACACATATGGAATCATGTAGTAACCAAAAAAGTGTGAAACAAATGAAAATATATTTGAGATTCTAAACCCTTTGCTTTGATGGCAGCTTTGCACACTCGTCATTCTCTCAACCAGCTTCATGAGGTAATCACTTGGAATGTGCCTTGTTAATTTGTGGAATTTCTTTCCTTTTTAATGCGTTTGAGACTTGCTTGGGCAAAGAAACACAAGCAATGGACATTAGACTGGTGGAAATCTGTCTGATGAATCTGCATTTGAGATTTTTGTTTCTAACTGCCTTGTCTTTGTGAGACTCCGAGTAGGTAAGCAGATTGTCTCCGCATGTGTGGTTCTCACCGTGAAGCATGAAGGAGGTGTGATGGTGTGGGGTGCTTTGCTGGTGACACTGTGATTTAGAATTCAAGGCACACTTAACCAGCAAGGCTACCACAGCATTCTGCAGCTATACACCATCCCATCTGGTTTGCACTTAGTCCCACTATCATTTGTTTTTCAACAGGACAATGACTCAACACACCTCCAGGCTGTGTAAGGGCTATTTTACCAAGAAGGAGATTGATGGAGTGCTGCATCAGATGACCTGGCCTCCACAATTACCCGACCTCAACCCAATTGAGATGGTTTGGGATGAGTTGGACCGCGGAGTGAAGGAAAAGCAGCTAGCAAGTGCTCAGCCTATGTGAGATGCTTCCCATATGTGGGAAAACTGTTGGAAATGCATTCCAGGTGAAGCTGGTTGAGAGAATGCCAAGAGTGTGTAAAGCTGTCAAGGCAAAGGGTGGCTACTCAAATATAAAATGTTTTGATTTGTTTAACACTTTTTTTTTTTACTACATGATACCATGTGTTATTTCATAGTTTGTGTCTTCACTATTATTCTACAATGTAGGAAATAGTAAAAAAATAAAGAAAAACCCTTGAATGAGTAATACATACATTTATTTAGCAGATGTTATTGCGGGTGTAGTGAAATGCTTGTGTTCCAAGCTCCAACAATGCAGTAGTATTGAACAATACACACAATCTAAAAGTTAAAAAAAAAAATGGAATTAAGAGATATATAAATATTAGGATGAGCAATGTCGGAGTGGCATTGACTGGAATACATTATATACAGATGAAATGAGTAGAACAGTATGTAAACATTATCAAAGTGACCAGTGATTCCATGTCTTTGTACATGGGGTTGCAGCCTATAAGGTACAGGGTGGAGTGGCCAGGTGGTAGTGATGGCTATTTAACAGTCTAATGGCCTTGAGATGGAAGCTGTTTTTCAGTCTCCCGGTCCCAGCTTTGATGCCCCTGTACTGACCTCACCTTTTGGATGATAAGGGGGGTGAACAGGCCATGGCTTGAGTGGTTGTTGTCTTTGATCTTTTTGGCCATCCTGTGACATCGGGTGCTGTAGGTGTCCTGGAGGGCAGGTAGTTTTCCCCCGGTGATGCATTGGGCAGACCGCACCACCCTCTGCAGAGCCCTGCGGTTGTGGGCAGTGCAGTTGCTGTACTAGGCGGTGATACAGCCAGACAGGACGCGCTCAATGGTGCATCTGTAAAAGTTTGTGGGTCTTACATGCTGGCGATCGTGCGCATGTTGATTTTTAACCTTTTTATTTAACTAGGCAAGTCAGTTAAGAACAAATTCTTATTTACAATGACGGCCTACGATCAGGACACGCAGTTTGAAATATCAAAACAAACTCTGAACCAATGATATTACTTTGGGGGCGGGATGATGTTTCTAGAGCCTTTTCTTGCCTGCATTTTTCAGTTACCCCGTTGAAATGTATTCTGATTCTTCTGATTTCACTGCGATTGAGGAGTGGTAACATGGGTAAGTACATGATTGCATATTGTAAAATAGTGATATTATTGCCAAGACAGGAGTATATTTTAATAAATGCAAATTATAGTTTTGCACATCTAGGCACTTTCCTGTCACTGACTCCCATGCTCCTATAGTATACATGATGACAGGCTGAGTACTATAATTAGCCAGTCTCTTTCACCTTACAACCAAACCACTCTGGTATGAGATATAAACTAATATTATACTCACCCAAAGAAGTAAAGAAAATAAGCAATATTTTGTATGCTTTTCTAAACGGCATGGATTAACAGACGCCACCTGTTAAGACAAGTTGGTCGCACTTGTATTAATTATTGAGGCTCAGACAGGGAAGGAGGAGGTGGTTATGGGTGCATCCCATAAATGTGCAGAGAAGGGAGCATGGGCAATACTACCAAGTTGTCCAGGAGTTGCTTTTGGACCCTGCCCGACATCACTGATACTTCCAGATGAGCACAGAAGAGATGGAGACTCTTCTGTCTTTTGTTGGCCCAGACCTCACCAAGCAGATGACCAACTACTGGACCCCAATAGAGCCTAAGCAAAGATTAGCAGTCACTCTAAGGTTAGTTATTGGAAAAGGTTGTATTGTGTAAGCAGGAGCATGGATATATAAAGAAACTCTAGCAAACTTGTGATCATGATGCTCCACAGATGTAGGTCTGTTTCATTACATTAAGGGAGCAGCAAGATCACCAGGTGCTATAGTGTATTTTCATTATACTCAAGGTAAGGAAGACAGTATTCCAATTACAATTTAAAAGAAAGTTAAATACAAGGTGCAATGCAAATATAACTGCAACAACAAAGAAGTGCAAATGTAAACAAACATTTCCCTTTTTGAAACTCTAAAACCAGAACACATGCCTAAGTATGCGCAGGGTTGGGTTCTGCCTTTCGGAGGTGATTATTGATGTGACTGGGAGTCTGTAACAGGTCTCTTGAGAGAATGTACTGAAAGTACTGTCATCCCAGCTATATGTTGGAGACCTAGGTTCTGGTGAGTATTGATCCCTCGCCTCATCGTACATCATTGGCTGCAGTCCACCTCTTCTGTGCAGAGTACTTGCGGGCGGTGGTGGTGGCAGTGATGTTACCTGCTGGTTATGCCAGTTATGTGTTGGAGACCTAGATCCTGGTGAGTAGGAGTATTGATGCCTAGGCTGGCCGTACATCAGGCTGCAGTCCAACTTTTCCATGCGGCGCGTCAAAGAGCCATTGTGGTGGTAGCAGAGGTGTTGCATGCTGGTCATCCCAGTTTACAATCAATGATAGTAGTTGCACTTTCAGACATTCCTTGGTTCTTACTATTTTCTTCAGCTCTGGCACAAGGCTGGGCACAAATAACTCATCCTCCAAGGTAGTAGCAGAAGGGATTGACTTCCTGACAAATGCAAGCAGCTCTTCATCCACATTTTGATGGTTGACCTTCTGTTTTCGAATTCTTGGCTGCTAGTCTTGAACCGTGTCTTTTAGTGGTTGGTATTGACTGTTGTTCAGGCATCTGAAGCACAGGGTCATGGCTCGGGGACACCATGTCGTCCTCAGTGTCATCGGGCTCCACAGGTTGTAGCTGAGACGAATCAGCGTTTTCAAGGCAGAGGTTGCCTCTTGAGCTGAAAATAGGTCAACTTATAAATGTGAAGTCAAATGTGTTTAAGTAAACTTTAAAAACCTCAGCTCAGGCTCAATGAATCTTTCTCAAATCTAGGCCACAAAGTCTAACACTGATGGTTTTCATCATTCCTCAGTAATAAGAGACTGGTTTGTAATCTATAGGCCGATATAGTCACTAATTCAGAAATGTAATAAATCAAATAAAATGGTATTTGTCACATACAAGCCCTTAACCAAAAATGCAGTTCAACAAATTAAGTTAAGAAAATATTTACAAAATAAACTTTTTTTTAAACGTAACACAAGAAAATTACATAACAATAACGAGGCTATATACAGGGGTTAGCGGTGTTGAATCAATGTGCGGGGGTACAGGTTAGTTGAGGTAATTTATAAAGGGACTATGCATAGTGAATGTAAATAGTCGGGGTGGCATTTGATTAATTGTTCAGCAGTCTTATGGCTTGGAGGTAAAAGTTGTTAAGGAACCTTTTGGTCCCAGACTTGGCACTCCGTTACCACTTGCTGTGCGGTAGCAGAGAGAACAGTCTATGACTAGGGTCACTGCAAGACCTTGAGATTCAGAATTCAGTGCAATCAATTCAAATGTATATTATAACTTACCTTCTTGGCTGGGCGTAAGGTATCAAGAATGATAATATTTTCATGTATTTCCATTCTTTCTGATTGGTTCCCCCAGTACCACTGGGCTGGGCCTTCCGTAGGTGCCTTACAAAAGTGTCACGGAGGGACTTCCATCTGGTTTTGCACAATTCAACTTCTGTGAAGAGTAAAATAGAATTGATTGTTAACCAAAAACAGAACATTTATTTTGTCACTTTGCATCTGGAGACTCTATTTGCAGCCTGGCCTTCACCTATTGTCTTGGATTCGAGACAGTGTTGCAGTGCATTATGGAGACCTGTGAGGCCATAGAGAGAAGGATGCTGGCGACCCACTGAGGAAACGTAGAGACAAACTTCTCAAGAGTTTAATAAAACATATTATGATCACCAAACTCAGGGAGATGTTTTTTTATTTGTATTATAAAGGAACCTTCTCCGTGGTGCTACTCGCCCTTGTGGATGACAAATACGGCTTCACAGCTATTCAGGTGAGGGATTTTAGGAGAAACGGCGACGACGGAGTCTATGCCAACTCCCCATTTGGAAGGGCAATGGCGTCAAAAACCCTGCAGGTGCCCCAAGATGCCTTTTTGCCTGGGGGCGAAGATTTGGGAAAGATACCATACAACATGCTGGGGGACACTGCCTTCCCACTAAAGCCCTCCCTGATTAGGCCATAGGCCGGGCACAACATCAGCTATGAGAAATACATCTTTATCTATCTTCTCTGTCGAGCTAGAATGACAGTGGAGAAGGCATTCGGGATCCTTGCGGCCAGATGGAGGATCCTGTACAAGAAAATCAACCTACTGCCATGCAAGGTTGATACCCTAGTGATTGCAACGTGCATCCCCCATAACATCCTCACAAAGCCTTGTGATATGGAGATATGACTACAGCAGGGATGAGGTAAGGCATGAGAGGCATAGCCATCCAGGCCAACAGAGCAGGTCAGGAAGCAGTTTCTGTCAGGCAAAAGTTTACAAAGTATTTCACCTCTGTGGCAGGCAGAATTGACTTCCAGGAAAGAATGGTTGTATCTACGCCTACTTCGAAGCAGTGTGTGTGTGTGTGTGTGTGTGTGTAGTTAAAAAATCCTTCTACCTGATTTATCAACATGGGACAGTAAGTTCAACTTTGACAACATCTTCATTTGTTTTGTGTATTCATTCTACACTTTGCAACTATTGTACAATTCCACCATTATTTCAACAATTAACAAAAAGACATGAACATTTGAGAAATGGAAATACTAGTAATTTTTCACCTAATTTCTCACATGACTGTTGGCTTCAGAGGACTTCTGTATTCACAAAAGCATACAGCACACATGCCATTCACATTCAGCTAGCTGGTTTGTTTTATACTGGAGGATGAACATCGGGTTGTTATACTTTACCTGAAATGCGCATGGTCTTTGCTATCTCTCTCTAGACCACGTATTTTTTAGTTGGATCCTTGTAGTATCTTGAAGATGTGCGAGGATACTGTCATTAACACAAAAACTGTCCGAGTATTTCCCAACAAGCCCTGGGTGTCTAAGGACCTGAAAATATGCCTCAATGAAAGGAAGATTACATTCCTGAAAGGAGATACTGATGCTGTAAAGGAGAAAGAAAATTAAGTCAGGTCAGAAATATGAAAGACAAAAAGGACTTCAAGGTGTTCGGTTCTAATTCTCAGATTAAAAAAACTCTGTGGACACTATGAAAGCTTAACCAAGTTTATTCTTCAGAGGGTTAGGTATAGCTGCATTTAGACATTTTCACACAAGCACTGATATTTAACCCTTCCTCCTAGGCTGAGTCTCCTCCTACACATCTGTAAAAACATTGTATCTTTACTGCTCAGCAGGACACTGATACGGTCCATACACTTCTTTCTCCCTTAACGTGACCTGACCTGACCTCAACCCCCTTCATCACTAATCCATGGCGCTCTCCCCTTATCAATGCCTGCCACCTGATCGCTTTCCCTGCAAGTCAGCACCTTACAAGCTTAATTGTACACACTATATACCCTCCTCCTACAGATAACCATTAACTTCTGGTGTAGATCCTCTAACCCTAAGCACTCAATATTTCAATAGAATCCCTGATATAATGTAAAGGTTATACATTACCCTCTCTCCCTCAGTGACATGAATAAGTATATTTCATATTCTCAGAACCCAACAAAGGATAAAGTGGAACAGAGGTTCTGTACAGGCAATCCAAGACAAGCATAGGAAGGGCTTAATGCAATGATGGGAAGAGAAAGGAAAAGAGAGCAGTAATACGGCAGACTGTTCATCCTTTGTAAACGACCTAAACTTTTTTTTTAATGGAAGATTTGATACTATTGATTTTAAAGACTAATGTAAACAAATATGTGAGTATCCCTAAATGTTCTCCTGTCCAGATAACAGAGAATGATGTGGCCTCATGCTTGTTAAATATTAAGCACACAAAGCACAGGGCCCAGACAGACAATGGGGTAAAGTACTGAAGGTCTGCGCTGACCAGCTCAAGGGAGTTCTCACACGACTGTTTCAACTCCTGCTGAGCACCTATACAGTGCCAAAATCTTGGAAGTCGGGGGCCAAATCACCAAATGACTTTCGACCTGTGGCCCTCCTTTTGGCCAAATGCATGGAAAGGGTTGTTAGTAAACACCTTACCCTTTCCATAGGAGATCAACTGGATCTGTTATAGTTTGCCTATAAAGCACAGAGGGGGACTGAGGATGATACCCTGACCTTGCTGAGCATGGTGGCTAGTCACCTTTAACATGTAAAATCATATGCAACCGTTTTATTTATTGATTTTAGTTCAGCTTTCAATACAATGCAAATACACACACTGCTGAAACGACTACTGGACCTGAATGTCAACGGAGGCCTCGCAGGTTGGATCAAGGATTTTAAAACTACCCGCCCACCGAATGGGGCCCACTTTGATGAACTGACCCTGAACACAGGCTTCACTGCTGTTGTTCTCTATGTACACTAACGAGATGAACATCCAAGGAAACAATGTTTTTAAGTATGCGTATGACATGGCTCTGGTGGGACTGTTTTTTTAAAGCTGCTACGTCGGATATGGACAGCTATTTTAAACAGGCCATCAACCTTCAACAATGGTGCCGGTCAAGTGGCCTCCACCTCAATGTGGGAAAGACAAAGGAGATGATCATCAATGGCAGCAACATACCAATGTCCCAACCACCATCTCTGAACGACCAACCAGTTGATAAGCTGAGTTTTGCAGAGAATGCAGACTGTATTTTATTTTTTTAAGCAAGCCAGCGCCTGTTCTTAATCAGGAAATTAAAGGGGTTTGGGGTCAGCCAGGATGTTCTGGAGAGGATATACAGCGGCTTGGTGGAGAGCATCCTCACGTTCAGTATGACAGTCTGGTGTGGTAATCTGAGCATGAGGAGCAAAGGCAAACTGACCAGAACAGTAAACACAGCCAGGAAAGTAATTGATTGACTGTTCCACAAGTCAACCAAAATGAAGGCACTGGCTGCCGTAGGCGACACCCCCCACCCACCCACCCTCTACACCCTCAGTTCAAGAGGCTTCCTTCTGGCAGGCGCTTCAGAATGCTCATGGCCAAGAAGAGCGTGTTCAAACATTAATTAGTTCCCTGTGCTGTTGGACTACTAAATGCAATGGAAATTGCATCAGTACATGTACTTATCTATCCAGTGCAGTTGGGTCAGTGGTCGTTTGTGAGTGAATGTATTCATGTCCTCTATGTTGTTAGTGTATGCAACATGGACTGACTGGTTTAAATGTGTCTGATGTGAGAATGTATGTGATCCTTTTAATGGAAGGTGATGCCAAAGAAAAATATCCATCCTGGATGGACAATAAAGCACCCACATTGGCTTTTGTTTACAGGAAGTACGGGAAGTATGTTCGTTGTGAGAACAAATTAATTGAATGGAGGCAGGACTTCCAGACTTGATATGGCGGTTGGCAACCAACTTTAAGGTGCATTACCGCCTCCAACTGGAATCGAGTGTGAACCTCAGTTCAACTTTCAATCACCCACGTTGGTATATGCTCCTAAAAAAGCAATGAGAATCTGAGCATGAGTTGAGTTGAATATGTCCATGTGTGTATATGCTCCTAAAAACCAATGAGATTGGAGATGCGGAACCTGCAGCGTGTTCAAGTGTCATAAATAGAATCAAGTTCTATTTTAATTTTAGTGGCTGGCTATGCAGACGCTCGTTGATGCGTGCGAGCAGTGAGGGTGCAATGATTTGAATAATATGTATGTGTACATTTATTTTGCAATGCTCCCGCACCGTGACGCGAGTGGTGTGGTCAGCATGTTAGGGTCCAAGCCGAATTTCTTCTGTCTCCTGAAATCCACGATCAGCTCCTTTTATTTGTTGATGTTGAGGGAGAGGTTATTTTCCTAGCACCATTCCACCAGGGCCCTCACCTCCTCCCTTTAGGCTGTCTCATCATTGTTGGTAATCCGGCCTACCACTGTTGTGTCCGCAAACTTGATGATTGAGTTGGAGGTGTGCATGGCCATGCAGTCATGGGTGAACAGGGAGTACAAGAGGGGAATGAGAACACACCCTTGTGTGGCCCCTGTGTTGACGATCAGCGTAGTGGAGGTGTTGTTTCCTACCTTCACCGCCTGGGGGTGTCCCGTCAGGAATTCCAGGACCCAGTTGCACAGGGCGAGGTTCAGACCCACGGACCCGAGCTTAATGATGAGTTGGAGGGTACTATCGTGGCAGCATACGCATGAAACTGAAAGCGCGAACCACTGCTTTTAATCAGGGCAAGGTGACTGGTAACATGACTGAATACAAACAGTGCAGTTATTCCCTCCGCAAGGCTATCAAACAAGCTAAGCGTCAGTACAAGAGGTATGTGGCAGGGTCTACAGTCAATTACGGACTACAAGAAGAAAACCAGCCCAGTCACGGACCAGGATGTCTTGCTCCCAGGCAGACTAAATAACTTTTTTGCCCGCTTTGAGGACAACACAGTGCCACTGACACGGCCTGCAACAAAAACATGCGGCCTCACCTTCACTGCAGCCGAGGTGAGTAAAACATTTAAACGTGTTAACCCTCGCAAGGCTGCAGGCCCAGACGGCATCCCCAGCCGCGCCCTCAGAGCATGCGCAGACCAGCTGGCTGGTGTGTTTACGGACATATTCAATCGATCCCTATACCAGTCTGCTGTTCCCACATGCTTCAAGAGGGCCACCATTGTTCCTGTAGCACTCACTCACCGCCCCGTAGCACTCACTTCCGTCATCATGAAGTGCTTTGAGAGACCAGTCAAGGACCATATCACCTCCACCCTACCTGACACCCTAGACCCACTCCAATTTGCTTACCGCCCAAATAGGTCCACAGACGATGCAATCTCAACCACACTGCACACTGCCCTAACCCATCTGGACAAGAGGAATACCTATGTGAGAATGCTGTTCATCGACTACAGCTCGGCATTTAACACCATAGTACCCTCCAAGCTCGTCATCAAGCTCGAGACCCTGGGTCTCGACCCCGCCCTGTGCAACTGGGTACTGGACTTCCTGACGAGCCGCCCCCAGGTGGTGAGGGTAGGCAACAACATCTCCACCCCGCTGATCCTCAACACTGGGGCCCCACAAGGGTGCGTTCTGAGCCCTCTCCTGTACTCCCTGTTCACCCACGACTGCGTGGCCACGCACGCCTCCAACTCAATCATCAAGTTTGCGGACGACACAACAGTGGTAGGCTTGATTACCAACAACGACGAGACGGCCTACAGGGAGGAGGTGAGGGCCCTCGGAGTGTGGTGTCAAGAAAATAACCTCACACTCAACGTCAACAAAACTAAGGAGATGATTGTGGACTTCAGGAAACAGCAGAGGGAACACCCCCCTATCCACATCGATGGAACAGTAGTGGAGAGGGTAGCAAGTTTTAAGTTCCTCGGCATACACATCACAGACAAACTGAATTGGTCCACTCACACAGACAGCATCGTGAAGAAGGCGCAGCAGCGCCTCTTCAACCTCAGGAGGCTGAAGAAATTCGGCTTGTCACCAAAAGCACTCAAAAACTTCTACAGATGCACAATCGAGAGCATCCTGGCGGGCTGTATCACCACCTGGTACGGCAACTGGTCCGCCCACAACCGTAAGGCTCTCCAGAGGGTAGTGAGGTCTGCACAACGCATCACCGGGGGCAAACTACCTGCCCTCCAGGACACCTACACCACCCGATGTTACAGGAAGGCCATAAAGATCATCAAGGACATCAACCACCCGAGCCACTGCCTGTTCACCCCGCTATCATCCAGAAGGCGAGGTCAGTACAGGTGCATCAAAGCTGGGACCGAGAGACTGAAAAACAGCTTCTATCTCAAGGCCATCAGACTGTTAAACAGCCACCACTAACACTGAGTGGCCGCTGCCAACACACTGACTCAACTCCAGCCACTTTAATAATGGGAATTGATGGGAAATGATGTAAAATATATCACTAGCCACTTTAAACAATGCTACCTTATATAATGTTACTTACCCTACATTATTCATCTCATATGTATACGTATATACTGTACTCTATATCATCGACTGCATCCTTATGTAATTACATGTATCACTAGCCACTTTAACTATGCCACTTTGTTTACATACTCATATCATATGTATATACTGTACTTGATACCATCTACTGTATCTTGCCTATGCTGCTCTGTACCATCACTCATTCATATATCTCTATGTACATATTCTTATCCCCTTACACTGTGCATAAGACAGTTTTGGAATTGTTAGTTAGATTACTTGTTGGTTATTACTGCATTGTCGGAACTAGAAGCACAAGCATTTCGCTACACTCGCATTAACATCTGCTAACCATATGTATGTGACATAAATTTGATTTGATTTTTTGAAGGCTGAGCTGTAATCAATGAACACCATTCTTACAAAGGTACTCCTCTTGTCCAGATGGGATAGGGCAGTGTGCAGTGCGATGGCGATTGCATTGTCTGTGGATCTATTAGGGCGGTATGCAAATTGAAGTGGGTCTAGGATGTCAGGTAAGGTGGATGTGATATGATCCTTAACTAGCCTCTCAAAGCACTTCATGATGACAGGAGTGAGTGCTACAGGGCGATAGTCATTTAGTTCAGTTTTCTTTATTGGTTACAGGAACAATGGTGGACATCTTGAAGCAAGTAGAGACAGAAGACTGGGATATGGGATTGAATATGTCCGTAAACACTCCAGCCAGCTGGTCTGCGCATGCTCTGAGGACGCGGCTAATTTGTTTTGATTTAGAATGGCCTGTTATCAAATGGGCAGTAACAGGGACAGAGGGGAAAATGACATCATCCGGTTATACACTCAAATAGGGAATGGGGAAGCAGCTTTCCCGCCTGTTTTTCCGGGTAGGCTACTCTGGTTATTTCACTCCCACATCAACCACTGTTTGAGGAGCAAGCAGCCTCACGCTGTGTGACCGGTGAAACTCCATCCAAACTCTATGCCATGGGCTCCCCAACCATGTTCTGGCAGCTAACAAGTGCTTATTTTGGGAAACCATGTGAAATCTGTTTGGGAACATTGAAAGTAACACATTTTCACAACAAAACCTATTTAATTAAACCTTCTGCATGCTTGAGAAAGTAATGATGGAGAAAGGGGAGGAGATGGAAGCCCACAGTGGTGAGAAATTCTGTAGCTAAGCTGTGTCATCTTATTAATTATAAAAATTCACTATTACTAGGCTATTCAAAATCAAATACAAATTCACTATTGTATGCTAACTCTGTAAGCCGGCCCTGCACAATCAATGATTGTGGGGTGGCAGGGTAGCCTAGTGGTTAGAGCATTGGACTAGTAACCGAAAGGTTGCAAGTTCAAATCCCCGAGCTGACAAGGTACAAAATCTGTCGTTAACCCACTGTTGCTAGGCCGTCATTGAAAATAAGAATTTGTTCTTAACTGACTTGCCTAGTAAAATAAAGGTAAAATAAAAAAATTCAATGATCCAACTGCATTGTCTATACATTCTCTCCCAGATGCATGAATAGAAACTTTGGAGCGTAGCATAAGGTAACCCGTCCATCCAGTATGCATAACAACACAGTCCACCCTCAAAGCCGATTTACTAGAATTTGTATAATTTTGGATTATAGGCTAGTTTAATTAAAGACCTCTTAAATCTGTTTTTTAGCCTGTTGATCAATTTAAAGAAAGAAGATCAATCACAGTGAGGAGTTAAAAGCACGATACTGTTTTGTGATTTTTTTCATTTTCGATTGCATTGATGTCCGAGTGGTTAGAAGGACAACAGAGCCCTGAGTGCCAGGCCATTAGCTAGTTGGATACTACCCTAGCATGTCCAAGAGTATATAAGAGGAGATTCCACGACTCAACGGTCATGTGGAATTTTACTGCAGTCATGACTGCTGGTGTGGCGGTATTATGGTCACCGCAACACCCCTAACCGTCCTCAACAGCACTACAAATCCACAAAGCAGCATCCATTATCATACCAAAACCTTGATCTTAGTTGGGCTAGGATAACAGTACTTTAGATCTCAGGGCGGGTGACATCACCACACGATGGCTACTAGGGCTTTCTCACTTTGTCTTTCCTTGATTACTCGCATCCTATCTCCTCACCTGTATCCACAAAGCAGCAACTGTATTGGAGAAGGTAATAGGTCCCTCCCCTCTGACTTCTCCACTGGGTTTTTAGAAGGAGATGAGGAATCGAGGAAGAATGAATTGAGAGAGAGCCTAGCACTCACCTGTCAACTAGCTCACATGTGCCACACACTCACCCCTCTGTTACACTCACTGACCTCCTTGTCCTCATCAACCTCAGCAGCCAGCAGAGCAGACTGTGTGAACTGAGTTCTACTGTCGGTGGCATAGGAGGAGGTGAAAAGGGTGTGACTGTAGCAGACGTGAGCTGTAGTTGAGTTCTAGTCGCCATTGTGATGAGATGTCATTCCCGCTGAGACTTGGAAGTGCCACTGACACGGCCTGCAACGAAAACATGCGGTCTCTCCTTCACTGCAGCCGAGGTGAGTAAGACATTTAAACGTGTTAACCCTCGCAAGGCTGCAGGCCCAGACGGCATCCCCAGCCGCGCCCTCAGAGCATGCGCAGACCAGCTGGCCGGTGTGTTTACGGACATATTCAATCAATCCCTATACCAGTCTGCTGTTCCCACATGCTTCAAGAGGGCCACCATTGTTCCTGTTCCCAAGAAAGCTAAGGTAACTGAGCTAAACGACTACCGCCCCGTAGCACTCACATCCGTCATCATGAAGTGCTTTGAGAGACTAGTCAAGGACCATATCACCTCCACCCTACCTGACACCCTAGACCCACTCCAATTTGCTTACCGCCCAAATAGGTCCACAGACGATGCAATCTCAACCACACTGCACACTGCCCTAATTCATCTGGACAAGAGGAATACCTATGTGAGAATGCTGTTCATCGACTACAGCTCGGCATTCAACACCATAGTACCTTCCAAGCTCGTCATCAAGCTCGAGACCCTGGGTCTCGACCCCGCCCTGTGCAACTGGGTACTGGACTTCCTGACGGGCCGCCCCAGGTGGTGAGGGTAGGCAACAACATCTCCTCCCCGCTGATCCTCAACACTGGGGCCCCACAAGGGTGCGTTCTGAGCCCTCTCCTGTACTCCTGTTCACCCACGACTGCGTGGCCACGCACGCCTCCAACTCAATCATCAAGTTTGCGGACGACACAACAGTGGTAGGCTTGATTACCAACAACGACGAGACGGCCTACAGGGAGGAGGTGAGGGCCCTCGGAGTGTGGTGTCAGGAAAATAACCTCACACTCAACGTCAACAAAACTAAGGAGATGATTGTGGACTTCAGGAAACAGCAGAGGGAACACCCCCCTATCCACGTCGATGGAACAGTAGTGGAGAGGGTAGCAAGTTTTAAGTTCCTCGGCATACACATCACAGACAAACTGAATTGGTCCACTCACACAGACAGCATCGTGAAGAAGGCGCAGCAGCGCCTCTTCAACCTCAGGAGGCTGAAGAAATTCGGCTTGTCACCAAAAGCACTCACAAACTTCTACAGATGCACAATCGAGAGCATCCTGGCGGGCTGTATCACCGCCTGGTACGGCAACTGCTCCGCCCTCAACCGTAAGGCTCTCCAGAGGGTAGTGAGGTCTGCACAACGCATCACCGGGGGCAAACTACCTGCCCTCCAGGACACCTACACCACCCGATGTTACAGGAAGGCCATAAAGATCATCAAGGACATCAACCACCCGAGCCAGCCTGTTCACCCCGCTGTCATCCAGAAGGCGAGGTCAGTACAGGTGCATCAAAGCTGGGACCGAGAGACTGAAAAGCAGCTTCTATCTCAAGGCCATCAGACTGTTAAACAGCCACCACTAACATTGAGTGGCTGCTGCCAACACACTGACACTGACTCAACTCCAGCCACTTTAATAATGGGAATTGATGGGAAATGATGTAAATATATCACTAGCCACTTTAAACAATGCTACCTTATATAATGTTACTTACCCTACATTATTCATCTCATATGCATATATATACTGTACTCTATCATCGACTGCATCCTTATGTAATACATGTATCACTAGCCACTTTAACTATGCCACTTTGTTTACATACTCATCTCATATGTATATACTGTTCTCGATACCATCTACTGTATCTTGCCTATGCTGCTCTGTACCATCACTCATTCATATATCCTTATGTACATATTCTTTATCCCCTTACACTGTGTATAAGACAGTAGTTTTGGAATTGTTAGTTAGATTACTTGTTGGTTATTACTGCATTGTCGGAACTAGAAGCACAAGCATTTCACTACACTCGCATTAACATCTGCTAACCATGTGTATGTGACAAATAAAATTTGATTTGATTTGAAGTAGTGTCTACACCTGTCAATCATGAATGGATCTATATTTTAATACTGTAAGCGTCTCGGCTACAGGAGGATCCCCTCCTGCAATTATGCTCTGATTTACTTCATTCTGCTACACTCACTGTCCTCCTTCAGTGGTTGGCATGCTAGCTACAAATGTAATTTGATTAGGGATTAGGGGCCAGGTCAGCCATACAGGGATGGAACTCATATATTACATAGCTAATTTGCAGCCCATGTAAAAGTGACCCTTCGCTGTGGTCACTCTCCAGGGTATTCTTCTCTTGCCTCCACTATCCATGCTCTACCCTTTTGGTTATAGTGGATTAGAGATTATTTATGGCATGCATTGCGAATGCAGACATGATGGGATTAGTATTGGCCTCGTGGGCATGTCCAATGCACTTGTACATGTGGCTTGTCATTTCTATACTGAAACAGGAATCGCAAATCCTCACATTTTTTAAAAACGTTTTGCTGATGTTTTCTCCATTTTGAAATGATACTACAAGAAATAGGAAAAGCACTGATATCTGAGAAATTGTGTGTTAATCATTTGCTAATAACTTGAAATCAAAGAAAATGCTTATACTGTTAAAATCAGTGTGTGGGTTTTTCTTTTTCATTAGACAATTAATGAGGATTACCATGTTGAAGGATACCACATTTAACTTCTACAGCTACTGCACATGCCTTCATTAAATCGATTGATTAGTGCAAGCCCTACCCTTGAAATGAAGGTAGGCCTTACGGATGACATGCTCAGGAGAGAAGCATTATCAGCAAATTTCACGATCAAGAGGGTGTGCAGAAAGGAATATTTTAAAATTCATTTAATTTAATTTCAAAATACATGTTGCTTGAAATAAAGTTGCAATTTGTTAGCTTCATGTTATGTATCATCCTGGTGTAATTATATGCAGTTCAAAATTATCACCACAACGTGTCGTCGCTAACATTTGTATTATAGCCTAGCTTAGCTAGAGGTCCTAAGGGGAGGTCGATAATACATGCCCTAGCACAAGCTAGCGGTTCATTAAAACTACAGTATGTTTCTTAATTGAAACTAAGTGGGCGATACATCTGAGTAAAATACAGTTGGGTTTTGGAGGACGCAGACAAAGAGCTAGGAGAGAGATTAATAGCAGGGTAATTACTGCTGCTCGCTAACTTTGATGTAAACAATGTGGTCGTCAAACATTGGACTCGTATGCTAGTTACAGTTATAGTTTAGTTATAGTGTTTGTTGTCTTCACAGAAATGAAGGTAAGGTGAGCATTTTCTACCTTCATTACGCTAGACCTGTGGTTATTTGCTGTGCTAGTTAACAATTATGGTGCGCGGCAACAACGGATGTTCACTGGGGAACCTCTTGGTTGTGCGTGCATATAGAACGTGTGATTGTTTTGACAGTGGAAAGGTCTTTACTGTACTCTATATTCATGAGGTAATTTTTATGGGAAATGTCAGATACAGACCAGCTAAAAAAAAATATTCCAATTTTCCATACCTTGGTCTCTGAGCTATTGAATTGCAAATATTCTCTATAAATATATGAATAAATTAATGTTGTGGGGTGGGGGGTGTTTTTCATAAACTCAAACCAACAGAACACAAAAACAACACAACCACCACACCTGATACACACCACAACATGCCCACACCTGTCCATGAACGTACAAATACACAGTAGCCTCCCCTTTCAATACACAGTTCAGCCCTCGAGTTTGTTATTGGCAGTGAGTATGATGCTTTCCCATGAATAGCTATAAAAAACAAAATCAGCAATTACACAAGTTACAAAACTTTCTTTGATATTGGTCACCAATATTTACATTTCCCAACAGACATAAACGAGATGGATGGATATAAATTCCTAGATACAATGATATGATAGTACAGGCATTATCCTAAAATGGTGTCAGTTTCAAATCAAACTTTATTTGTCACATGCGCCGAATACAACAGGTGTAGACCTTACCATGAAATGCTTACTTACAAGCCCTTAACCAACTGTGCAGTTCAAGAAAGAGTTAAGAAAAGATTTACCAAATAAACAAAAGTAAAACATTATTAAAGTAACACAATAAAATAACAGTAACGAGGCTAAATACATGGTTACCGGTACTGAGTCAATGTGCAGGGGTACAGGTTAGTTGAGGTAATTTGTACATGTAGGTAGGGGTGAAGTGACTATGCATAGATAATAAACAGCGAGTAGCAGCAGTGTAAAAAACAAATTTGGGGGGGTGTCAATGTAAATAGTCCAGGTAGCCATTTGATTAATTGTTCAGTAGCCTTATGGCTTGGAGGTAGAAGCTGTTAAGGAGCCTTTTGGTCCTAGACTTGGCGCTCCAGTACCGCATGGTAGCAGAGAGAACAGTCTATGACTTGGGTGACTGGAGTGTTTGACAATTTTTTGGGGCTTTCCTCTGACACCGCCTAGTATATAGGTCCTGGATAGCAGGAAGCTTGGCCCCAGTGATGTACCGGGCTGTACTCACTAACCTCTATAGCGCCTTATGGTCAGATGCCAAGCAGTTGCCATACCAGGTGGTGATGCAACCGGTCAGGATGCTCTCGATGGTCCAGCTGTATAACTTTTTGAGGATCTGGGGACCCATGCCAAATCTTTTCAGTCTCCTGAGGGGAAAAGATGTTGTCGTGCCCTCTTCACGACTGTCTTGGTGTGTTTGGACCACGATAGTTCGTTGATGATGTGGACACCTAGGAACTTGAAACTCTCGACCGGCTCCACTACAGCCCTGTTCACGTTAATATGGGCCTGCTTGTTTTCGGATTGATACAGTTTTTCATCAAATGTTTTAAAGACTGTTAATTCTGGAAAAATCCATTACCATGCTAACATCCGGGTGTTTATTATATTTAAGTTAAGAAGTGTTCAACTGTTGAAGGGTGTCAACATTATCTAAGCTGTTTTCTTTCTGTTCTAGTATTTCTAATTCTTTATTGGTCTTATTTTTCTAACGTAAAGACTAAGACATGATACAACCTCATATAAACTCAGCAAAAAAATAAACATCCCTTTTTGGACCCCGTCTTTCAAAGATAATTCGTAAAAATATGAATAGCTACACAGATCTTCATTGTAAAGGGTTTAAACACTATCCATGCTTGTTCAATGAACCATAAACAATTAATGAACATGCACCTGTGGAATGGTCGTTAAGACACTAACAGACGATAGGCAATTAAGGTCACAGTTATGAAAACTTAGGACACTAAAGAGGCCTTTCTACTGACTCTGGAAAAACACCAAAAGAAAGATGCTCAGGGTCCCTGCTCATCTGCGTGAACGTGCCTTAGGTATTCTGCAATGAAGCATGAGGACTGCTGATGTGGCCATGGCAATAAATTGCAATGTCTGTACTGTGAGACGCCTAAGACAGAGCTACAGGGAGACGGGACGGACAGCTGTTCATCCTCGCAGTGGCAGACCACGTGTAACACCTGTGCAGGATCGGTACATCCAAACATCACACTGCAGGACAGGTACAGGATGGCAACAACAACTGCCCGAGATACACCAGGAACGCACAATCCCTCTATCAGTGCTCAGACTGTCCGCAATAGGCTGAGCGAGACTGGACTGAGGGCTTGTTGGCCTTTTGTAAGGCAGGTCCTCACCAGACATCACCGGCAACAATGTCGCCTATGGGCACAAACCCACCGTCGCTGGACCAGACAGGACTGGCAAAAACTGCTCTTCACTGACGAGTGGTGGTTTTGTCTTTCCAGGTCGGATTTGTGTTTCAACTTCGAAGGAATGAGCGTTACACTGAGGCCTGTACTCTGGAGTGGGATCGATTTGGAGGTGGAGGGTCCGTCATGGTCTGGGGCGGTGTCACAGCATCATCAGACTGAGCTTGTTGTCATTGCAGGCAATCTCAACGCCGTGCGTTACAGGGAAGACATCCTCCTTCCTCATGTGGTACCCTTCCTGCAGGCTCATCCTGACATAACCCTCCAGCATGACAATGCCACCAGCCATACTGCTCGTTTTGTGCACGATTTCCTGCAAGACAGGAATGTCAGTGTTCTGTCATGGCCAGCGAAGAGCCCGGATCTCAATCCCATTGAGCACGTCTGGGCCCTGTTGGATCGGAGGGTGAGGGCTAGGGCCATTTCCCCCAGAAATGTCCGGGAACTTGTAGGTGCCTTGGTGGAAGAGTGGGGTGACATCTCACAGCAAGAACTGGCAAATCTGGTGCAGTCCATGAGGAGATCTGGCCACACCAGATACTGACTTACTTTTGATATTGACCCCCCCTTGTTCAGGGACACATTATTCCATCTCTGTTAGTCACATGTCTGTGGAACTTGTTGAGTTTATGTCTCAGTTGTTGAGTCTTAAGTTCATGCAAATATTTACACGTTAAGTTTGCTGAAAATAAACGCAGTTGACAGTGAGAGGACTCAGTAATGTAATGAGTACTTTTGGGTGTCAGGAAAAAATGTGATGTAAAAAAGTACTTATTTTCTTTATGAATGTAGTGAAGTAAAAGTTGTAAAAAATATGAATAGTAAAGTACAGAGCCTAAAATATGACTTAAATAGTACTTCAAATTATTACTTAAGTACTTTACACCACTGAGTGGTGGAGAATGCCATCCCAAGCTTTCCCAAACCTTTCACTTTCTATTGCTGATAGGCGAGTTTCTTGAAAAATAAACAATGTTACCATTATTCTTTTTCAAATAAGAAAATACCTTAATTATTTTGGGCTGGGTGCACAATTCCATGTCACACACGTTCATGTATTCAGGTAGCCTAGTGGTTAGAGCATTGGACTAGTATCCAAAAGGTTGCAAGATCGAATCCCCGAGCTGACGAGGTAAAAAATCTGTCGTTCTGCCCCTGAACAAGGCAGAACTGTTTGTAGGCCGTCATTGAATATAAGAATTTGTTGCCTAGTTAAATAAAGGTAAAACAAAAATAAATAACAAATCATTGTTATCCACCACGTGTGGTATTGAGATGGGTCTTTACACATATGTTTTTCTTATATTGACTCCATACATTATGTATGCTCTTGATACACTACATAAACATCTATAATAAAAATAGTGTTGATCAATCCTCAATGTTCTTAGTGGACATGTATTCACAAGACATAGAATAAACTCTTAACAAATTGTAATTCTGGCTGATGGTCGGTCAAGAAACATATCTGAACTCAAATGAGGGGCCAGAGATGGGGTATTTGACTGATTATTTGATACAGGTCTGATAGGTCGTCGGCTCCTCGGTGCAGTAGATAGTTTAGTTTAACTGTCAAGAGTGTGAAAGACTGCTTTGCTCTGGGGACCACAGGAAATCGCAGGCCTTTGCCTGCTCTCCATGCTTTACAGCAACAAGTGTAATCATAAGGGAAGCTAACAGCCTGAGCTGGACGAGAGGGAAAAGCTTTAGACGTTTGGTTAGCAATTGCAGTGTTTCATTTATTTCCCTTTATCGTCCATCCCCTCGCAAAGGGCAGATGACTGGCTAGAGAAAGTGGGTCTGTGTGAAGGGCAACAAGGGAGGAAGGAGGAAATAGAAATGGGCCATGAACCGCAGTGTCACCATGAGAGGGCAAAATAGTTTAAAAAAAACTTCTTTCATCCCCTGAATTGTCCATTTTACCAATCGACTTCCATGATGGCGAAACCAGAGCCTGCTTTTACTCCGCAAGCTCCTCCTCTTCCACCACAAACCTGTCCTCTGTCATCTACCTGATGTGTCTCTTCCCACACCCTCTCTCCTTACTCACATTGATCCTTAAGGAGGAGGGAAATGGTTTTAGTTTATACTAGACTGTAATGAGCCTATGACAAAGGCAGAGGGAGGAAAAACCTGTGTATGAAAGAAGAGAGGGAAGGAGAGCAAGATGGAGAGCAGCTCTTATTTGTGCTCCTGCTCGAAGGGAGGCGGGCAATTAGATTGTGTTTTGTAGGGTAATAGATTTCCTCCTGACATTTCTTTCTCTAATGCTGTAAACCAGCCATCTGCCGAGCTGTAATGAGGAGACATGGGCCTTTGTGGACAATTCAATTCAGTTAGACCCTTCTGCTGTATGGTGCTGGATAGCTGGAGCAGCTCAAACACATCATTCTGCCTCTGGCGCCGCAGTAACTTGATAATACCTGAGACGTGACAGCTGGGGTGGGCTGTATCATCCTGGTACTAGGGATGACCATGAGTAATCTAGTACTCAAACAGATGTCAACACTCCATCTTAATTCAGAGACCCAAATTTCAAATACTGTAAAACTATTTGGTGGAATGTGCTTTTGTGGCTTGTCGTGGGAAAAAAAATGCAATTTTAACTGATGGGTTTCACAAGCTACATTCTGTGCCATAGGCTACTTTGCGAACTGCTAGTGCCATTTAGAAATGGTTAGCCTAGGCTATAAACCCCCTAAACATAGTGTATTTTCATTAGAACATACTCAGCCAACAGATATAGTGGCTGTAATTCATCACCATGCAGTGTACAATGTGGAACTGAAAATTCCAAAGAACAGGCAGAATAAACTACATCGAGCACCTGTAGCCCTTTTTTTCTCTCGAAAATACAGATTTTGGTTTGTAACCTTGAATTTTGTTATTTTATTTCAATGTGCCAAACTAAGCCTGTTTCAAATGATCACTCATTGAAACTGTTCCAGAAGCGCCAAATGCACATCACTTCGCACTGGCAAATGTTTTCATTGAGAAAAATATTGTTTTATTTTTTATTCTGTTATTACATCATGTTCTTTGCTATAAATAGTGTGTTGACTGTAATACGGGCACGGGAAATAAGAGTGTATTGCTAAATGAACAAAACCGCCATAGACATTTTACAAGGTTACTGCCTTTTTGAAGATTGTGTTCCATGATATAATATAATCAGTTTATATTACGGTTTCAATAAATAAATTAAACGTAAATAGTTTTTTATTGACTGAATATGAGGCAATTAGGATTTATCTGTAATAGTTCTGATTAATTAGGCATTGTTGCGCATAGATAGATAATTGCGTACCAATTGTTCTAAAAATAGTTATTTCCCTCCTGTTCTGAGTACTCTTAACTTTTATTATATGAAAAAGTCACCTCAAACCCATTTAAGATATGTTGGAGACTTCCTGTGATGTAATTTCAGAAATGGCAACTACACATTGGTTGGGTATTTTCCTCATAAATTAAAGTATTTAGTCAGAGTATTTTAGTAACTTATAATAAAATGTAAAAGGGGAAAGCAGGAAAAGGTAGTGGAGCTGCAACGATAGTCCTCTAGTAGGAGAAGCTAAAATTGTCTACGAAGCAGAGATTGCTAATGCTAACACAAAACAGCTAGCAGCAAAAGAACCCTCATTCCGTGATATGATAAAGAAGGAATTGCATGAGGCGCTCGCTGGCTTCGAGAAGATGTACGAAAATAACTGAATGAGTTCAAGAGGGTCATTAACCAGAAATTCAAAGGAAAAAAAGAGGAACTTCACCCCATATCTACAACAATTGGGGGATGCAGAACAGCGCATTGGGGAAATGTTTACGTGGAATACTGCGGTCAAGGACACACTTGTGCAGTCTTTGAAAGGCAAACACGCACTACAAGCAAAGTGGTAGAACTCGTTGTTTTCAAGTCATAATAACATTTAGACTTTATTCTGTGGCCGAGGGTATATTGGCCTTAGAGCATACCCGTATACAGTCTGATATGCCACGGCTGTCAGCCAATCAGCATTTAGGTCTTGAACCATCCAGTTTATAATCAAGGACATACTAGAAGATGACACTGACTTGGGAATCGAGAGAACACACAGAGCTCTGGCCTCAAACCCCCTCAGCGTTGCCCCACCAAGATCCATAGTTGCATGTTTCCTACAATTCTCCGTCAAAGAGAGTCCTCCGTGCAGCCTTGAAAAAGCCTGTTAACTTCCAAGGTCAACGGGTGTTATTTGATCAGGACTACGTGGGAAAGATATTGAGAAGAAGGAAGGAATACACAGCTATCAAGAAGGCACTATACGAGCAGGCTTCTTACGAACATGTGGACGAGGCGTCTGAGCACCTGAAGTCGAAGGGCATCCCAGTGGAGTATACCGCCAGAAGACCGGTGACTTTACCATTGGAAATACTCGAGCAGCTCCCCCCATGACCCGTGGTGTGCGAGCAGAGTCATGGAGAAACAGGGAGGTTTCCTCGGCGAGAGGACATTCACATTTGACTCAGACTCAGAAATTTCCAACGCGAAGATAGATGTTACTGAATAGGATTTAACAGACTTAAATTACAGCCAGCTGTTAGACATATTGGGCCGTTATGGTTGACTTTGCAAGAGAGAAAACAGCTCCCCAATTTTTCCCCACTGCTTTAAGGGTGAGTAGCCTGAAGTATGTGGCCTCTACTGGCACCTTAGGTATGGTCACGTTAATAACAGATCTATTAGCTAATGATGAATGACACTGACAACGTCATGGAAGGCTATAACATGAAGAGGATTCAATAAATGAATTGCATATGGTTGATGGCTTATATTAACACAGGTTATTATGGGCTATATACTCACCCCCTTAGCACACAATACCAATACACCTTTCTCTTTGACTCAAGCGATGTGTCTAGGCGACCAATACGTTTTGGTTGCAACTGCGGCATGCATTTTGATACTTGGCCGAGGGGCCTGTCCCCCAGACTCATCCCCCTCAAACTCCATAGGCAGTAGACAGTCCTCTGAACCCCCCTCTCTCCCGAACTTTCGCTCGCCTCCAGCACACACTCACTGCTGGAGCGAGTGACTTTGAACTTAGTGGCTAGCCCCAAGTCGTTACATATTTTTTATATATATTTTTTGTTGTTGTGCATTCTGCTATTTGCCTCATGACTCCTGCATGCTTTGTTGACTATGAACTTTCATTTCCCAACCCTGGGACAGACTGTTTGTTCCCACACTCGGGACTCATACTCTCTGTTGGTTACACTCATTTTTGGCCTCCCATCCCATTCTAACCACCTCTACGCCGGCTTTGTATTCATGTTACCTGATGAAATTGCTGTAAAATATTATATTTTTGCCATCTGATGCACATTCAGATGTCATAAATCAGCACTGCAGAGCTCTCCCTGTCCTCTGCCGTGCCTTGATTGTATTACTGTTGATGATATTTGGAAATATGCATGTACACCCTGGCCCATCTACAGTTGCTAGCCCCAATTCTGACATGTGCTCTAATATCTGCTTCACTGATTTCTGCTCTCATAAAAGCCTGGGTTTTCTGCATGTTAACACTAGAAGCTTATTACCTAAAATTGATCAATTGAAAGTGTGGGTTCACAGCTCCAATCCAGATGTGTTGGTCATTACTAAGACGTGGATAAGAAAGAGTGTTTTGTATACTGATGTTAACCTTTCTGGTTATAGTCTTTTTCAGCAAGACTGATCTTCCAAAGTTGGGGGAGTGGCAATCTTTACCAAGGATCACCTTCAGTGCTCAGTTGTCTCTACCAAGTCTGTCGCCAAACAATTTGATTTGCTGGTTTTAAGTATTACACTTTCAAATAGCTCTTTGTTGACTGTTGCTGGGTGCCATCGTCCTCCATCAGCACCGGCCTGTACCCTACCTGCCGTAAGCTCTCTCCTGGCTCCTTACACCTAAGTCTGAATTTGTTCTTCTAGGTGACCTAAATTGGGACATACTTAAACCACCTGACCAAGTCCTAAAGCAATGGGACTCCCTAAATCTTTCTCATATTATTACCAATCCCACAAGGTTTGACTCCAAACACCCAGAAAAGGCTACTCTTCTTGATGTTATCCCCACAAATAATCCTGATAGGTATCAGTCTGGTGTTTTCTGTAATGACCTTAGTGATCACTGTTTTACAGCCTGTGTTTGTATTGGCTGCTCAGTGAAACGAGCTGTCCTGATTTGTCATAGATGCTTGCTATAAAACTTTAATGAGCAAGCCTTCCTTCATGAACTGATAGAATCAGCTTGATCCCCTCTGTAGAAGATGCTTGGACCTTCTTTTTTGATATTTTCAGTGTTATTGTTAACAAACACACCCCCATAAAGAAAATGAGAATTAACAACAGGTTCAGGCCCTGGTTCGACCATGATCTTGCAGAGTTACTTGTGGCTGCTTTGCGTGATGTATTGTTGTCTCTACCTTCTTGCCCTTTGTGCTGTTTTCTGTTCCCAATGTTTGTACCATGTTTTGTGCTGCTACCATGTTGTGTTGTCATGTGGTGTTGCTACCATGCTGTGTTGTCATGTGTTGCTGCCTTGCTATGTTGTTGTCTTAGTCTCTCTTTATGTAGTGTAGTGTTGTCTCTTTTGTCGTGATCTGTGTTTTTGTACTATATTTTGTTTTATTTTTAATCCCAGCCCCCGTAGGAGGCCTTTTGCCTTTTGGTAGGCCGTCATTGTAAATAAGAATTTGTTCTTAACTGACTTGCCTAGTTAAATAAAGGTTAAATAAACAAATTAATTAAAATGAGGGCTGTCCCCAACTACAACAAATCTTGGCCGACCTAGAGTAGTCTGTTCTTTCGACTAATCGATTGGTCAAAATGTTTAAACATATTTTCCCCTATATAGACACACCCTATGTGTTTTAATGAAGTCCACTATATGAAGGCTACTGAGCTTGTCTGATGCTTCAAACACACTGTGATTAAATAACTAAGACACAAATGACTCAAGGGAGCCAGAGATGGCTTAACGAGAAGAAGGAAAAAACCCTGTTCTCGACCTTCATCCTCCCGCTGCTGCAGGCCTTCGCAGATTCTGCTGTTACACTTCTGCTGTTATGCTCCTAATAGGCTACACCAGGGGTCGGCAACCTTTTCTATTTGTAGTGTGTTGTATCTTCTTGTCTCTTATTTTATCCTGTATGTAACTCCCTCAGGTGTCATTTCATCATATGATCTGGTTGCCACTGTTTTCACCACACTTTATTTAATTCATTATGTGATTTCTGAAGGTAATTGGTTGCACCAGATCTTATTTAGGGGCTTCATAGCAAAGGGGGTGAATACATACAGTATGCACACACCACTTTTCCATTTTTTTTAAATGTAATTTTTTTGAAAGAAGTAAAAAAAATTCATTTCACTTCACCAATTTGAACTATTTTGTAAATGTCCGTTGCATGAAATCCAAATAAAAATCTATTTAAATGACAGGTAATGCAAAAAAAATAGGAAAAACACCAAGGGGGGTGATTACTTTTGCAAGGCACTGGAAACCTGCTATAGAGGCATCTGCTGATATTTTGGTTTTGCACTTGTCATCATAGAACCTCAGTACTGGAGCATGTGTGATTCATGCCTTGAGCTCCTCAAACTGTTTATACTGTTCCAACACCACTCTGTAGTTTTACACAGTAGACTCATGTGAGTTGCCAGATTAGGTACAAATTTGCCCACATAGTTAACCATACCTAAGAACCTTTGTGCACCCTCTTGATGGCTATCTGAACACTACCTGTCTCAATGCATAGTGCCAACTGTAAAGTTTGGTGGAGGAGGAATAATGGTCTGTTTGTGACAGGACATCTTAACGCTACAGCATACAATGACATTCTAGACGATTCTGTTCTTCCAACTTTGTGGCAACCGTTTGGGGGAGGCCCTTTCCTGTTTCAGCATGACAATGCCCCCATGCACAAAGTGAGGTCCATACAGAAATGGTTTGTCGAGACCGGTGTGGAAGAACTCGACTGGCCTGCACAGAGCCCTGACCCTCAACCCCATCAAACACCTTTGGAATGAATTGAAACGCTGACTGTGAGCCAGGCCTTATCACCTAACATCAGTGCTCTACCTCACTAAAGCTCTTGTGGCTGAATGGAAGTCTCCGCAGCAATTTTCCAACATCTAGTGGAAAGCCTTCCCTGAAGAGTGGAGGATGTTATAGCTTCAAAAGAGGGACCAACTCCACATTAGTGCCCATGATTTTGGAATGAGATGTTCGATGAGCAGGTGTCCACATACTTATGGTCATGTAGTGTATATTGCATGCGTGAGATTCAAAAGGTTAAACAGGAAATTTATCAGATTTATAGTGAAGAAGTTGAGAAAAAGCTCAGGTCTCTGAAACAACGATATTAGGAAGCCGGCTCAAGGCAACAAAATTGCCAGAATGGATACTCAGAAAACAAAAAGCACAGAATACAACTTTCGAAATATAAAACAACAATGATTACATGCAAATGGGATGAAATACAGAATATATTTGAATCATACTATACAAATCTGTACAAGCAACCATAGAAGGCAGATAGATGCACAGACAATCAAGCTTTTTTTTCACTTGGGATCTACCACTATCCTGGACAGAAGCCATAATATCTGTAATTCCAAAGGAGGGTAAAGATAAGAAGGAATGCAATTTCAAAAGACCTATTGCAATTATTAATGTGGATTATAAACTGTATGCATCAATAATAGCAAAAAGAATGGAGGACAGTCTAGATGCAGAGAAATAATTTGATTCAGTGGGATGGGATTATCTATTCCAAGTTATGGATAGATTTGATTTCAACAAAGTGATACAGTGCATCAAAACACTCCATTCATATCCGACTGCCAGAATAAAGATTAATGGACATTTGTCACAAACAATAAGTCTAAAACGAGGGGCAAGATAAGGATGTGATCTTTCACCCACGCTCTTCTCCTTGTACATCGAGTCAATAGCACAGGCAGTAAGAAAATACCCATCCTCAGGGGAATAACAATAAGAGGCAATGAACACAAGGTATACATGTGCGCTGATGATGATCTGATATTTCCAAAAGACCCAGGTTCAAGTGTACAGTAGATTGACGAATGTTTTATAAACATTTGGAACATTTTCAGGGTATGTTCAGGGTACACAAGACCCAAGCCCTTGTATATAAGTATACCCACAGCAAGAGCTGAATAGTAAATATAACTTCCAGTGGACCTCTTCATCCATTAAGTATATTGGAGTAAATCTACCAAAAGATACACCAAAACCTTGTGAAAGAAATAATGTTCCCATCAACAAGAAAATATATGATGATCTGGACAGGTGTAATTCACTTCCTTTGGATCTTAGTAGTAGAATTGAAACAATCAAAATGAATGCCGAGGTTACTGTATTTGTTCCAATCACTGCTTATAGAAATCCCACCTAAACAGTTCGGGAATGGGATAAACGGATATCAAGGTTTGTCTGGAACAGTAAGAGACCAAGAATTAAATGTACATCTTTGCAACTACCAAAACCCAGTGGGAGTATGGCCTTACCAAACCTAAAATATTATTTTGGGATCCATACTTGGAAGTTGTCTAATTCAAAGATGATGTTACTTGTAACTAATCTGATGTACGTATGATCTGTGCTCTACCTGCCTTCCTGTTTTGTGTTTTAGTGTTCTTCAATAAAAAGAAAGTATATATAAAAATAAAAGTTGTGAAATTGTTCCAAACTTGCATGAATTGTTGTATTACTCCACTTGGGTGTGGGATAGGTATCAACAGTGTGTTAATATAATATTTGATCACTTCAATATTTTACTCGGTACAGTTGATTTTTCTGTAATAATGCCAGAATTTGGCGTTCTTCATTGGAGATTAGTACTTCTTTATAGAAGTGAGTTTTCTTTCCAAACCATTGTTTATTTTCTGCAGCGACTGTTTGCGTAACAGTAGCTGAGGTCATAGCTTCCTAATGACTGAATGTTACAGTAATGAGGCTTGCCCTCCCATACCCCCTGTCCTGCTCTTGACATTTCACATTGACATTTCTCCACTCTACGAAACATCAACTTTTAATGAGCACATGATGAGGTCGGAGACTGTGTGTGTTTTTGTAAATGTTTTCCAAGCCCTATTGTAAATATTCTAATGGAGGGCAGTAATATCAGCCATTATGAAAAGCCAATCCTGTCACATGCTCTGGTATACTGTATATTATTGTATACTAAGGTGTCTGTCTGCATCTGTCTTTACTTGCTTTATGCAAGTCTGGTTCCAGTCCTAAGTGGGTAACCTACTCTCTGTTCTTCTGTCCTTATTTCCCCTGAAGGTGTGCATTGTGCAGAAGAGGGACACAGAGAAGATGTACGCCATGAAGTACATGAACAAACAGCAGTGCATAGAGAGAGACGAGGTCCGAAACGTCTTTAGAGAGCTAGAGATCCTACAGGAAATTGAACATGTTTTTTTAGTAAACCTCTGGTGATTATCCTGTGTTTTTTTTTTCATTTTATATACTGTTCGTACATTCTGCATGCCACTGCTGGTACCGTGTGTGTGTGTGTGTGTGTGTGTGTGTGTGTGTGTGTGTTCGGGCATGTGGGAATGCGGGCCCATTGCACCACACATTTCTTAATTGTTGCACTGTAAAGTCAGATGACCCCATATTTCCCTCCCAGGAGTATGATATCTGGGTGAAGTAGGGAACCCGTTTCATTATTTAACCATCTCCAGTGTCTCTGCAGCACATATTCTAAATATAATTGGGTAGGTGGCACAATGTTCACAACAAATTACACCAAAGCACTTTACTCCTGTGTAATTGGTAGAATGATATTGCTCTCGGTGGTTATCTACTCTCTGAGTAATTGATATAGGGAGCATCAATCATTTCATACACATCCTTTAGTACATAAAGAATTTGAGCGGATACATACACCAAGACAAAAGTGCACCCACACCCACTGTGCACCCGCACACTACTGTATGTCTTGTTTGCATGTTTTTTTTCTCTCCAAAGCTGGCAAAGTTTTAATAACACTTGGGGGGGTTGGTCTCAATGAGAAGCGTCCTCCCAACTAAAATAAGCAGAGGGTTTTTTAATGAGGTGGTAGTAGGGCCAGTGTCTTTTTTATATTATAATTCCCTCAAGTAGTGTACATCTGCCAGCCCCATCCTTGTTTTAGTTTCCCTGCTTTGCTCTGCTTGGCTCTGTATTTCTACATCTATGGCACATCAAAGCCCCATTAGCGACAAAGACAGCAGACAGCAGCGTTATGGATAGGCGGAAATTATCGGGCTCCTTAGATCGCACCGCATCTTCCTGCAATTCAAGTCTACTTCAGAGGGAAAAATTGTGAAAGTGGTCAGCCCATCTCAAATTACACTGGAACAAAACAACAATCATTCGTAGTCTCGTACAGCCTCCTGAACAATACCCAAGACACTCCTGTGTGCTGTGGAATTGGTTACATCACTCTCATCCAGTATACGCTTTGGACGGTTCATAGAATGTTTGTGTTATTCTGTATCCCTTTGCTGGTGAATATCTTTGGGAGGTGATAGAGAGGCACATTCGCAAGCGGCTGCCTGCCGTCACCATCAAACTGACCAGATTTGAGCAACAAAAGGGAGAAATCTGCAACAAAAAAAAACACATGGCGATGGCCTGCCTGTCAGGCCACAGCACCTGAGGCTGCTGAGGGGAGAACAGCTCATAATAATGCCGGAACTGAGAAAATAGAATCGCATCAAACATCAAACCATGTGTTTGATGTAGTTGTTACCATTCCACCTATTCCGCTCAAGGAGTTTTGAAAATAACTTTACAGAGTGTATCAATCACGCTAGCCTCATTGTGGATCTTTCCTGCAGGGGCAGGCTCTCACTGGCCAGACTATTTTTTTTTCTCGGTTGCTTTGGCTATGGCTATGTTGGACTCTTAAAGGCTCTGCATGGTCAATTCAACGTCTGTGGTGGCCATACAGCACTTACTGCGATGCGTCCATGGCAGTAGTGAGAGCATTCATGCTTCTTGTGCTTCAGGGAGCTGTCGTGCATCCAATGAATTGGTCTGCGCTGCACCACTCATAGTGATTCAGAGCTAATCTCTATAGCCATCCCGCTAATTAAAGCAACTGGATAAACAAAAAGACAAGACCGTACCTCTTCTGAGATGTTGGAGTCCGTTTCCCAGTGCTTGACATAGGAGCTCTGCCAAGATAGCACTGTTTTCCCACCTGCATCTCCATCCCGAGTCTCCCCATTGCCGCTCAGCAAAATTAGCCTACATTTAGTCTATTGTATATATGTGTATTTCACACTATGTTGAGGTAAAAGTCAGAGTATAATGCTGTATGGATGTCAACCCCAATGCATGTTCCTGTCATCTTCACCAATCAACTGCATTACAGTTTAAAAACAACTTAGACTACCACCACTGATATCTGTATGCTAGCTATGCTACCAGCTTATACGAATGGGAGTTAGCATTTACCAGTCACTTTTTCTAAACCTTAAAAAGGACTAATTTTAAATGTTATGCAGCAAAAACTGCCAAATATATCCAAATCTGATTTTAGTAACCACCATTGTGGGCCTGCTACAATAAATACAGCAATCATGAAGGATTTTTACAAATATCCACTTTGTTAGATCAGATTTGTTGAAAATTGCGCCAATCTGGGATCCATCTTTCCCCCACAGTCTGCATTCCATTGACCTCTTTACCGGCATCTATCCCCATTACCTCCCCTATCTCTTTCCGTGAGTTCAAACTCATTTTCATGTCTTTGAAATCCCTACACACGGTATCATAAAGATGATGTTTTGTTGTCAAGGAAGCGAGTTTGTGTTTATACGGGATTTACCGCCCCCAACTACTGTCAACCAAACAAGTCAATGCGGCGCTATACGGAGCCCTCTGCATTGTTACACCATTTGGGAGGCGCATGACGATGCGGTACGGAGCTTGATACGGCCTCCGCAAGCCTCCGAAGACATTGCAATTGTGTCACACCCTATGTACGGAGCCTCCAGACCACATGGCCGGATCAAGCATAAATTGGCGTTTACTAGGCATGTCTGAAGGTGACATCTGATGTCCTGCTGAGACTAACTTGCTTGCTCTGTGAAAAATCTCTTGAGAGAGTTCAGACTTATCTCCTGAAGCCAGAGAAAGAGAGCTCAGCACAGAGACAAAGTGATTCATTGTTTATTTTGCTTTGGGAATGGTTGTTTTTGTATATACAGTACCAATCAAAAGTTTGGGCACCTTCTCATTCCAGGGTTTTTCTTCATTTATTTTCTACATTGTAGAATTATAGTGAAGACATCAAAACGATATAATAAAACATATGGAATCATGTAGTAACCAAGAAAGTGTTAAACAAATCAAAATATATAATTTACTACTATGAAGAATCTAAAATCAAAAATATATTTTGATTTGTTTAACACTTCTTTGGTTACTACATGATTCCATATGTTTTATTATATCGTTTTGATGTCTTCACTATAATTCTACAATGTAGAAAATAGTCAAAATAAAGAAAAGCCCTTGAATGAGTAGTTGTGCCTAAAGTTTTGACTGCTACTGTAGGTCTACATAAATGCTTTCCCCATTCACAGTGACTATTACTAAAATGTTTTGGTGTATAATAACATAACTTCCTGTTTAAACAGGAAACTCCCTTTCATAAACTTTGACTTGCTTTCATAAGTACGATGTTGAGCTATATTTGGTGATGGTCTACTCTACTACAATTTGCACAGTGTAATGACCAGGAGTTGAATTGGTACGGTGTGTGGGTATGCTTCTGCACATCATAAATCCCTGCTGACTTGCAAATCATTTGCAGTATCTATGGGCATGAGTTTGGGCAATGACATGTTCCATTATTGATGGACTGAAGATGGGCCAACCAATGAATTCTAGGAACTGCAGTGCCTATATTCCCCAAAGTAAATATCAGAGGATGCAACTCATGAGAACGCCAGTTTTGATTAAGATTAGTAGGAGTTGTTTTATTGGTACAATGCCAGAGAGGGGGAGAGCGGGAGCGTGAGAGAAACAGCCATCATGGAAAGTAATGATTCCTGAAATCCCAGCGAAGGCAAGGAAGAGAGAGGAAAGCTGAGAGGCGGAGGCGGAGGGGGGGGGGGAGGAGGGGGGGGTGTAAAAGGCAGTGTTAAGAAGGGATTTGACCATTGATTACTTTGTCCCAACAGAGTTTCAACGTCTATTGGTTTGCTTTCTTCTCTCTATCTCACACACTGTTTTGAATCCTATGTTTGCTTTCATTATGTCCTGAATGTTGCTGGGTTTCTTTGAAGCTCCATCCATTGCTTCAGAGAAAATCAGAGGGAATCTGTAATGCTAGGCACTGAATCCACAAAACTAGAACAAGACTGCTTAAGCCTGGAGGACTGTCAAGTTTGCTGCATGCAGTAATTGCCGTGACCATTCACTTGCTGATGATAGATACCGTATGATGTGTAGGAGTGGGATATATTTAAATGGATTAGCCACCTTGAAAGTATTATCTGCAGCGTGCAAAGAATCCACCCAAATCCCATAAGCCATCACAGCATAGGTAGGTGTAGATGCTTTCTTTCCACCCCGATCAATTTGTATTTCTAAATTGGAGGTCATATTCCCCTACCCAGACGGACAGTATTACATGCCGTAAGTGTACGCGGTGAAATTGATCCATTGCACTTTCCAGTGTTAATCATCACCAGAGCAAGGTTTTGCCTTAAGCATTACATTGCAACAAATTACTCTCAAACACCATTGGCCAGATTCCTCGGAGACCTGGATAGAGGCTCTGAAAGCTGAACCAAGTGAGACGCCAAGCAGCCATGTGGGAAAGTGAGGAAGAAGGGAAGCAAGAGGGAGTGAATGTGTTAGCGCTGAGCACTGGGATTTTTGTCGTCTATGAGCTACGGCTTTGGAGACCCTTTTTAAGAGGGTTGTAAGGTCATCAGTGGGATCCGCTGATTCGCAGTCATCTTCCGCTGTCGATCCATCATCTCAGAGAGAACAAGAGAGCAGTCACTGTGGTGAGAATAGATGCACACCCTGTCCTCCTCGATGTCCATTTAGAATATTGATTCCCGGCTGAACAGAACAAAGTTCTGGGAGACATTGAGACGAATTAGGCTTTACCCCAAACACAATAGTCATAACAAGCTCTGGGTGGCAGCCAGCGGCAGCCAGCGGCAGCCGCTGATTGGCTGAATACCTGGGACGCAAGATGGTTGGAGTTGTCAACAAAGCAGCATGACAGAAATATAATGATATGTTTTAAAACGACCAGGAGTTTCTTTGAGAAGATACAGTGCATTCGGACGATATTCAGACCCCTAGACTTTTTCCACATTTTGTTACATTGCAGCCTTATGCTAAAATTGATTGAATTATATATTTTTTTCCTCATTAATCTACACACAATACCTCATAATGACAAAGCGAAAACAGGTTTTTAGAAATGTTTGCAAATTTATTAAAAATAAAAAAAACAGAAATACCTTAATTACATAAGTATTCAGGCCCTTTGCTATGAGACTCGAAATTGAGCTCAGGTGCATCCTGTTTCCATTGATCATCCTTGAAATGTTTCTATAACTTGGTTGGAGTCCACCTGTGGTAAATTAAATTGATTAGACATGATTTGGAAAGTCACACATATGTCTTTATAAGGTCCCATAGATGACAGTGCATGTCAGAGCAAAAACCAAACCATGGGGTGAATTGTCTGTAGAGCTCAGAGACAGGATTGTATCCAGGCACAGATCTGGGGAAGGGTAACAAAATGACAGCAGCATTGAAGGTTCCCAGGAACACAGTGGCCTCCATCATTCTTAAGTGGAAGAAGTTTGGAACAACCAAGACTTTTCCTAGAGCTGGCTGCCTGGCCAAACTGAGGAATCGGGGAAGAACGGCCTTGGTCAGGGAGGTGAACAAGAAGCCGATGGTCACTCTGACAGTTCCGCTGTGGAGATGGGAGACTCTTCCAGAAGGATAACCATCTCTGCAGCACTCCACCAGTCAGGCCTTTATTGTAGAGTGGGCCAGACGGAAGCCACTCCTCAGTAAAAGGCACCACAGCCCGCTTGTAGTTTGCCAAAAGGCACCTAAATAATTATCAGATCATGAGAAACAAGATTATCTGGTCTGATGAAACCAAGATTGAACTCTTTGGCCTGAATTACAAGCGTCACGTCTTGAGGAATCCTGGAACCATAAGGTGAAGCATGGTGGTGGCAGCGTCATGCTGTGGGGTTGTTTTTCAGCAGCAGGGACTCGGAGACTAGTCAGGATTGTGGGAAAGATGAATTGAGCAAAGTAGAGCTCCAAGAACACAGTGGCCTCCATCATTCTTAAATGGAAGAAGTTTGGAACCACCAAGACTCGTCCTAAAGCGCTCAGGACCTCAGACTGTGGCAAAGGTTTTCCTTCCAACAGGACAACAACCCTAAGGACACAGCCAAGGCAATGCAGGAGTGGTTTTGGACAAGTACTCATAATACTAGGACAAGTCTCATAATGCCCTTGAGGGGCCCAGCAAGAGCCCAGACTTGAACCCGATCGATAATCTCTGGAGAGACCTGAAAATAGCTGTGCAGTGACGCTCCCATCCAACCTGACTGAGCTTGAGAGGATCTGCAGAGAAGAATGGGAGAAACTCCACAAATACAGGTGTTCCAAGCTTGTAGCCGTATACCCAAGAAGACTTGAGGCTGTAATCGCTTGCAAATGTGCTTCAACAAAGTACTGAGTAAAGGGTCTGAATACTTATGTAAATGTATATTTCATTTTTTTTATATATTTGCAAAAATGTCTAAACCTGTTTTTGCTTTGTCATTGTGGGGTATTGTGTGTAGATTGATGAGAAAAAAAAATGATTTAATACATTTTTTAATAAGGCTGTATCGTAACAAAATGTGGCAAAAGTCAAGGGGTCTGAATAATTTCCGAATGCACCGTATATACAGTGATCTGTGCAAACAGCAGAAATGCATCTATTTCACTTTTGCTTGTCAAAAACAAATGACCACTGCTGCACATGCTGCTACTGTTTTGAACAGATTTATACTATTTAGAATGAGCAGCCAGCTCACGAATGAACGAGTGCACCAGGGGATAACCCAAGAAGCATCAAAAGAGAACCATCGCGCTCCCAGAGAAGCTTGGCTGGTGTGTAAAACCCATGAATTCAAAAAGGTGTTGTGGGTTCGCACTCAAAACTCTTACTTCATTATTACATTATTATTTATTTTTTCACTGCATCAGGGATAGCGTACACAGACGTTTTGGCTTCACAGCCTTCCTCAGTGTGTAGGTTTTATTCAAAACAGCATTTATAGAGAACAACCGATTAGCAGCAGGTGCTTCTAATCATGGTTGCCACTCATCTGGATGTGGCTTTTCTGGTCTACATGTATACAAATTAGGCACAAAGAAATACAGAATTATAGAGTATGGGAGTGGGCACGAAGGGCAACTCACGAATCAACTGCCCCAGGTGTCCGCTCACCTGAATACATCATATCAATTCATGAGATAGCACACCACAGAGGACAGCAGGTACAGCCGTTCATAAATATATGGGACCAACTGTTAAACGATATGCTAAATCTGATATGGACGGTGTTCTTGTATAACAGTAAATTTGGCTTATAAGAAGGTGAAATCGAAATCTTAATTTAGACCGTGTGGAGATAAATTAAACTCTTATATATCCACATGGCTTCTCTTTGGAGTAATTTGTTGTTGTAATCACCTCATCTACATGGCGGATTAACTTTTTTGATTCTTACGCAACGCAATTCATTAATAGAATGTTTTTTGCTATATAGTGTCTCGCAACTGGCAAGGTGATATCTTGAGGTCTAATCGTGGATTTAGGTTCTCCAAGGCGTGGGATGTTTTTCCAATAAAATTCTTATGACAAGAACACTGTAACATATAAATACTTGACTTTATCTCATAGGTCCTAGAAGTCTGAGGGCATACAAAGTTATAACACTTCCTTATGGTGCTACAAGAGGTACATGATCTACAGGGGAAGTATCCTTTTATAAATGCTTCTTCTCTCTCTCTCTCTGACCACCTCTGATTTAACCAATATGGTTGTTAACCCAACAAGCATGCAGATGCAGTAAGTGAAAACACATTATCAAACTGGGGATAGCTAGCTAACATAATGTCACAAAGCATGTTTCATATTTCCGAGTTAGTCAGATATGAGTTTATAACGGCTTGAAATTGACGTGGGCGGTAACTAGTTAGCAAGCTACCAGCTAGCAATAGCTAGCCAGCTGCTTATCAAAGGCCAATAACTGGTGAAGTTTACAAAAAAATTGACCAAACTATTTATCAATGTTTCTCAAAATTACTCTAGCTGGCTAATTTGATCATGCTTTCTGATACTCCAGGTTTTATGCCGTTTTAGTCCACATGTCACCCTGAGGAACCTGATAAGAAAAGTAGAACCTGATAAACAACATCAGGGGGAAACAATAAAATATGCCATGCTTTTTTTGTCCTACCAGATCAGCGATGAGAAGGTTCTAGCTAGTGTATCCCGCTGTCTTTTGACTCTTGCCTGGTTTGTCAGGCCCCAGGCTCCTATGACTGTTACGATTATTTATTTTACAAGTTCATTACAATTAGCTTTTGGCTTTAGCACCTTCTGTACCTGATCGAGCATCTAGTCCTTCACAGCCGTCTGGTTCAAGAGACTCATTGGGAGGAGGAGACTAGAGCAGACCCAGAAGTTCTGACTGAACACACATTTGAGCACCCCAGGACAGTCCATTTACTTTGTACTGTTATAATTTATGCTACGAAATCCTATCGTTGGGGCAGTTCCCCCTCATCGCAAATTGCTGGCAAAACAATTCAAGCAATGTTTGCACGGCCTGTGCACCCAATGGAGGTGGAGCTGCCACTGCTGGCAGTCACAGAGGGGCAGAGTAGTAAGTAACTAAACGGCTTGTTTTGAACAATATTTGAAGCAGGAAAATGTACACATTTACCACACTTTTATAAACATTTAAAACATGATCCATGAATTATATAATATATATTTGTTGGATAAATATTTTTGGGGTTGGACCAATCACAAGTAGGGTGCCGCCCCTAACGCCCTAGCTGGCGAGCCGCCACTAGTGGCAGCTTAGGTTCTGTTGTCATCCATAAAACTAACTGAAGGATATTTCCTCAGAGGGCTTAGTTCTTTTCACTTTCGTCTTCTGCTGTTACACACGCATTTATTCTGCAGTAGACATAGAACGTCACAGGCGTTAACGTCACGGTCAAAGGACTCTAACTTTCCAAAGCCACCTCACCATTAGTGGTGTTCTGTTCTCTCTGCGGCTGGAACTTTCTAGAGCCACCTTACCATTTTAAGTTCCTGTAGGACGTCCGTCAGAAGTGCACCTTGTGAAATAAGGCCAGTGGGGGTGGAGAGAGAGATGTGCTGACGGGACCAGAGGGGGTAACAGGGGGACTAGGCGGGGGACCGCAGGGCGAGAGGCAGTGCTCACACATTCACTGCATTGTTAGATGGATCCTCAGAGGAGCCAGGTGTGTCTTGTGATCCAGCCCCTTGACCAGCCTCAGCCAAGCTGTCTCTATCACAAGACTATCTAGGCCACAGTCACAAAGCAGACCACATTCAGAGCCCAAGGTCTCTCTCATCCATTCTCTCTTCCTCTTTCGCTCTACTTCGGTCTCTCCCCATATCACCCCATCTCTCTTTCACCCTCTCTCCCCTGCATCCCTCTCTCTCTCTCTCTCTCTCACTCATCTCTTTCTCTCTCTCTTTCGCCCTCTCCCTCTGTTTCCCTCAGCTCATTTTTCATCATGGCCTGATTGTGCTCTGCTGTCCCAGTCAGTTTGGCCTGGCTGTTCCACATGGCCCATATCCTTGGCTCTGTCACAGCGCTCCCAGGGCTCAGGCCTTAGCCAGGTCCCCAATCATCTGTTTTGGGCATATTTGACCCATGACAAGTCCATTCTCAAACCGCTTCCTTTTATAACTTTCTCTTTAAAGTTTCTGGTCTGAAATTGAACTTCTGTATTATATTTTTGCATGGGAGAAGAGACAAAAGGAGACATTTAAAGAATTCAATTTGTGTCTAGTCTCACAGATTTATAATGTTCATCTTTTACTAACTTGTGTTAGTTTCATCCATTTGTCTTACCTGCGTTCTTGGCCTCTCTTTGAACAATTTTTACAGACATTGTGTGTGGGCTCTGATTTTGAATTCCCCAAACATATCGAGTGAGACACATGCTGTATTTGGAAAAACATTAATCTGCAATGATCACTCTTCATTTCTCTCACTCTCTTTCTCTCTTGTTCTCTGTCCTTGGTGTTACATCTGAAGGTGACACCGCTATCACTCTCCATGCTTTCATATGGCTCAGATGTCAGCACCATGTCTGACAGTTACCGAGTGTAGGAAATGTGGAAACTGCACTAATCTCAGCCAAGGAGACTCAGAAAATGGGCTCAAATACCACTGGCATCACACTGGCTGCCACAGAGGGCCTTCACCACCAGCTGGATGCTTCTCGGGATCAGGGGATGACAAGGAGGTGATAATAGGGTGATAATAATCTGGACCTGTGGACAGCAAACACCATCTCAACCAATCTCAGACTGGGCATCTGTTGAAGCTGTATGCGTTTGGAGTGGGGGACCCGTCATCTTGCACAGGTTAGGTTTGTTAGCTTGGTCGAATGATTTTCTATTGGACACGTCACCAGGCTGTCGACGGATGGATTCTGCATGGGATTGCTATTGGTCTGAAAGAGAGGGAAGGTCTGGTGGAAATCCTCCAGTGTCATGCTGTTTTTGGCTTCAAGAGGCTGTACTTTACAACTAGGCTATAGATGATATCACTGACTTACTATAACCTTATACAATGCGGTTCACAGCAAGTCAAATATCTTTTTTAGCATGGATCTCTGCCAATCCCTACCAGTTGTCCATAAGAACTTCTTCTGAACCAATGCTTTAGACAGAAATATTATGGAGAATATTCATTAAGATGGGAGTCTTTTTTTTAAAATAACCATTTTATCAATTGTTCTGTGTTTTCCTTTTGATGTCAGGCAGATACTTTTGGTCATGTAGTGTATGTGGACACCTGCTCGTCACATCTCATTTCAAAATCATGGCCATTAATATAGAGTTGGTCCACCCTTTTGCTACTATAACAGCCTCCACTATTCTAGGAAGGCTTTCCAATAGATGTTGGAACATTGCTGTGGGGACTTGCTTCCATTCAGCCATGAGCATTAGTGAGGTCGTCCGCTGGTGTTGGGCGATTAGGCCTGGACTGCAGTCGGCGTTCCAACTCATCCCAAAGGTGTTTGATGGGGTTGAGGTCAGGGCTCTGCAGGCTAGTCAAGTTCTTCCACACTGATCTCGACAAACCATTTCTGTATGGACCTCGCTTTGTGCATGGCGGTATTGTCATGCTGAAACAGGAAAGGGCCTTCCCCAAACTGTTGCCACAAAGTTGGAAGCACAGAACTGTCTAGAATGTCATTGTATACTGTAACGTTAAGATTTCCCTTCACTGGAACTAAAGGGTCTAGCCCAAACCATGAAAAACAGCCCCAGACCATTATTCCTCCTCCACCAAACTTTACAGTTGGCACTATGCATTGGGGCAGGTAGCGCCCTCCCAGATTGGTCTGTCGGACTGCCAGATGGTAAAGTGTAATTCATCACTCCAGAGAATGTTTCCACTGCTCCAGAGTCTAATGGCGGCGAGCTTTACACCACTTCAGCCTACGCTTGACATTGTGCATGGTGATCATAGGCTTGTGTGCGACTGCTCGCCCCTGGAAACCCATTTCATGAAGCTCCTGACGAATATTTATTGTGCTGATCTTGCTTCCAGAGGCAGTTTGGAATTTGTTAGTGGGTGTTGCAGCCGAGGACAGATCATTTTGACGCGCTTCAGCACTCGGCGGTACCGTTCGGTGAGATGGTTGGCCTACCATTTGCGGTTTAGCCTCTGTTGCTCCTAGACGTTTCCACTTCACAATAACAGCACATACAGTTGACCGGGGCAGCTCTAGCGAGGCACATTTTTACGAACTGACTTGTTGGAAAGGTGGCATGCTTTGACGGTACCATGTTGAAAGTCACTGAGCTCTTCAGTAAGGCCTTTCTACTGCCAATATTTGATTTTATACACCTGTCAACAACAGGTGTGGCTGAAATTGCCGAATCCACTAATTTGAAGGGGTGTCCACATATTTTTGTATATACAGTACCAGTCAAAAGTTTGGACACGTCTATTCATTCAAGGTTTTTCCTTTATTTTTCCTATTTTCTACATTTGTAGAATAATAGTGAAGAAATCAAAACTATGAAATAACACATGGAATCATGAGGTAACCAAAAAGGGTTAAGCAAATCTAAATATATTTGAGATTCTTCAAAGTAGTCACCCTTTGCGTTGTTGACAGCTTTGCACACTCTTGGCATTCTCTCAACCAGTTTCACCTGGAATGTTTTTCCAACAGTCTTGAACGAGTTCCCACATACAGTATAATGAGCACTTGTTGGCTGCATGTCCAACACATCCCAAACCATCTCAATTAGGTTGAGGTTGGGTGATTGTAGAGGCCAGGTAATCTGATGCAGCACTCCATCAGATAAGCATTTATTTGGGCTGCAATCTAAGGCTGGTAACTCTAACTCTATTTTCATCTAACGCTTGATGTTTTTTGCAACTGCACTTGAAGAAACTTTTAAAAGTTCTTGAAATGTTGACTGACCTTCATGTCTTAAATTAATGATGGACTGTCATTTCTCTTTGCTTATTTGGGCTGTTCTTGACATGATATGGACTTGGTCTTTTACCAAATAGGGCTATCTTCTGTATACCACCCCTACCTTGTCACAACACAACTGATTGGCTCAAACGAATTAAGAAGGAAAGGAATTCCACAACTTAACTTTTAACAAGGTACACCTGTTAATTGAAATGCATACCTCATGAAGCTGGTTGAGAGAATGCCAAGGGTGTGCAAAGCTATAATCAAGGCAAAAGGTGGATACTTTGAAGAATCTCAAATATAACATGTTTGTATTTGTTTAACACTTTTTGGTTACTATGTGATTCCATGTGTGTTATTTCATAGTTTTGATGTCTTCACTATTATTCTACAATGTAGACAATAGTCAAAATAAAGAAAAACCCTGGAATAAGTTGGTGTGTCCAAACTTTTGACCTGTATAGTGTACTGTTGTGAACGGTGTTTGGCTTTGCAGAACTGATGTCCCAGTGAGATGGAATTATTTTTTCTCGCTCTGAGCATGGCGCTCTATTTGTCAGATATAGATAGCAGGAAATTGCGCCTGGAGATGGCCAATCAAAATGCCCCCTGAGTGTGTGGGGCTAAGCTCGGAGAAATGGAGCTATATAGGAAATCTGCCAAGATGAAAATAAAATAAAAATTATAACGTTGCAATAGTGACCAGGATTGGAACCTGGGTTTGATACAGTTGTTTTTTACCTTTTACGGATTGAGAACCTCCGGAAAGCCTCTCTCGCGCGCTCTCTCTCACTTTCTTATTCTTGCTCCCTCGATCTCTCCCTTTTCATGATTACAGAAAGGTGATTGTGGGTTTCTGACGTTTTGTTTATGCACTGTGTGGTTTGGATTGGATTTCTATTGTACAAGGCTTGCTGTAGTGTGCCAGTAGAGCTTGATGTTTAGTAGATGCCTGTGGCGAGATGGTGTAGTAGATTGTCACAAACCCCACCCAGATCATTATGATCTTAAGCCGTCCACCAGCCATTTTCAGTTAAGAGACATCAAAGAAAGGCTGGCTCTGTTCTTGCCTTAATTTGACAGTCACTCTCCTGCATTCACTCCAACAAATGGCAGCTCATTAAGATGATGATCAATCTCAAAGTAATGGCTCCCACTGTGCTTGTTTTGAGCTTTACAAGTGAATACACATTCACACCAACTCCTGGATACATTAACACGTTATCGGCTATTCATCTACGCCGGCGTTCTCCAACCCTGTTCCTGCAGAGCTACCCTAAAGTAGGTTTCTGTGCAACCCCAGTTGTAACTAATCTGACTCAGATTTTCAACCAGCTAATTATTAAAATAATGTGCACTAGATAAGTGAAAATCTCCAGGACGGTAGCTCTCCAGGACCGGGTTGAGAGCCCTGATCTATGCACAGTCGTGCACACACACTTAGTTCCACACATACAGAGTGAGTTTCTTGAGTAAGATATGCTACTATGTTTTATTGCTACTGTGTTTTATTTATTATTTATCTGGGCAGGATGCATGTGGTCAGCATGTTGTCTTGCACCTGTGTGTTTCTGAGTTTTGTTCCCGTGTGTCTGTGTGTGTCTCTCTGTGTGTTTCTGTGCCTTGTTTGTGTTTCTCAATCCTGAGTGTCTGTGTGTATGAGTCTGTGTCTGACTGTTTGTCGGTGTCCTGGCACTAGCAGGATGTTGACTGAGCCCTCTTGACCTTTGACCCCTGCCTTGTATCCCAGGTACTCGTTCCAGGATGAGGAGGACATGTTCATGGTGGTGGATCTGCTGCTGGGAGGGGACCTGCGCTACCACCTCCAACAGAACGTCCATTTCAATGAGGACGCTGTCAAACTCTACCTGTGTGAGATGACCCTGGCACTGGACTACCTGCAGAGCCAGCACATCATCCACAGGTATGGACATTATCCATAGACACAGAATCCACTGCACTGGTATGAGATACAACAGGGGTTGGCAACAGGTGGCAAAAGTGTTTTATTTTGTCTCCCCAAAGTTTTTAGAAAAAAATATAGATATATTTAAAGTCAGCAAAAAAAGAAACGTCCCTTTTTCAGGACCCTGTCTTTCAAAGATCATTCGTAAAAATCCAAGTAACTTCACAGATCTTCATTGTAAAGGGTTTAAACACTGCTTCCCATGCTTGTTCAATGAACCATAAACAATTAATGAACATGCACCTGTGGAACGGTCGTTAAGACACTAACAGCTTACAGACGTTATGCAATTAAGGTCACAGTTATGAAAACTTAGGACACTAAAGAGGCCTTTCTACTGACACCAAAAGAAAGATGCCCAGGGTCCCTGCTCATCTGTGTGAATGTGCCTTAGGCATCCTGCAAGGAGGCATGAGGACTGCATATGTGGCCAGGGCAATAAATTGCAATGTCTGTACTGTGAGGCGCCTAAGACAGAGCTACAGGACAGACAGCAGATAATAGTCCTCGCAGTGGCAGACCAGGAATGCACATTCCCTGCATCAGTGCTCAGACTGTCCGAAGTAGGCTGAGAGACGCTGGGCTGAGAGCTTGTAGGCCAGTTGTAAGGGAGGTCCTCACCAGACATCACAGGCAACAACATCGTCACCGTCGCTGGACCAGACAGGACTGGCAAAAAGTGCTCTTCGCTGACGAGTCACGGTTTTGTCTCACCAGGCGTGATGGTCGGATTCGCGTTTATCGTCAAAGGAATGAGCGTTACACCGAGGCATGTACTCTGGAGCGGGATCGATTTGAGGGTGGAGGGTCCATCATGGTCTGGGGCGGTGTGTCACAGCATCATCGGACTGAGCTTGTTGTCATTGCAGGCAATCTCAATGCTGTGCGTTACAGGGAAGACATTCTCCTCCCTCACGTGATACCCTTCCTGCAGGCTCATTCTGACATGACCCACCAGCATGACAATGCCACCAGCCATATTGCTCGTTCTGTGCATGATTTCCTGCAAGACAGGAATGTCAGTGTTCTGCCATGGCCAGTGAAGAGCCCGGATCTCAATCCCATTGAGCACGTCTGGGACCTGTTGGATTGGAGGGTGACGGCGAGGGCCATTCCCCACACAAATGTCCAGGAACTTGCAGGTGCCTTGGTGGAAGAGAGGGGTAACGTCTCACAACAAGAACTGGCAAATCTGGTGCAGTCCATGATGAGGAGATCTGGCCACACCAGATACTGACTGTTACTTTTGATTTTGATCCCCCTTGTTCAGGGACACATTATTCCATCTCTGTTAGTCACATGTCTGTGGAACTTGTTGAGTTTATGTCTCAGTTGTTGAGTCTTATATTCATACAAATATTTACACATGTTAAGTTTGCTGAAAATAAACGCAGTTGACAGTGAGAGGACGTTTCTTTTTTTGCTAAGTTTATATATTTTGTGGAGGAAATTCCCCAGGAATTCAGCTAAAACTGTATGAAATGATTTTTATTGTCAATTAAAATCTCCTTTTGGGTTTAGTTGTATTAAATTTGCAGTGTACAAATTTGTATTTATTTTACACTCAATACAGACACACAATTCACTAGTTCACGACAACACTTTCCTTGAGAAGTGTTGAAGTTGGAAGTTTACATACAATTAGGATGGTGTCATTAAAACTCGTTTTACAACCACTCCACAAATTTCTTGTTAATAAACTATAGTTTTGGCAAGTTGGTTAGGACATCTACTTTTCTACTTACTTTTTTTTCCCACAATTGTTTACATCACAATTCCAGTGGGTCAGAAGTTTACATACACTAAGTTGACTGTGCCTTTAAACAGCTTGGAAAATTCCCAAAAATGATGTCATGGCTTTAGAAGTTTCTGATAGGTTAATTGACATCATTTGAGTCAATTGGAGGTGTACCTGTATATGTATTTCAAGACCTACCTTCAAACTCCGTGCCTCTTTGCTTGACATCATGGGAAAATCAAAAGAAATCAGCCAAGACCTCAGAAAAAAATGTGTAGACCTCCACAAGTCTGGTTCATCCTTGGGAGAAATTTCCAAACGCCTGAAGGTACCACATTCATCTGTACAAACAATAGTACTTAAGTATAAACACCATGGGACCACGCAGCCATCATACCGCTCAGGAAGGAGACGCGTTCTGTCTCCTAGAGATGAACATACTTTGGTGCGAAAAGTGCAAATCAATCCCAGAACAACAGCAAAGGACCTTGTGAAGATGCTAGAGGAAACCGGTACAAAAGTATCAATATCCACACTAAAACGAGTCCTATATTTACATATCCTGAAAGGCCGTTCAGCAAGGAAGAAGCCACTGCTCCATTACCTTTTGGAGAAATGTCCTCTGGTCTGATGACGAAAAAATAGAACTGTTTGGCCATAATGACCATCGTTATGTTTTGAGGAGAAAGGGAGAGGCTTGCAAGCCGAAGAACACCATCCCAACCTTGAAGCACGGGGGTGGCAGCATCATGTTGTGGGGGTGCTTTGCTGCAAGAGGGACTGGTGCACTTCAGAAAATAGACTGCATTATGAGGGAGGAACATTATATGGATATATTGAAGCAACATCTCAAGACATCAGTCAGGAAGTTAAAGCTTGGTTGCAAATGGGTCTTCCAAATGGACAATGACCCCAAGCATACTTCCAAAGTTGTGTCAAAATGGCTTAAGGACAACAAAGTCAAGGTATTGGAGTGGCCATCACAAAGCCCTGACCTCAATCCTATAGGGAATTTATGGGCAAAACTAAAAAGTGTGTGCGAGCAAGGAGGCCTACAAACCTGTCACGGTTACACCCGCTCTGTCAGGAGGAATGGGCCAAAATTCACCCAACTTATTGTGGGAAGCTTGTGGAAGGCTACCTGAAATGTTTGACCCAGGTTAAGCATTTTGAAGGCAATGCTACCAAATACTAATTGAGTGTATGACACAGTGTGTCCTTGCCTTCGTAATAGTGTTAAATCCAAATGTCAGGATAAAAGGATTTCAGTTATATGGTTCTTACCCTGACAGTAATCTATGGGCCAGGACAGTAATCCACTGTTCGGATTTCTATAAACAGCCACTACTAACTTCAGCTAATTTTAGCCATTGCTAACCAAAATTGTGTCTGCGTCTCCCGGCCCTCCTTTAGAGCTCAAACACACTGCGGTGGCGAACTGTTAACACTAGAACTGCCAGTCCTCGCTATCCCCCTTACTATGTCAATAAGCAGCCCTTTTGACTGCAACATGCTAACAGTCTTATAAATAAAAGTCATATACTGTATGCTATCGGAAAAAAATAATCCTTTGGTTGTGTTTATGAAAGTCTTGATAACATTAGAAACAATGCATTTCCATGAACACAATAGCATTTATGCTACTAAAGGTGATATGTAGTTGAGGCTATAAACAAGCAGGAAAACCATGCACCCGGACGGAGGCTGCTTCTTTTTACGTGATGCCCAACTTCCATCAATATGTCTCCTTCACCACTAGTGGTGATAAAGTCCTAGACCACTGTTACTCTACCCACAAGCAGCATAAAAGGCAATGCATCGCCCCTTCGGCCAATCATTATTCTATACTCCTGCTTCCTGTCTTCAAGCAGAAGCTCAAACAGGAACTATCCGTTACTCGCTCCACGGAGAAATGGTCCGCCGAATCAGAGGCCATACTACAGGACTGCTTTGTTAGAGCTGACTGGAATATGTCCTGGAACTCCTCTGATAACATCGACGAGCTAACCACCTCCGTCACCGGCTTCATTAGGAAATGCACCTCTGACGTTGTCCCCATAGTGAAGTTTCGCTGCTTCCCCAATCAAAAGCCCTGGATTAACACAGAGGTTGGTACTAAGATAAAGACCAGGCTTACCGTACAGAGGGCTATCACTGCCAACCCCCAAGCCTACGGCTGAGGACACAATCAACTCCTGTTATGACCGCTGCAGAGGTTTCAAACTAACAAAAGGACAGAAGGAATAAGGTGGAATCCTATTATACAGGCTCTGACACCCACCGCATGTGGCATGATGGATTACAAAGGAAGACCCAGCCGTGATATGCCCAACAGTGCCTTTCTACTAAACAATCTCACTTCGGCAAAAAACAACACCGAGCTGTGCATGAGGGCCCCGGCCGGCGCTCACGGGGCCGAACTATTCCAGGGTGTATTCTCAATGTTTGTGCAGAAGAGCTGGCAAGAATATTCATGGTTATTTTCAACCTCTCTTGTCCCAGTCTATAATCCCCACGTCTCAAGCTGACAACCACCATTCCTGTTCCCAAGAACTCTAAGGCTACCTGCCAGAATGACTACCGCCCTGTAGCACTCACATCTGTCAAAATGAAGCGCTTTGATATGCTGGTTGTGGCACACATCAACTCTGTCATCCCAGACATCCTAGACACACTCCAAGCATACCTCCCCAACAGAGCCATAGATGATGCAATCTCAATTGCACTCCACACTGCCCTCAACCACCTAGATTAGAGGAATACCTTTGTGAGAATGCTGTTCATTGACTACAGTTCAGCGTTCAACACCATAGTCCCCTCCAAGCTCGTCACCATCCTGGACTTCCTGATGGGCTGACCCCAGGTATTGAGGGTAGGCAGCATCACCTCCGCCACGCTGATCCTCAACACTGGGGACCCACAGGGGTGTGTGCTTAGTCCACTCTTGTACTCTTGTGTTTACCCACGACTGCGTAGCCACGCACAACTCCAACACCATCATCAAGTTTGCTGACGACGCGACGGTGGTAGGCCTGATCACTGGCGATGATGACTACAGGAAACGGGGAGGTGACTGCACCATTGAGAGCATCTTGACTGGCTGCATCACTGCTTAGTATGGCAACTGCACCGCCCTCCTTGCGATCCAGGACCTCTATATCAGGCGGTGTGAAAGGAAGGCCTGGAAAATTGTTAGACTCCATCCACCCAAGCCCATAAACTGTACTCTCTGCTTCCGCATGACAAGCGGTACGGGAGCAACAAGTCTGACACCAACAGGCGCCTGAACAGCTTCTATCCCCAAGCCATAAGACTGCTAAATAGCTAACAGAATGGCTACATGGACTATCTGCATTGACTGTTTTTTACTTTTTTTTCACACTTACTCAATGAACTCTCACAGGACATGCACACACTGACACTCCAGCACACTCACACATACTCACTTAATTTGCTCACACATACAACATGCACACACATTCATACTCCCTGGGCTCCCGAGTGGCGCAGCGGTCTCAGGCACTGCATCTCAGTGCAAGATGCGTCACTACAGTCTCTGGTTCAAATCCAGGCTGTATCGCATCTGGCCGTGTTTGGGAGTCCCATAGGGCAGCGCACAATTGGCTCAGCGTTGGCCAGGGTAGGCCGTCATTGTAAATAAAAATGTGTTCTTAACTGACTTGCCTAGTTAAAGGTTTAAATTAAATAAAGAATAGTGACTAAACACACGCACACTCACATACGATCATCATATATGCTCCGGATGTCTAGTCAACTTTCCCCCTTTTACATATCTACCTCTACCACTCCAGTATCCCTGCACTTTGTAAATATTGTATTGCCACTGACCCTGGAACTGACCACTTAGTTTACTTACTTACTCGTGTTCTTCTTATTTCTATTTCTCGCATGGTTTTTGTTCTACTTTACTTCATTTATAGTACTACTGATATTGATAACTGCATTGTTGGGAAAGAGTTTGCAAGAAAGGCATTTCACTGTACTTGTGCACGCGACAATAAAACTTGAAAATTGCTGGCGCGTGCTCATGTATGGACCGCAAAGGAACAGCGATTATTCTTGGAAAAAGTGATAGTTGGAAACCTCCGAATCGGCTCTGTCTGCTCGTCTTACCTGAATGAGACTCTGTAGGAGGATTATGAAAAAGTCACTTTTTGGCATTGGGTGAAAATGACATGTCCTCTTAAAACAGCTTTAACACATTTTGTTTCTGATATAAAAATTCTTACAACATATGTATGTGAAATAGACTTATTTAGCGAAAGTCAAAGATAGAGGGGGGGGCATGACTTAAACAATTGCAGAGATATTTACATTTTAAATTAATATGCAGTCAAAATACTGCCTCTGTGCTTCTTGTGTTAAAAGCAGAGAGCGACATTCCGGTCGCTCTGACCAGAATTTTCTGATCATTTTCTGAAATGGTGTAAACAGCCATCATTCGCTGACACCCAGCAGGGGATCACTGCTTGTCTGCTTTTAGTTGTACGTACCTCCCTGATTACTCCTTTCCTGGGTGCCACGTCTGGGACTCCTGGCCCTCCCTCTTCTACTCCCTGTTTCAGAGACAGACATCTCCTCACCTCCATGCCCGAAAGGAGATGAATCCCCTGTGTTAAGGGGTGTAATGATTCATCATCATCCTTTTCTCATCTGTCTTGAGTGTCCCCGAGCAGAACGGGCAGTCCTGCATTGTCCTTTTCACTCTCCCAGCTCTGACACCTAATGTGTGGCCTGACGGCTACAGGAGATACTCACCGCACTGCAGTACTGGAAAACCTGTGCTCTGGGTCTAATGATGTAGGCTCCAATATGTGGTGCTCGTTGGAAGAAAAGCCACACCTTTTTGAATTCACTAGTATATCACTGGGCAGTGGTGTAGTTGTTTGTGTGCTTGTTAAGAATCAGAGTTTTTATCCATCGGATTATGAAACTAAAATGGCTTTAGTAGCCTATTTGTTTGTCCAACAGTCTGTTGTTTGCTGAATGCTATTCTTTCTATAAGGACCTGGTCATTCCCTTTTTAATGAAGGCATTTCTATATTGCTGCAATTTTTACAATCAATCTTCTTCAGCATGGTATGACTTGCAGTTGTGAGCTTTTGTTGAAAGGGCTGAGCACAGGTCAAAGTGTTGGTGCTGTAAATGAAAGTGTTTAGGTCCCTGTAGACCACAAACTCCACTCAAAATGTTTTAACCATTTGGCCTCAATGTTTTAACCTTTACTCCAAAGCTCGTTTTAGCAAATTGCTCCTCTAAAGTGCAAATAAATATCTGGGTGCGTGCGTACTGGTGAGTGTGTTTTGTGCATTCGTGCCGTTGAGCAATCATGTACAGTGCCTTCAGAAACTATTCACACCCCTTGACTTTTTCCACATTTTGTTGTGTTACAGCCTGAATTTAAAATGGAATTATTTTTTTCCTGTTACTGGCCTACACACAATAGCCCATAATGTTAAAGTGGAATTATGTTTTTCTAAATGTTTACAAGCTGAGTGAATAAGTGAATGATCTTCAACCCCTTTGTCATGGCAAAGTAAACATGTGCTTATGAAGTAACCTAATTAAGTTGCATGTACTCACTAATAGTGTTTAACATAATTTTTAACGACTACCCCATCACTGTACCCCCCCCACCATTATTAATAACACTTTGAATGGTGTATCAATACACCATTCAAAGTGGTACACCCAGCGTCCTTCCTAATTCAGTTGCCAGAGAGTAAGGAAACCACTCAGGGATTTCCCCATGAGGCCAATGGTGACTTTAAAACAGTAAGAGTTTAATAGCTGTGGTAGTGGAAAAGTGAGGATGGATCAACAACATTGTAGTTACTCCACAATACTAACCTTATTGACAGAGTGAAAAGAAGGAAGCCTGTACATAATACAAATATTCCAAAACATGCATCCTGTTTGTGATAATGGAATCCTGTTTGTGATAATGGAATCCTGTTTGTGATAATGGAATCCTGTTTGTGATAAATTGAATTTAGCTAAGCACAGGCAAAATCCTAGGGGAAAATCTGGCTCAGTCTGCTTTCCAACAGACACTGGGAGACAAATTCACCTTTCAGCAGGACAATAACCTCAAACATAAGGCCATATATACATCATGACGACATTGAAAGTGGCCCAGTTCCAGTTTTGACTTAAATTTGCCTTGAAAATCTGTGCAAGACTTGAAAATGGCTGTCTAGCAATGATCAACAACCAACTTGACAGAGCTTGAATAATTTTAAAAAGAATAATGTGCAAATATTTGACATTCCAGGTGTGCAAAGCTCTTAGAGACTTACCCAGAAAGACTCACAGCTGTAATCACTGCCAGAGGTGATTCTAACATGTAATATCTCAGGGGGTTGAATACTTATCTAATGAAGATATATTAGTGCTTTATTTTTCTTTTCTTTTTTAACAAATGTTCACATTTATCTTCCACTTTGACATTAGAGTATTTTGTGTAAAAAAAACAACAACAATTAAACCTATTTAATCCCACTTTGTGACACAGCGAAATGTATAAAAAGTAAAAGGGTGGGAACACTTTCTGATGGCACTGTAGTTCCAACTAGAATGAACACACACTTGTCCTCAACTCAAGTTAAAACAGTAATTCACCTTGTCAACTTGATAAATGTGCTTTGCCATTATTTAAATACCAATTAAGTTATTCGGTAGAAGATTCAGGGAGTTTGCCCAAGTCTCTGTGTGTTTTGTTTTCTCATCCTGGCATCAACACTTCTGACTCTGACACAGTTGTGTCTGCTGTAGGAGGCCTAATCCAATCCCTGGTTATCTGTATCTCCTGCTCTGCAATTTGGTTCCACGCTGTGGGTTTGCGACAGGAGAATACTGTTATTTTGTTGCACTAAATGGGGGAAGAAGTGTTTCCTAGCAACAGTCTGCTGCTGCCATGATGCCTGAGGAAGGTGGAATTAGTCTAAGCAACAAAATAAGTCCCCAAAGAACACAAGGGCCCCCCTCTCTTTACTTCTTCTGCACTGAAGAAAAACTAAAAAGTGAACATTGATTTCTCTTCCCTCTTCTATAGTGAAGGCCTTAGAGGTGGAATTAGACCTCAAACGTGTTAGTCATCTGCTGCTGGAGTTTCCATTCCATACTTAGGAAACCCGTTTGACTGCATTGCTAGTCACGTCAAAGAAGAAGTGTGTTAAATGAGCAATGCTCTGCATGGTTTTACATCAAATAACCATGGTGGCGGGATGGCAGAGGGTTTCATATTGGAATTTCTCCCATGGCCATAGAGGACGTGAATTGAATACATTTCCCATAAACCTCTTGAGAAATACACCAGTTAACATAGAGATGTACTTTTATGGTACAGTATAGCCTCCCCAATGGGCAAAGACGTCAAGACAACGTTTATTCCACGCTGGTTCAACGTAATTTCGTTTTTTAAATTTTATTGAATTGACCTGGAAGCAGCATTGCTTCTACCAGTGTGTTCCCAGTGGGTCAGTGCTAACAGGAATGTTACTTTAGTGAAGTGTATGAGCTGATTTTGCATCAAATAACCACTGTGGCGGTGTAGAGACTTTCATATTTGAGTTCCTCCCGTACATTTCCATTGAAATCTCTTGAGAAATACACCAGTTAACATAGAGACTTACTTCTTGGTATAGCATAGCCTTTGTGCATACATTACTTTTTATGTCAGTGTAGTGTTTGAGACACAGACTCTGTGGACTAAATGGCTTGGGTTTGGGATCACATTTCCATTAAACCTCTTAAGGAAAACACCAGTTAAAAAAGACTTACTGTAGCCTCATATCATGTTAGTGTAGCGTATGAGACTCTCTATGTTGACTAAATGTATTATTCACACTTTCGTGACAGGCTGCATAATTAAATAAGCGGGGTTGGCTCTGTTAATTGGCTGTGGGCTTGGAGGGGGCTGTGGGCTTGGAGGGGGCTGTGGGCTTGGAGGGGGCTGTGGGCTTGGAGGGGGCTGGGGCTGTGGGCTTGGAGGGGGCTGTGCATGTGGGTTAACACCAAGGTGTTGTTGTTTATGTTGGTCTCCACTGCATTGGTGCCCCACATAAAAAGCATGTGTGGAGAAAACCTGGGAGTGCCTCCCTGGCGTTAGGATTGGAAATCACCATGTTCCCATTCATCCATGTCGAATATAGTGGTGTAGGGATCTGTACATGGGCATACGTCCACACATCGGCACACAGTCACATACGTAATACACACACAGGTCGGTCGTTCCAATGTTTAATTTTAAAAGCTTGTTATATTAAATGCAGTGCCCTAGCTTTAAGATAAACAACATGGAAAATGTAATGAATCTGATTTCTTTAATGAATAAGGAAATGTCCCACGTCACTTTTTCTAGGAACATTTGAAACCATTTAACGTTTTCACCATCATTGTAAAGCCCAGGTTATTTTGTTGCTTTGACAAAGTCATTTCTGAAGATAGTTATTTGTCCCTCATTTTAAGGTCAACCCTGTCACATGGACTGAACTATAATTTGAATATGGTGGAACTATTCCTTTTTAAATGATTTTTTTCAAAAGAAACATTGAACATTCAAATCATAGTGAGAAAGCAGGTGAGCATTTTCTGGTGTTTTGTGGTAGAAAACTGAGAGAGTCGACCATAACATGTCACCCCTGTTACCCATAGTAGATGGGTCTAATGGTCTAATTTTTTAAATATTTTTTTTATGTGTTAAGCTTGCATTCAATTGCCCCTCCTTGCTCCACTTCCATTCCCCCTGTCACAAGGGGAGCTATGGCTGATTTAAAATTAAATCATCAATGGTAAACCTTGTAACATTTTTCTTAATTTCAACTCTTTTATGGGGGAAAATGTTTTTTTATATATTAAGTGGAACATTTTCTCTTTATGACAGAATATAAACATTTGGTGAAATAAAAGGTTTTTCTTAACAGCATTACACGCCCCCAAAAGGGTCTATTTGTTGAACGACCCAGGAAATACTTACAAGCCTCAATGTACAGATACACTTGCACACACGTGTAACACTTACAGCTACCCATTCTGTTCCACACACGTGTAACACTTACAGCTACCCATTCTGTTCCACACACGTGTAACACTTACAGCTACCCATTCTGTTCCACACACGTGTAACACTTACAGCTACCCATTCTGTTCCACACACGTGTAACACTTACAGCTACCCATTCTGTTCCACACACGTGTAACACTTACAGCTACCCATTCTGTTCCACACACGTGTAACACTTACAGCTACCCATTCTGTTCCACACACGTGTAACACTTACAGCTACCCATTCTGTTCCACACACGTGTAACACTTACAGCTACCCATTCTGTTCCACACAAGTGTAACACTTACAGCTACCCATTCTGTTCCACACACGTGTAACACTTACAGCTACCCATTCTGTTCCACACACGTGTAACACTTACAGCTACCCATTCTGTTCCACACACGTGTAACACTTACAGCTACCCATTCTGTTCCACACACGTGTAACACTTACAGCTACCCATTCTGTTCCACACACGTGTTTATTTTTATTTTTTTATTTCACCTTTATTTAACCAGGTAGGCCAGTTGAGAACAAGTTCTCATTTGCAACTGCGACCTGGCCAAGATAAAGCATAGCAGTGTGAGCAGACAACACAGAGTTACACATGGAATAAACAATTAACAAGTCAATAACACAGTAGAAAACAAAGGGGGGAGTCTATATACAATGTGTGCAAAAGGCATGAGGAGGTAGGCGAATAATTACAATTTTGCAGATTAACACTGGAGTGATAAATGATCAGATGGTCATGTACAGGTAGAGATATTGGTGTGCAAAAGAGCAAGTAAATAAATAAAAACAGTATGGGGATGAGGTAGGTGAAAATGGGTGGGCTATTTACCAATAGACTATGTACAGCAGCAGCGATCGGTTAGCTGCTCAGATAGCTGATGTTTGAAGTTGGTGAGGGAGATAAAAGTCTCCAACTTCAGCGATTTTTGCAGTTCGTTCCAGTCACAGGCAGCAGAGTACTGGAACGAAAGGCGGCCAAATGAGGTGTTGGCTTTAGGGATGATCAGTGAGATACACCTGCTGGAGCGCGTGCTACGGATGGGTGTTGCCATCGTGACCAGTGAGCTGAGATAAGGCGGAGCTTTACCTAGCATGGACTTGTAGATGACCTGGAGCCAGTGGGTCTGGCGACGAATATGTAACGAGGGCCAGCCGACCAGAGCATACAGGTCGCAGTGGTGGGTGGTATAAGGTGCTTTAGTGACAAAACGGATGGCACTGTGATAGACTGCATCCAGTCTGCTGAGTAGAGTGTTGGAAGCCATTTTGTAGATGACATCGCCGAAGTCGAGGATCGGAAGGATAGTCAGTTTTACTAGGGTAAGCTTGGCGGCGTGAGTGAAGGAGGCTTTGTTGCGGAATAGAAAGCCGACTCTTGATTTGATTTTCGATTGGAGATGTTTGATATGAGTCTGGAAGGAGAGTTTGCAGTCTAGCCAGACACCTAGGTACTTATAGATGTCCACATATTCAAGGTCGGAACCATCCAGGGTGGTGATGCTAGTTGGGCATGCGGGTGCAGGCAGCGATCGGTTGAAAAGCATGCATTTGGTTTTACTAGCGTTTAAGAGCAGTTGGAGGCCACGGAAGGAGTGTTGTATGGCATTGAAGCTTGTTTGGAGGTTAGATAGCACAGTGTCCAATGACGGGCCGAAAGTATATAGAATGGTGTCGTCTGCGTAGAGGTGGATCAGGGAATCGCCCGCAGCAAGAGCAACTTCATTGATATATACAGAGAAAAGGGTCGGCTCGAGAATTGAACCCTGTGGCACCCCCATAGAGACTGCCAGAGGACCGGACAGCATGCCCTCCGATTTGACACACTGAACTCTGTCTGCAAAGTAATTGGTGAACCAGGCAAGGCAGTCATCCGAAAAACCGAGGCTACTGAGTCTGCCGATAAGAATATGGTGATTGACAGAGTCGAAAGCCTTGGCAAGGTCAATGAAGACGGCTGCACAGTACTGTCTTTTATCGATGGCGGTTATGATATCGTTTAGTACCTTGAGTGTTGCTGAGGTGCACCCGTGACCGGCTCAGAAACCAGATTGCACAGCGGAGAAGGTACGGTGGGATTCAAGATGGTCAGTGACCTGTTTGTTGACTTGGCTTTCGAAGACCTTAGATAGGCAGGGCAGGATGGATATAGGTCTGTAACAGTTTGGGTCCAGGGTGTCTCCCCCTTTGAAGAGGGGGATGACTGCGGCAGCTTTCCAATCCTTGGGGATCTCAGACGATATGAAAGAGAGGTTGAACAGGCTGGTAATAGGGGTTGCGACAATGGCGGCGGAAAGTTTCAGAAATAGGGGTCCAGATTGTCAAGCCCAGCTGATTTGTACGGGTCCAGGTTTTGCAGCTCTTTCAGAACATCTGCTATCTGGATTTGGGTAAAGGTGTAACACTTACAGCTACCTATTCTGTTCCACACACGTGTAACACTTACAGCTACCCATTCTGTTCCACACACGTGTAATACTTACAGCTACCCATTCTGTTCCAGACACGTGCAGTTCCATATTCTTAGACAATGATTTCTGTGTTTCTCTCTGTTTCTATCTCACAGGGATATCAAACCAGACAACATCTTGTTAGATGAGCAAGGTGAGAATGCCTCTTCTTAGAGATGACTTTATCTTGTACTCATTAGATGTTTACGACGTGTGTGTGTGTGTTTTACCTTTGTCACATGCTTTATGAAGGCACGTGTAGGCCATTTGAGTGACATTGTTGTTCATGTGCGTGTGTACAGTATGTGTGGTAGAGAATGAGAGAGAGGGAGAAAGAGAAAAATGTCCCTATTTACAGTAAAGCGAGCTTCTGAGAAGGAAAATGGTCCAAGGTGACAGGTAGGACACACAGTCATGACTCTGCAGGATGTTACTGTAGGTATCACCACATTAATGGGGTCAGCACTCATGCAGAATAGCCAGAATGTGTGTCTCACACCCCACCATGCTTTGAAGACATGCAGAAAGAAGCACAAGGACACACTAGTCCTCTTCACTACTGCGGTCTATAGACATCAGCTCTTACAGTAAAATGCTCAGGCAGACTCTGCTTCAAGTCTTTTTTATATATATATTTGTAATGTAATGTTTTATTGTTTTAAGGACAGTGACAGGCAGAAGGTAGAGACGGAGACAGATACAGAGGGAGACTGGGAGTAGGTGCCGAGGCAGGATTCATAACCCCGTCTCCAGCGGGTAGACCAGACTCCGGCAAACAAATGTCTCGTTGACACACTGAATCATGTTTTTACTAAGCTATTTGTGTTTTGATTTTGTTTGTCAGTTAGTTAGTCAAAGTTAGTCAGAGACAACAAATTTGATTTCGGTTACATCAGGCAATAAAGATAGAAAGCCTACTCAAGTTCAGACAAAAATAGATACCGTAGCTTTAAGTTTCTTTTGGATCATTTTGTTTAAGGAAAGAAACATGTTTTTGGGAGTTTTATGGATGTGGTGTTACAGTATATTTGAGTTTGTTTCTAAGGAGCGCTGTCTTCACAGGCCACGCCCACCTGACAGACTTCAACGTTGCTACAATAATCAAGGATGGAGAGAGGGCCACGGCCTTAGCTGGAACCAAGCCCTACATGGGTAAGACTAAAAAAAAAATTATACCTGTTATTCCTTCAGCCCTTGGAAACCTTTGTCACTAGCCTGGACCCAGATCTGTTTGTACTGTCTTGCCAACTCCTATGGTCCTAGTCACGACTATGACGAGACAAATCTGGGACCGTATCACTAACATACTGTGTAAATATCCATTTGTGTTTGATGGTCTCGTGTAGGTGTAGCCTAGCTGACTGACTCTGTCTGTGTTGTATCTCCTCCAGCCCCAGAGATCTTCCAGTCCTTTGTGAGCGGGGGGGTGGGTTATGCCTTTGAGGTGGATTGGTGGTCACTCGGCGTGACGGTTTTTGAGGTGCTGCGTGGATGGGTAAGGAAAGGCATTATGGGAAGTGGAGCTGTTCTTGAGTAACGAAAACTGAAGCTTACTGTATGTGGTTAATACTATCTTCTTTCCATTTCTCAGTCTGTCTATGCTTTCTTCCCTCTCTCTCTCTCTCTCTCTCTCTCTCTCTCCCTCTCTGTCTCCCTCTCTCATCCTTTCTCTCTCTCTCTCTCTCTCTCTCTCTCTCTCTGTCTTCCTTTCTCTCTCTCTTCCGTCCTCCTCCCTCTCTCCCCCTTCCCTCCTCCTCCCTCTCTCTCGCTCTCTCCCTCTGTCAGAGGCCCTATGAGATCCATGCCAGTAACTCAGTGGAGTCTTTAATGCAGCTCTTCAGTACAGTCAGTGTGCAGTACAACTCCACCTGGCCCAAGGATCTGGTCCATCTCATGAGGAAGGTAAGTGGGGAGGGGAAGTGGAAGGGGGAAGGAGAAAGATGAACGGAGGGGATTAGTCGATGCCAATAGCAACAGCTAGTCTTACTGGGGTCCAAGAATAGCGGCGAGCAGAGGAAAGGAGAGTAAAAGTGAGGAGAGGAGATGAGGGGCATAAGTGGAGAGATGGGCTGCTGTAAAGGGGAGAGTTGTCAGGGGAAAGTCTACAGTGGAGTAGAGTCGAGTCGGTGGTCAGAAGACATTGGGGGGGGCTGACAAAAGTAGTTGAGGTGAAAGTGGATGGAGGGAGAGTTTCCTGAGGCAGAGGGGAACAGAGGGAGAGATTTAGAGATATAAGGACGAGGTGAGACAAATGGAGTGTGTCGTGGAAATTTCCTCTATTTACCTAATCATGAGCGCAAACCACACACACAAGTCAGAGTTAGTTATCAAAGTCCATCTTTAATTATATGAGCTCTATCACAACCCTGTGACTCTCAGGTAATTCAGTGTCTCTCAATGAATTCTCTGAGAGCCTCCTCCACATTGCAATAGCATTTTGACTTTCAACAGTTCAGTATCTCTAATGACAAGTTGAGAGTCCCAACATAATGGCAAAATGGGATCCTTTATAGCAAAGATCACACATAGTCAGACAGCATAGACATAATAAATCGTTGAGCTTTGTCTCCTTACTCAAACCCCAGAACCATAAACCAACCCTCCATATCAACAGGCATATATCAAATCCATCCTATCTTGACAAGATCACAGAGACACACTGACTGGCACACAGACATTGTGGAGCCAAGAGATACACGCTTGATGATCCCTTGACCTCTCCCCTCTCTGCGGCCCATGCAACTTAGTCTTGACATAGAACAGATACTGCAACCCTGCCACAGTATTCTACAAAAATAACATTCTTGATGAGAAGTAACTTACAAACATATGATGAATATAAAACATCTGACCTATGTTACCAACAAATTCTGATTATTTCCACAACAAGTGACAGGGAGTCAGTGTAGTGAGGGACTACTCTCTAATCTGTGCGTGTCTGCTCCAGTCAGAGCCAACAAGGCTCCAGGGCGATGGCATCTGTATCTTCCGCTTGGCTGCGGATCGATTACCATGTCTGAACCCCACCTAGACGGACCTAACCAGCCCTCTGGGAGAAATGACTCGTCTGAATTTTCAGAGTGGGAGAGTTTGGAGAGAGATGGTTGACATGGCAACCGAACTACATCCCAAAATCATTTCTCCTAGGTTTATGTTAAGCTATCCCACGGCGAAACTTAACAGCTGTTCTATTTCAAATAATTGTTTCGATGTCTCACAAATGGGGATTCACTCTCGAAGATTCACTAACTGAAGAACCAATCACAGCGTCTGTTGGAGAAGCTCTCCTCAGTGCGACTAGATCACTGTCTCCTACTGAACTGTTCTCAGGCGAAACCGTGAGGTTAAAGCTGCAGAACATTGGACCTCAGCTCCTGTCGATAGTGTTGAGTACTGACCGAGAGGAAAGTTTTGCTTAGAGTATAAATAGTTTTCTACACCTCAGTCTCCGGTGGTAGCTAGCGTCACAAGCAAGCCCCAGGTAGTTGAGCCGTCACTGGCCAATGACCTCAAGCCCAGTGCTGCGTCACAGACCGACACTTCTCTTCCTGGGAAGACAGAGCGCATTTGCGCCTCCATCTTCCAGATGTTTTACGTGTCTGCTGTACATTCATTAGAGGAGCCATTGACGGATGTAGAGAGGGCAACACACTGGCACCAGGGTTTTTTTGTGGCAGGGAGAGGGCATCACACTGGCACCAGGGTTTTTTCGTGGCAGGTAGAGGGCCACACACTGGCACCAGGGTTTTTCGTGGCAGGTAGAGGGCAACACACTGGCACCAGGGTTTTTCGTGGCAGGCAGAGGGCATCACACTGGCACCAGGGTTTTTCGTGGCAGGTAGAGGGCATCACACTGGCACCAGGGTTTTTTCGCAATGCAAAACCCCCAGCCGACACAGCAGGCTGCGAACCCACCATTTGGTTCCCCTTACAGAGGCCGACAGTGGGGGATGTGGTCCTTCGCTGCTACCGCATCCAGGTCCCATCCACATGATTCCCCTGGGAAGAAGGTTCACCTGACCTAGGGGTGCGTTCCCAGCTGTAGAGAGGGGCAGCAAACAAGTTACTACGTGTTCTGGCCTGTCCCCAAGTGTCCCCCGTGCCACAGCTCTCCCTCAGTGCATTCACAAGCACCTGAGGCAAAAAGACAAATGATCATTCTGGACCTACTTCAACAGCTATCTGAGAAAGTACACGTTTCGTATTCTTACGCTCAAAGTGCTGTCTCGCTCTATTCGTCGAGGCGATGTTACTCAATGCTTATTTTCACATAAGTATTCTGCCAGCACACGGGACGTTTCTCAGGTTTGCCTTTCAAGACACAGCCTGCAAATATCTCGCTGTCCCCTTGGGGCTAGCACTAGCATAGAACAAACGTTCAGCAAGTGTGTGGAAGCAGCCCCAACACAGGAGAAAGCGGTATGCGACATGACTTCCCTTTTAACCCATCTCACCGGCCAAACGTTAGCCTATTATCATGGAAGAAGTTGACTGAAAATTCGTCATTGGCTTTATTACTCTGATTGGTTAGAGATGACTAAACCGCTGATTACTTTGTTTTGTACAACACCCCTCATTTTGACGTCACCACAAACAACTTCAGTCTCAGACTAAAGTATGTAGCGAACGATAGAGCAGCAGATTAATTCAGTTTGAGTTGTCAGGCAAGGATTCTCTCTTTCATCGTGCTGCACTATTGGACAACCACATCACGTTGTTCCGATAGTGCCTCTCCCTCTCCCACTCGGTCATGCTCAAAACCTGCCTCTGAGTGCTGGGATTGATTGCGTCCCCCATCTCAGTTGTACCGCTAGGACTACTGAGAATAGAAGAGAGCTCACCTCACCTCTTCCCATTATGCGCAACTCATTTCCTGGGTGTACTGAATGTAGGAGTAGACTTATTGTCCAGAGGGAATCCACTTTACGGGGATTGGAGACTCCATCCCCAGGTGGTGAACCAGATCTGGGAGATACACGATCTAGTCACTGTAGATCTCTTCGCATCGAACAAAGACACACACATTGTCCGTTGTTCCTAGCAGGAGATGCACCACTGGGGTTGGACCCACTGACACCTCCTTGGCCAAGGGTGATGATTTATGCTTTTCCTCCTCTATGCTTGATACTCCCCACTCTGGACAGAGTGAGGGAACAAGGCTTATCCCTCCTCTCGATAGCCACTCGATGGCCATGGAAGCTCTACTCTCCTGCTTTACATTAAGCCCAGGCTGCTACCATTAGGATCTTTTGACCCAAAGTGAATAAAGATGTTTTCCACCCTCACCCAGAAACCATGCCCCTCTGGGCCTGGCCCGTGAGAGGATGCGACGGGCTTGCCAATCGGAATCATTGAGACTATCCAGAGTTCAAGGGCCTCTTCGACATGCTCACTGTATGGAAACAAGTTGTGCGTTTTTGAGAAGTGGTGTGAACAATAGCCTTCAGATAATTCCTTACCGATGCTCAGTATCCAAGGTTTTATGCTTCTTGCAGGACATTTTAGGCAGAGGGAAGACATTTTCATTTTCCACTGGTTAAGGTCTATTTAACTGCTATCTCGGCCTGTCATATAGGCTTGGCCAGTAACATAGTAGGGATACGCCCTCGGTTATGTCGTTTTTTTGAAGGGAGCGCGTTGCTTATGCCCAGTTTCCAAGCCTTTAGCCCCATCTTAGGACCTGTCTATTGTGCTTGAGGCAATTTTGCAGCAGTCTTTTAAGCCGCTGGATAGTGTGGAGATGAAATATCTCTCCTTCAAAACAGCTTTAGTGATTGACCTTACATCAGCAAAGCAAGTGAGTGACCTGCATGATTTGTCAGTCCACCATTCGTGCCTACAGTTTGCCCCGGTGTTATCCAAGGTAACATTGTTACCCATCCCCGCCTTTATGCATAAGGTCAGAGGCAATTAAAATGGTCTCTTCTTAGAGCTTATGGCTTTCCAGCCGCCGCCCTTCACTTCTACGGAAGAAGAGCGTCTCCACCATTTATGTCCAGTGCTTTGATAGAACGAGAGCATGTTGAAAGAGTGGCCAACTCTTCGAGTGGGCCCCTCTCTTATCAACGGCTATCCCATTGGACAGTGGAGGCTATTGTATTGCCTTATAATAGCAAGGGTTTGCAGTCGGGGTTGAAGAGTAACTGATTACAGTTACCGTTTTCTTGTAATCAGTTATGTTACAGGCAAAAATATTGTAATCAGATTACATATACTTTTGAAAAACTAGATGATTACTTCTGGGATACTTTTAGATTCAAGATACATTATGACACCTTTCTGTTTTCTCAATGACATTCAATTCAGCAATTGGAAAAAGGCACAAATTTAAGTTTGTTCGTCCTGAACGAGTCTGACCGCAAGTACAAGACCACTATGATGACATGTCAAATGCGTTTGATGGATGCTTTTTGTCTTCTTCTGATGCCTCTTAAGGGGAAAGTAATTCAAAAGGAACTGAAAGTTATCCGTTTATCTTACAGAGTTTGGGTAATCCAAAAGTAACTTTACTGATTACAATTTTGGACGTAACTAGTAACATAACTATAACTAGTAGTTGTAACGGATTACATTTAGAAAGTAACCTACCCAGCCCTGTTTACAGCCCCGGGAGGGCCTGAGGGCTCATTTCACCAAAGGTATGGTTACTTCTTGGGCACTGTTCAAATGCATCTCTTTGCAAGAGATTTACGATGCGGCATGTTGGGCCACCCTGGTTTTGTGATAATGTGAGTGAGATGACTCACTGCATTTCCATGCTCGCAAGGAAGAGAGGCATGAGTTTTTAAACTTTGTTTCCATTGAACATGCCATACAAATAAAGGAATTCTATTAAGAGTGCCTTGATCCTCCTTTCATTTGGAAGAGAGGCATGCTTGAGAATGACCAGAGGCGGGGCAAGTTGCGCCTTATAAGGTGGGGAGGGGCTCACCTCTTCTCCAACTTTACCTGCCTGTCTCCAAAAGATGCTGTGATTTGGTTCTTCATTTCGTGAATCTGCTAGAGCGAATCCCCATATGTGAGACGTCTATCTCATATTATCATAGAACCGAGGTTTCGTAAATACCCTAGATTTCCCTTCATTGTAGATACAATACTATTGATACAAGTTTATTGTATCCCTGACAATGATCTCAATCCTTATCTAATTAAATGTATGCTAATCGGGGTGGATCCCTGTACTGTAAGACTGTGGCTGATTTAAGAGTGCCCACTAATGTCGATACTACCTAGATTATTGGATCTGATTTTAACAACCTGTTTAGTCACAAGCCATAAGGTTTTTCAATTCAATACGACTTCATTAATCCCTGCGGAGAAATTAGAAAGCAATGTAGTGGATACTGTAGAGGTGATAGTGTTTGAGACTTTAATGGAACTAAATGATGTATAGTATAATCTGTTTGTGTGTGTCTCCCAGCTGCTGACGGTGAACCCAGAGCATCGTTTCTCCAGCCTGTCTCACATGCAGACGGCTCCCTACCTCTCTGAAATCAACTGGGACGCTGTGTACGAGAAGAAGATAGAGGCTGGCTTTGTCCCTAACGTAAGTATGGACCGTAAATCTATCACATGGGAGCATAGAATGCCGTGTCCTGTGTTTTCACCTTTTTATGGACTGTAAACACTGATTCACACTTCACACATACAGTATATAAGATTAACTACATTATCTCATCTTGTTCATTTATTCAGACACATAAACGTACACATGTAGTCTTATACATAACCCAGTCTCTCACACTTGTTACATTCTGTGAAATGTCCAGTATTTGCTTCGCTGTTATTATTTCTATTATTATTTCATCCCTGTACATATCTACCTCTAATACTCCAGTATCCCTGCACATTATACATGTGGTACTGGCACTGAACTTGTATATTCATGGGTTGCAATTTGCGTCACAATATTGTTTTGAATGTTCGTTTTAGGATGGATGTTCAACTGAGCATTCTACTCAATGCATCCTCATTGGGCGCTGATGAAGATTTGGTCTAAAGTGCATTACTGTGGCTTGAAAACACATTACATTTCAAAAGAAGGAAAATAATTAGTAGGAAAACCTTTTGTCATCATTTAAATGATGGACTTTAGATGGACTTTAGATGTATTATAACGTTAGCTAGCTAGCTAAGATTGAGGGTAGACCTCCAGATTTTAGCTAGCTAACATTAGCATTGCTAGCTATTTTTTATTAACTTTGTTCGCTAATGACAACATTGCCAGCCGTCTAAAGTATATTGACAACATGATGATGATGGCAAAGTTGTTTCCTACTAAATATCTGTCTACTTTAGCAATGGCATCGTATTCCCAAGCCCCTATAGTGTAATTTAGACTAAACAGTCATTAGCCCTGGTTCTACTTTTGAGCATCAATACTGCTGTGGTGTCTGTAGAACGTTGATAACAAAGGCAACCGACACGACCGAGGGACAGTTGTGCAACCCATAAATAGCTTCCTCTCTTATTACTATTACTTTTTTATATTGAATACTGCACTGTTGGCTAGGGCTTGCAAGTTAAGCACTTCACTGTACTGAAATAAATAAATATAAATAACTATAATAAGTCTATTGTAGCCAATAAACTATGCTAGTCCATTTTATTCATGTTGTGGAGTCTGTAATATGTTTTTGTGTGTGTGGTGTTTGCATGTGTGTGTGTGTGCATATGCGTGTGTGTGTGTGTGTGTGTGTGTGTGTGTGTGTGTGTGTGTGTGTGTGTGTGTGTGTGTGTGTGTGTGTGTGTGTGTGTGTGTGTGTACACGTATGTGTCTGGATTTAGGTATATAGTTATTCATTAGTGTACTGTGTGTGTCTTGGTTCCACAGAAGGGCCGTCTGCATTGCGACCCCACCTTTGAGCTGGAGGAGATGATACTAGAATCTCGTCCCCTCCACAAGAAGAAAAAGAGGCTGGCCAAAAACAGGTCACGGGAAGCCAGCAAGGATTCCCAGTCTGTGAGTGTCACATCAACCAGTCACTACTGACTACTGTACCTGGGTCATGTTAATCAGAATCACTGTATTCGCCAAGTACATTTAACACATACCCAGAATTTGACTTAGGGAATAGGTGCTGCCAGCAATAGACAATGTACAAACAGAATACAGACAAGTCAACCAAATGGAAGGAAACATGGAGGGACTACCTGAATTTGTCCAATTAGAAATGCTCTATGTTGCCCCAAAAAATGTTAAATAGTGCTAGGACAGTGTGGCAGATCTGGTTTACACCGAGGGCACGGAGGGCAGTCTGTAGCCTCCTCTTCCCCAGTTGTTATTTTTCTCCCTTCATTTCATGAACATCATGAATCTCTTTGTCTTCAAGGCCGGTTAATTTCTTACATGATTACAGTATTATAAGAAATCCACCTCATCTGTGATTGCGCCCATTATTTAACATGGATTTTAGACAATCCATATGTATGAGCTGTGCCAGGTTTTCATTGGCCAAGCCCCTCATTACGAGCACCACATTATTAAAGTCGACCTTCGGTGTTATCAAGAGTGATCTCTGGGCGCTGTAAAAGCAGTAAAGCTTGTATCTTCTAACAATAGGCCCCCATCTTACTCCGGGCCTGAGCAGTCTTCTTGTGTGCGAGGGGGCTCAGTTATTACCTAGATGATTAAATTATGAAGCCATCAGTGGTGATGTCATGCCTCCAAGTGCTTTCGGAAATATGAGCTTCTATTTTTGTCCTGTGCCAAACAACCAATTTGAGGGAAAGCACACAAACATATCACTGGGCGTGATTTAAAGGAGGAAAGAAGGGGGTGTTTGTAATCTTTCAGGTCTCACTGGTGATTGATTGAGGTGAGGTTGATCTCGTACTTCATCATTGTCGACCTGTGTGGGTGATGATGATAATGGCTATTCTCTTTCCTTCACTGCCCTCAGGAGAACGACTACCTACAGGAGTGCCTTGAAGTCGTGCAGTCAGAGTTCATGATCTTCAACCGCGAGAAGTAAGACCACAAACCAAACCCTTTGCCTGGAGACAAATCAAAACATATTAATGTTAAACCTGTGTGGAATGCTTTTTTAAAAAAGTGGTATGCATGAGGCTGAGATACCACCTACATAAGGACTATATGACACCTGACACACACGACGTGATTAGATATTTATAAATGTTTGTTTCACCTGACCCAAGCATTGTTAGCTCTATAATAATATACTAAGATTATATAAACGCAGAACCAATTACTGAACCTGGGAGACGAATACAAAACATATTAATATTACATCATTCTTAGCTCTGTGGTGCCAGAAATGATTCACACTGCTTTACTTTTTCCACATTTTGTTGTTACAGCCTTAATATAAAATTGATCAAATGTAGATTTTGTGTCACTGGTCTACACACAATAACCCATAATGTCGAAGTGGAATGTTGTTTGAAGAACATTTTTCAAATGAATAACAAATGAAATGTCAATAAGTATTCAACCTCTTTTTTTGTGGCAAAAGCCTTAAGTTCAGGAGTAAAAATGTGCTTAACAAATCACATAGTAAGTTTCATGGACTCATTCTGTGTTCAATTATAGTGGTTAACATACAATTATCTGTAAGGTCCCTCAATTGAGTATTGAATTTCAAGCACAGATTCAACTACAAAGACCAGAGAGCTATTTCAATGCCTCAAAGAAGGACACCGATTTGTAGATGTGTAAAAAAACAACAACAAAAAATATCAATTTGAATATCAATTTGAGCATGGTTAAGTATTAATTCAGCTTACACCCAGTCACTACAAAGATACAGGTGTCGTTCCTAACTCAGTTGCCGAAGAGGAAGGAAACTGCTCCTTCACTATAAGGTCAATGGTGATTTTAAAACAGTTACAGGGTTTAATTGTTGTGATATGAGAACTGAGGATGGATCAACAACATTGTAGTTACTCCGCAATACTAACTTAAATGACAGAGTGAAAAGAAGGAAGCCTGTTTGCAACAAGGTACTTAAGTAATCCTTCAAAGAAATTGGCAAAGAAATGCACTTTTTTCCTGAATACAAAGTGTTATGTTTGGGGCAAATCCAACACAACGTTACTGAGTACCACACTTCATATTCTCAAGTATGGTGGTGGCTGCATCGTGTTGTCATCAGCAAGTACTAGGGAGTTTTTAAAATTTGTATTATTATTAATTTTATTTTTGTACCCCTTTTTTCTCCCCAATTTCGTGGTAATTGTTTAGTAGCTACTATCTTGTCTCATCGCTACAACTCCCGTACGGGCTCGGGAGAGACGAAGGTTGAAAGTCATGCATCCTCCAATACACAACCCAACCAAGCCGCACTGCTTCTTCTTAACACAGCGCGCATCGAACCCGGAAGCCAGCCGCACCAATGTGTTGGAGGAAACACCGTGCACCTGGCAACCTTGGTTAGCGTGCACTGCGCCCGGCCCACCACAAGAGTCGCTGGTGCGCAAACCCAGGGTCTCTGGTTGCACAGCTGGCGCTGCAGTACAGCGCCCTTAACCACTGCGCCACCCGGGAGGCCCTGTACTAGGGAGTTTTTATTAGGATAATCCTAGAGGAAAACCTGGTTTAGTCTGCTTTTCAACAGCAACTGAGAGACAAATCCACCTTTCAGTAGGACAATAACTTAAAACACAGTCCAATCTACACTGGAGTTGCTTACCAAAACAACATTGAATAGCAATGATCAACAATCACCTTGACACAGATTGAAGAATTTTATAAAGTATAATGGGAAAATATTGTACAATCCAGGTGTGCAAAGCTCTTAGACATACCCAAAAAGACTCCTACAAAGTATTGACTCGGGTGTGAAATTAGGTAATAAAATCTAGGGTATTATGTGTAGATGGGTGAGAAAGAAAATCTATGCAATAAATGTTTCAACTCAGGCTATAACACATCAAAATTTGGTATGAATACTTTCTCAAGGCACTGTATATGAGGCCTCCCACTCCTCTTTCTATTCTGGTTAGGGCCAGTTTGCACTGTTATGTGAAGAGAGCAGTACACAGCGTTGTACGAGATCTTCCGTTTCTTGGCAATTTCTCACACGGAATGGCCTTCATTTCTCAGAACAAGAATAGACTGACAAGTTTCAAAGTTCTTTGTTTCTGGCCGTTTTGAGCCTGTAATCGAACCCACAAATGCTGATGTTCCAGATACTCAACTAGTCTAAAGAAGGCCAGTTTTATTGCTTCTTTAATCAGGACAACAGTTTTCAGCTGTGCTAACATAATTGCATAAGGGTTTTCTAATAATCAATTAGCCTTTTAAAATTATAAACTTGGATCAGCTAACACAATGTGCTATTGGAACACAGGAGTGATGGTTGCTGATAATGGGCCTCTGTACGCCTATGTAGATATTCCATAAAACATCAGCTGTTTCCAGCTCATTTACAACATTTACAATGTCTACACTGTATTTCTGATGGGAAAGGCGGCGGGAGGAAAGCCACAAGCTCCAAGGGGGGACAATTGTAATTGCCACTAACCTTAGCGGGGTTGGGCAACAAGGTAACCTAGGGGGGAAAAGCCCTAGGGAAACTGTAGGCACGAATGGTGAACTGACGGTGCGTATAGCTCACCCACTCACTTTGCGGATGTAAGGGAGACCAGTAAAGGGGTCGTAAAGAAGAGATATACAGTTGAAGTCGGAAGTTTACATGCACTTAGGTTGGAGTCATTAAAACTTGTTTTTCAACAATTGTTTACATACAGATTATTTCACTTAAAATTCACTGTATCACAATTCCAGTGGGTCAGAAGTTTACATACACTAAGTTGACTGTGCCTTTAAACAGATTGGGAAATCCCAGAAAATGATGCCATGGCTTTAGAAGATTCTGATGGGCTAATTGACATCATTTGAGTCAATTGGAGGTGTACCTGTAGATGTATTTCAAGGCCTACCTTCAAACTCAGTGCCTCTTTGCTTGACATCATGGGAAAATCAAAAGAAATCAGCCAAGACCTCAGAAAAAAATTGCAGACCTCCACAAGTCTGGTTCATCCTTGGGAGTAATGCCCAAACTCCTGAAGGTACCACGTTCATCTGTACAAACAATAGTACGCAAGTATAAACACCATGGGACCACGCAGCCGTCATACCGCTCAGGAAGGAGACGCGTTCTGTCTCCTAGAGATGAATGTACTTTGGTGCGAAAAGTGCAAATCAATCCCATAACAACAGCAAAGGACCTTGTGAAGATGCTGGAAGAAACGGGTACAAAAGTATCTATATCCACAGCAAAATGAGTCCTATATCGACATAACCTGAAAGGCTGCTCAGCAAGGAAGAAGCCACTGCTCCATTACCGCCATAAAAAAGACAGAATAAGGTTTGCAACTGCACATGGGGATGACAATCGCACTTTTGTTCTCTGGTCTGATGAAACAAAAATAGAACTGTTTGGCCGTAATGACCATTGTTACAGTGCCTTGCGAAAGTATTCGGCCCCCTTGAACTTTGCGACCTTTTGCCACATTTCAGGCTTCAAACATAAAGATATAAAACTGTATTTTTTTGTGAATAATCAACAACAAGTGGGACACAATCATGAAGTGGAACGACATTTATTGGATATTTCAAACTTTTTTAACAAATCAGCCCCTTTACTTTCAGTGCAGCAAACTCTCTCCAGAAGTTCAGTGAGGATCTCTGAATGATCCAATGTTGACCTAAATGATTAATGATGATAAATACAATCCACCTGTGTGTAATCAAGTCTCCGTATAAATGCACCTGCACTGTGATAGTCTCAGAGGTCCGTTAAAAGTGCAGAGAGCATCATGAAGAACAAGGAACACACCAGGCAGGTCCGAGATACTGTTGTGAAGAAGTTTAAAGCCGGATTTGGATACAAAAAGATTTCCCAAGCTTTAAACATCCCAAGGAGCACTGTGCAAGCGATAATATTGAAATGGAAGGAGTATCAGACCACTGCAAATCTACCAAGACCTGGCCGTCCCTCTAAACTTTCAGCTCATACAAGGAGAAGACTGATCAGAGATGCAGCCAAGAGGCCCATGATCACTCTGGATGAACTGCAGAGATCTACAGCTGAGGTGGGAGACTCTGTCCATAGGACAACAATCAGTCGTGTATTGCACAAATCTGGCCTTTATGGAAGAGTGGCAAGAAGAAAGCCATTTCTTAAAGATATCCATAAAAAGTGTCGTTTAAAGTTTGCCACAAGCCACCTGGGAGACACACCAAACATGTGGAAGAAGGTGCTCTGGTCAGATGAAACCAAAATTGAACTTTTTGGCAACAATGCAAAACGTTATGTTTGGCGTAAAAGCAACACAGCTCATCACCCTGAACACACCATCCCCACTGTCAAACATGGTGGTGGCAGCATCATGGTTTGGGCCTGCTTTTATTCAGCAGGGACAGGGAAGATGGTTAAAATTGATGGGAAGATGGATGGAGCCAAATACAGGACCATTCTGGAAGAAAACCTGATGGAGTCTGCAAAAGACCTGAGACTGGGATGGAGATTTGTCTTCCAACAAGACAATGATCCAAAACATAAAGCAAAATCTACAATGGAATGGTTCAAAAATAAACATATCCAGGTGTTGGAATGGCCAAGTCAAAGTCCAGACCTGAATCCAATCGAGAATCTGTGGAAAGAACTGAAAACTGCTGTTCACAAATGCTCTCCATCCAACCTCACTGAGCTCGAGCTGTTTTGCAAGGAGGAATGGGAAAACATTTCAGTCTCTCGATGTGCAAAACTGATAGAGACATACCCCAAGAGACTTACAGCTGTAATCGCAGCAAAAGGTGGCGCTACAAAGTATTAACTTAAGGGGGCTGAATAATTTTGCACGCCCAATTTTTCAGTTTTTGATTTGTTAAAAAAGTTTGAAATATCCAATAAATGTCGTTCCACTTCATGATTGTGTCCCACTTGTTGTTGATTCTTCACAAAAAAAATACAGTTTTATATCTTTATGTTTGAAGCCTGAAATGTGGCAAAAGGTCGCAAAGTTTAAGGGGGCCGAATACTTTCGCAAGGCACTGTATGTTTGGAAGAAAAAGGGGGAGGCTTACAAGCCGAAGAACACCATCCCAACCGTGAAGCACGGGGGTGGCAGCATCATGTTGTGGAGGTGCTTTGCTGCAGGAGGTACTGGTGCACTTCATAAAATAGATGGCATCCTGAGGGAGGAAAATTATGTGGATATATTAAAGCAACATCTCAAGACATCAGTCAGGAAGTTAAAGCTTGGTCGCAAATGGGTCTTCCAAAAGCACAATGACACCAAGCATACTTCCAAAGTTGTGGCAAAATGGCTTAAGGACAACAAAGTCAAGGTATTGGAGTGGCCATCACAAAGCCCTGACCTCAATCGTATCGAACATTTGTGGGCAGAACTGAAAAAGGGTGTGCGAGCAAGGAGGCCTTCAAACCTGACACAGTTACACCAGCTCTGCCAAGAAGAATGGGCCAAAATTCACCCAACTTATTGTGGGATGCTTGAGGAAGGCTAGCCGAAACGTTTGACCCAAGTTAAACAATTTAAAGGCAATGCTACCAAATACTAATTGAGTGTATGTAAACTTCTGACCCACTGGAAATGCGATGAAAGAAATGGAAGCTGAAATAAATCATTCTCTCTACTATTATTCTGACATTTCGCATTCCTAAAATAAAGTGGTGATCCTAACTGACCTAAGACAAGGAATTTTTACTAGGATTAAATGTCAGGAATTGTGAAAAACTGAGTTTAAATGTAAATGTATGTAAACTTCCGACTTCAACTGAATTTCAACAATACGCTTTCCTGCGGCACAAAAGGCTATGAAAGCCTCAAGCACAAGAGATTCCCTTGCCAGGAGTAAAAGCTTGGTAACTGGTCGTATGCAAGGCACCCCCTTCATAAAACAACATACCGTGGGGTGTTTTCCCACCATGTTCTTGTTGAAGGTTATATGACAGGCCGGGATAGCGGCTAGGTAGACCTTAACAGTGAAAAAAAAAGCCTCCCCTCTGTCTAAAAGGTCCAGCAGAAAGCATAAAACCTTGGATACAGAGTATTGGTAAGGAATTATCTATTTTTGGTCAAACCACTTCTCTAAAACGTATTTCCATACAGTGAGTGTCTAGAAGGGCTCTTAGCACTCTGGATAGTCTTAATGACTCCTGGAAGCAGGCCTGTCGCATCCAGATTTAACCTCTCACAGGGTAGGCCATTGCATCCAGGTGAGGGTGGAAAATCTCTCTGTTCATCTGGTTCAGCAGATCCCTGTGTAACGTTTTATTTGATTTATTTCACCTTTTTTAACCAGGTAGGCTAGTTGAGAACAAGTTCTCATTTACAACTGCGACCTGGCCAAGATAAAGCAAAGCAGTGCAACACAAACAGCAACACAGAGTTTCACATGGAATAACCAAACATACAGTCAATAATACAATAGAAAAAGTCTATATACAGTGTGTGCAAATGAGGTAGGATAAGGGAGGAAAGGCAATAAATAGGCCATAGTGGCAAAATAATTACAATATAGCAATTAAACACTGGAGTGATAGATGTGCAGAAGATGAATGTGAAGGTAGAGATACTGGGGTGCAAAGGAGCAAAATAAATAAATAAATTACAATATGGGGATGAGGTGGTTGGATGGGCTATTTACAGATGGGCTAAGTACAGGTGCAGTGATCAATGAGCTGCTCTGACAGCTGGTGCTTAAAGTTAGTAAGGGAGATATGAGTTTCCAGCTTCAGTGATTTTTGCAGTTCGTTCCAGTCATTGGCAGCAGAGAACTGGAAGGAAAGGCAGCCAAATGAGGAATTGGCTTTTGGGGTGACCAGTGTATTTTACCTGCTGGAGCATGTGTGGGTGCTGCTATGGTGGTCAGTGAGCTGAGATAAGGTGGGGCTTTACCTAGCAAAGACTTATAAATGACCTGGAGCCAGTAGGTTTGGCGAAGAATATGAAGCAAAGGCCAGCCAGCGAGAGCATACAGGTCGCAGTGGTGGGTAGTAAATGGGGCTTTGTTGACAAAACGGATGGCACTTTGATAGACTGCATCCAATTTACTGATTAGAGTGTTGGAGCCTATTTTGTAAATTACATCGCTGAAGTCGAGGATAAGTAGGATAGTCAGTTTTACAAGGGTATATTGGGCAGCATGAGTAAAGGATGCTTTGTTGCGAAATAGGAAGCCGATTCTAGATTTAATTTTGTATTGGAGATGCTTAATGTGAGTCTGGAAGGAGAGTTTACAGTCTAACCAGTCTATATATATTCTGCACATCTACCATTCCAGTGTTTAATTGCTATATTGTAATTACTTTGCCACCATGGTCTATTTATTGCCTTTACCTCCCCTATCCTACCGCATTTGCACATACTGCATACCTTTTATACTGTATTATTGAGTGTATGTTTGTTTATTCCATGTGTTGTTGTATGTATCGAACTGCTTTGCTTTATCTTGGCCAGGTCGCAGTTGCAAATGAGAACTTGTTCTCAACTAGCCTACCTGGTTAAATAAAGGTGAATTGAAAACAGGTGGTCTCAGACCGAACTGCGATCTGTACCCCTTTGTAACTGTAGACCGAGAGATGGCAGGCCAGAACACAGGGTGAACTGTTGGCTGCCACTCTCTGCTGCAGGGGGCGTACCCCTGGGTCAGCCCCCAAGTTTCCCTACAGGGGAACCAACTGGGCGGGACCTTGATGTGGCTGCAGCGAAGGACCGTTTTCCCAACTGTCGTCCCCGAACTGTGGGATCGATGCCCGCTGTACCAGTCTGAGATTCCTGTGGAAAGCCCTGTTGACAGCGAATTGCCTTCTCCCTGCCACTAAGCCTTGGTTCGTGGAGGGGTCGACCAGGGAGCCACAATTCTCCAGTCTAGGAGGCAGGAAGAAGTTGAGGGCTTCGCCCTCCTTCTTTCAAAGTTTGCACTTCTGCCACAAATGGCGGTGACAGCCAGCCAAAACAGTTCCTTCGGCTGCTTTCTCCTTGTCTTACAGGTTAGATAAGTTGAGCCACAAGGCTCTCTCCCATACCGCTCCAGCCTTGAATGGCGCTCCTGGAGGCTCGGAGCTTGAGGTCTCTGATGACACAGATCTAATCCCAAAGGTCTGGTTTAGGCTTGCAATAGCTAGGAGATTATGCAGCCTGTTAAGCCAGTAGTAGGGATTTAACATTAAATTCCCATACAGAATGTGTAGGCCTAGAGGTAACGGCTTGCGCCTCCTCAACCTCTTCCTCCTCCGCTGCCTGGAGGAGGTCAGTCATACCCTCGCCATTGTCTTCGTCGATGACGAGGTCCAATTCCCCCTTCTCCGGGGCCAATGTCTTTGGGATAGCCATCCATGACATCCTCCCATGAAGGCTAGGTCTGCGAGGCAGTCTCCCCACTCAAGTTCAGTATGGGAGACTAACCACATCGGGCTGCTCTGCGAGTTCTCCGTCGGAGGGTGTTAGCAGCAAAAGAAAACACAATGGACACGGCCAGTGGTCATAGAACGCTGTTCCGTGTGTTCGAGACAGTCGGGTATAGTTTTCCTGCATATGGTTGCTCCACATAGGCAAGGGTGTGCCGATGCTGAAGCAGGGGCCGGGGCCTTGCTCGGTACCCCTTGGGCTGAGCTAGCAGGCTCCATGGCTACAAAAACAGCTAATCCAAGAACAAAGTGAAAAGTAACTAGTGTTCGGCCACTTGGGAAAGTAGCCTAGCTAGTTAACACAGTGATAGCCGGAGAAGCTAATCTTTTACCAATGTCAATGTAGCTAGTGTTCGCCATTTGGGCTAGTAGCCTAACTAGTAAGCACAACATTAGCTAAAGGAAGCTAGCGCCTTGTTGGTCTTGCGAAGAACAAATGCATGTCTCTTGACCGATAAGCAGAAAAGCTAGGACGGTTTGTTTAGTCAACGTGGCACCGGAGTGAGTTGAACTAAATGAGAGAGCGAGCTTCCAGGTAGAAAAACTAGTCGGTAGGATAGGTAGCCTTACAGCGAGCAAGCCCGGTTAGCTAAGCCTTGCAGGTGAGCTAGCTAAGCCTCAGCAGCTAGCCTTGTGATGTTAGCTACAACAGGAGATGAGGGAAGAAAAGCAGTGAAGCTAATTCTTATCCTAAGTAAAAATATTTTCAATAAATTCACCCAACACAAATACGAGAGCTGAAAACCCTGCGCTCGGCATCATAACCTTGACGGCACACATGTGAATAGTTAAATAGGAAAACCGGTCAAGTCGTGCTGAGGAGAGTTGGATATAACTATTCTGAGAATAAGAGAGGTGAGAATGATTGGGGCGGGCGAGTGGCTCTTTAGTATGAGGGGAGCGGCTCCCTCATTCGCCACTCGACATGTCTATCTCTGACAGACGTGTACATTTGGTTCTTCAAGCTCCTTAGAGATTCTGGTGAATCCCACTTGTGAGATATTTAAACTAACAACTGAAAGAGAACCCCAGGGTCTAATGAGAAGCTTATTAACATTAAAATCATTGTTAACTTATATAATCTTATCATAGAGCTATGACCATTATTTGCAATGGTATCTATTCCTTATAGAACAGTGATGCAATATGTGGTCATCATATCAAGGGTTTAAACGTGGTAGAATGAATTAGCCTCATATTCGTTTTCCGTTTCTGCCATTTTTATGGTGAATAACTGTTTATATTCTCCATCCTTCCTGACCATGTAGCTTCCAGTGATACTGACATTCCTCTATTAGTGCTGAGCGATTAACCCATTTTTTATTTAAACTTTCTTACTAAACAATTAATTCACCGACGTTGGTTCAATTACATCAATTCCAATAAGTTATTTTTTTTTTCCTCTAGAGAGAAATCAAATAATTAATGAGAGAAATCAAGTCAAGAACTATGTGGGACGCTGGGCTGAAGAGCGATTTGGTTTTCATTAAGCAAATATTCAACCTAGTTCAGCGCAGAAACGTGGTAATTGACTACAATGAACATAATCCATTGCACCTGTTCTTTCTGTCTCAGACAGATACACTTTTATGCCTGCTACTTCAGGTTAGATCCGCATAGACCGCATTAGAGAGGAATGTACAGTACACAACACAATGATGAGAGGGATAGAGACCATTTGTGAAAGTATGCCTTATCTATTTTGAAGAACTAGTAAAATTATTTAGCGAGAAAGCTCTGCAGCATACTCAGTCAGACTAGCCAAGCTAAATAGGATGACTAAAGACAGTACAGTATGGGGAGCACAGAGATAACATTAGATGGTCTGGCTGCTACTGCCTGAGCCGAGATGAGATGATGACTTTAAGGAATGCCAAGCATTACAGTATAAATAACTGAAATATATTATTATTTCATAGCAATTTCCTATATGTCTACTTAATGTTGATTTGACAGAGAATGGAATATTTTCAATGTTTTGGCAATTGAATGTTAACTAATTTCCATTCAAAAGCAAAAAATAAATCAATAAATAAAAAATAAAATAATTTTGTCATTATAAAAATAAAATAGTTGTTATTTTTTAAATAATTCAACCAAAACCAAACCGACCTCAAAAACCACTAAATATTCTGCAAAGTGGTCATCAAAATATATTTTGATTTGTTTAACACATTTTTGGTTACTACATGATTCCATATGTGTTATTTCATCGTTTTGATGTCTTCACTATTATTCTATAATGTAAATAGTAAAAATAAATGAAAACCCTGGAATGAGTAGGTGTGTCCAAACCTTTGACTAGTACTGTATATTACATGGATTTATTAGACTTTTTAAAATGGCTTGTAGGCTATGTGTGGAAGCCAGGAGATGCTAAATGTGTTTATGTTAATTAACGGTCAATTACCTTGAGACCGACAGTTATTTGCTTGACAATCACCGGCTGATGAAATTTCGTAACCGCCACAGCGACTCCTCTGTGATCATGAGGGAGAGAATATTGGTTCAGCCCTGATCTAAATGAATACCCCATTCATTATTTACCAGTGTCTGAGATTGCAGCATAATTTGGAATTCTTCCTGCATGGCAAATGGAGTTTCTTTATTGCTGTAATTAATGGAGCTGGAGTTCTATTTTTACTACTTGGGCATAATTTCTGAACAGAGAGTATATCATAGTCTTTAGACTCCCACTATGTATTTTAATCACAAATGGGCTTTTCTCTCTATTCCGTCTGTCTGTGTGTGTGTGTGCGTTGGTGCGTGTGTCTGCATCTGTCTCTCAGGTTGAAAAAGAGTCAGGAGGAGGGTGCAGAGGGAGGGGAGTGTGAAGGAGCTGCCGAGGGGGGTGATGATGGTGATGGAGACGGATCCGGAGAGGCTGAGGGAGGCACAGAAGATGAGGATCCCGAACCCGAACCTGAGTCCTCCTCCAAACTGAGCATGTGCGGCTCGGTCTGCTCCTCTCCTGGAAGCTCCTAGCACCGCACCGCCACCTGGTGGTCTCACAGGCGTGTGTGTGTGTGTGTGTGTGTGTGTGTGTGTGTGTGTGTGTGTGTGTGTGTGTGTGTGTGTGTGTGTGTGTGTGTGTGTAACCATGCCTATAGATACTTTAACCTCTCCTATGTAGCCATGATGACTGTGGGAACAGGGACGCACAGCAGAACAACAATACACAGCAGGACACAAAATGGCTCCCCTATTTCGTCTTCTGTAGCATCCATCGTTAAGGCATGAATGGGACTGCAGGTTCCAGAGCGGTCCTGCCCTCCGCGCCCCTAGAGTAAGCGCTAACTCTCTTCTATGCAACGTACAGTATAGCAGGAAGGTACGGTATCATTGCGAGAGGGGATAACAAGCAGCAGTAGCCGCAGACACAGTATATGAGGTTTAAGAGTGTAAGATATTTTTTTAGCAGAGCCTCCCTGCTCTTTCAACCTCGACTAGATGTAGCTCCCACTGCAAACTCACATGCTGAATTATTCAAATAGAGTTAGGCAATCTTTGTTTTCTTTGCCTGTGTAGCTCTTTCAATCCCTCTCATTCTCTCTGTGCACCCTATTCGGAACTACAATAGTACTGTTGGGTTACCTTCCCCAAATGCCTTTCATTTCAATGATAATATATAATTGTATCACAATGCCAATATACAGTGTAGTGCACATAGAAATAGGATTACTATTATATTACTATGTTCTATGTGATTCTATTTCTAAGGTAGTGCAGTGGATAGAGACTTTAAGAGGTTAATACTGTTCCCAGTCGCAGAGAGTGAGCCTTATTAGCATATAATACTGTATGGGCCATTAAGGATAAGGAGGTTTTGCAAGTGTAAATAAATCACTAGTTCAATACTGTAAAACCACTTTAAATGGTGTTGATTGTTAATCAATAGCCATTCATCACAAGTAATTATTTCTACATTATGCATCAGCATGCCAGTTTGATTTTCCTACAGCGATTACGCTCCTCCACCAAAACATATTCCCCTACGGTGTTAGATTTCCAAAGGCCCTAAGTACAACTGCGGTGTAAATGGAAGGTTTCCCTCACCATCGATCTCTGTGACTGTTGCCAAGATGCTGTTCTTCTCACACTGTTCCATTGTGGGCTACATGCTCGTACTGCTTTAGTTCTTACCTGTTATACACAAACCTTGTCACTAACAGGGGATCAGTCGTTCTAGTCATTCTATTTTTATGGATCAGAAATGATCAACTTCTTTTGAATAGCTACATTATCCTTTAATAGACAACAATAGCTATAACCTAGTGGAATTTGACAATTGTCTCTCAAATATGATTGTCTCGATCAGTTCATATAGAAAATTATCATTGGGCAGTGTTTTGAGTTGTGTAGTTGAAACTTTCACCTAGTAGAGACAGTGGTACATTTAAGGTGGTGCCATTTACTCTCAGCATGGGCATCTGGGAACATGTAGCATAGTCCGCCTTAAAACCCTAAGGCCTAACAAAGTAACACGTGTAAATAGACTAGCCTAACTCTCCACAGTTTTATGTGGGACTTCTTACTAAATTAACGTAAATGTTACTAAATTAAGAGTTGTATGAAGCCAAACCTTCATACATTGTTGTACTGATCTTATTTCCAAGTGTGCAGGCACAACTTGTAGGCACATATGCCAAAGCTTTTCTACCATTTGCATAGCCATTTCTTAGGAACTTTGAGTGTGTGAATGTATGTTTCCTCTCTGCATAGAACCACTGTTCCTTCAGCAAGTGAAAATACTATCATTTGTATACAACCATTTTATTGTGATTATAGATAAATGAATGTTTTTGGGAGGAATTAAATAGTATTTAATTATATAATAAAAAATCAAGATGCCTCTTAAAGGTGAGGTGGGGAAAATGCAGTTTTCCTATAAAAATAAGCGCATTAACTACAACGATAGTGTCTCGAACCCTGCATGTACCTCTATTCAAGGTTTTATTCTGATTTTGTAGGAGAGCCAAATGCTAGGGTTTGCATTGCTTACAGTATGTGCACATGCAAGCTTCGGCCATAGAGATGGATAGAGATCTTTACTTGGCAATAATCTGTTTTTTTCATGGACATTGCTATTGAGGGCTTCCTCAATTTTAAAGTAGTCAACTGGGTGGGGATTCCTATGCTTGGGAGCAATAAGTTAATAATCAAAGCATTTGCTTCTACTTCAAATTGGATTACCTGGTTGGTAAATGGCTTTAATTAAACTGTATCAATGCCATTAGTGGCCACAATAAATAAATTACACACAAGATTTGGTTCAGGACTCCTGCACTGCAGGTGGTGGTAAATCACCAATATAAGCTGTATGCATTTTTCAAACGCAAAAGAAGAAGAAATTTGACCACTTCAATGGCGATGCCCATGCTCTCAGACGCTATAATGGGATAGATACCAAGATGAGTCGTCTAACTAAGTCTATGGCAGTAGCATACCTTGACTTTCGCCTCATCCAATCAGTGTAGCCCTGCCCTGTTTGCCTGTCTATGTGATGTCTAGGTTTACTAAAAACAAGATTTACGACCTCCTACAACTGTACAAATCATTTATTCCCAGTGTTAAAAGGATGGTATAATATTTTAGATTGTATGCAGTAACTTTTGACATCCTGTAGTTTGTCTTAAGAATATGTTCAAGTGCACAGGCTTTTCCTTCCTTAAATTGATGTTTTAATAAGTCAGTAATTATGCTCCAATGTGGGTAAGTTAGAGTTTTATGTGCTTAGTTATGTATATGGAAAAGGTATAAGCCCAAAGGTTTGGGGCAGTGTTTAAGCATGCCCTTAGATGGTCTTGGCTATGTGAAAAGTCTTAAATTGCTGCTAAATAACATACATACATATACAGTACCAGTAAAAAGTTTGGACATACCTACTCATTCCAGGGTTTTTCCTTATTTTTACTATTTTCTTTATGGTAGAATAATAGTGAAGTAATATAATAGTGATGATAATAATAGTGGATAGTGTAGTCAGAAAAACCATCAAGCGCTATGAAGAAACTGGCTTTCATGAGGACCGCAGAGGAAAGGAAGACCGAGAGTTACCTCTGCTGAAGAGGATAAGTTCATTAGAGTTAACATTAGAGTTAACTGCACCTCAGATTAGAGTCTAAATAAGTGCTTCAACAGACACATCAACATCAACTGTTCAGAGGAGACTGTGTGAATCAGGCCTTCAGGCCTGGTCGAATTGCTGCAAAGAAACCACTACTTAAGGACACCAACAATAAGAACAGACTTACTTGGGCCAAGAAACATGAGCAATGGACTTTAGACCAGTGGAAATCTGTCCTTTGGTCTGATGAGTTAAAATTTGAGATTTTGTGTTTTTGTGAGACACAGAGTAGGTGAACAGATGATCTCTGCGTGTGTGGTTCCCACCGTGAAGCATGGAGGAGATGGTGTGACGGTGTGTGGGTGCTTTGCTGGTTTAGAATTTTAGAATTCAAAGCACACTTAACCAGCATAGATACCACAGCATTCTGCAGCGATACGCCATCCCATCTGGTTTGCGCTTAGTGGGACTATCATTTGTTTTTCAACAGGACAATGACCCAACACACCTCCAGGTGGTGTAAGGGCTATTTGACCAAGGAGCATGATGGAGTGCTGCATCAGATTACCTGGCCTCCATAATCAACCAACCACAACCCAATTGAGATGGTTAGGGATCAGTTGGATCACAGAGTGAAGGAAAAGCAGCCAGCAAGTGCTCAGCATATGTGGGAACTCATTCAAGACTAGATGTCCTGTTGAAAATAAATGATAGTGGGACTAAGCCCAAACCAGATGGGATGGCGTATCGCTGCAGAATGCTGTGGTAGCCATGCTGGTTAAATGTGCCTTGAAATCTAAATAAATCACAGACAGTGTCACCAGCAAAGCACACCCACACCATCACACCTCCTCCACCATGCTTTACTATGGGAACCATATATGCAGAGATCATCCGTTCACTCACACCACGTCTCACAAAGACATGGCGGTTGGAACAAAATATCTCCAGACCAAAGGAAAAATGTCCATCAGTCTAATGTCCATTGCTCATGTTTCTAGGCCCAAGCAAGTCTCTTCTTATTATTGGTGTCCTTTAGTAGTGGTTTCTTTGCAGCAATTTGACAATGAAGGCCTGATTCACAGTCCCCTCTGAACAGTTGATGCTGAGATTTTTCTGTTACTTGAACTGTGTGAAGCATTTATTTGGACTGCAACTTCTGAGGCTGATAACTTTAATGAAACTATCATCTGCAGCAGAGGTAACTCTGGGTCTTACATTCCTGTGGCGGTCCTCATGAGAGCCAGTTTCATCATAGCGCTTGATGGTTTTGCGACTGCACTTGAAGAAATTTTCAAAGTTCTTGACATTTTCCGTATAGACTGACCTTCATGTCTTATCGTAATGAAGGACTGTCATTTCTCTTTGCTTATTTGAGCTGTTCTTGCCATAATATGGACTTGGTCTTTTACCAAATAGGGATATCTTCTATATTACCCCCATACGTTGTCACAACTGATTGGCTCAAACTCATTAAGAAGGAAAGAAATTCCACAAATTAACTTTGAAGAATGCACACCTCTTAATTAAAATGCATTCCAGGTGACTACCTCATGAAGCTGGTTTAGAGAAAGCGTGTGCAAGCTGTCATCAAGGCAAAGGGTGGCTATTTGAATGATCTCAAATATAAAATATATTTTGATTTGTTTAACACTTTTTTTGGTTACTACATTATTCCATATGTGTTATTTCGCAGTTTTGATGTCTTACTATTATTCTACAATGCAGAAAATAGTACAAATAAAGAAAAACCCGACTGAGGAGGTATTCTAAAACTTTTGATCAGTAGTGTGTGTATACACACACACACACACACACACACACACACACACACACACACACACACACACAGTGTATTTGGAAAGTATTCAGACCCATTGACTTGTTCCACATTTTGTTAAGTTACAGCCTTATTCTAAAATAGATTAAATAGTTGTTTTTCCTCATAAATCTACACACAATACCCCATAACGACAAAGCGAAAACAGGTTTTTAGACATTTTTGCAAATGTATTACAAACAGAAATACCTTTATTTACATAAGTATTCAGACTATTTGCTATGATACTTGAAATTGAGCTCCAGTGCATCCTGTTTCCATTGAGCATCCCTGAGATGTTTCTACAATGTGATTGGAGTCCACCTGTGGTAAATTCAATGGATTGGACATGATTTGGAAAACCACACACCTGTCTATGTAAGATCCCAAAGTTGACAGTGGATGTCAGAGCAAAACCAAGCCATGAGGTCGAAGGAATTGTCCATAGAGCTCCGAGACAGGATTGTGTTGAGGCACAGATCTGGAGAAGGGTACCAAAACATTTCTGCAGCATTGAAGGTCCCCAAGAACACAGTGGCCTCCATCATTCTTAAATGGAAGAAGTCTGGAACCACCAAAACACTTCCTAGAGCTGTCTGCCCGGCCAAACTGCACAATCGGTGGAGAAGGGCCTTGGTCAGGAAGGTGACCAAGATCCTGATGGTCACACTGACAGAGCTCCAGAGTTCCTCTGTGGAGATGGGAGACCCTTCCAGAAGAACAACCATCTCTGCAGCACTCCACCAATCAGGCCTTTATGGTAGAGTGGCCAGATGGAAGCCACTCCTCAGTAAAAGGCACATGAGAGTCCGCTTGGAGTTTGCTAAAAGGCACCTAAAGGACTCTCAGACCATGAGAAACAAGATTCTCTGGATTGAACTCTTTGGCCTGAATGCCAAGCGTCACATCTGGAGGAAATTGGCACCATCCCTACGGTGAAGCATGGTGGTGGCAGCATCATGATGTTTTTCAGCGGCAGGGATTGGGAGACTAGTCAGGATTGAGGGAAAGAGAGATCCTTGAAAGAAACCTGCTCCAGAGAGCTCAGGACCTCAGACTGGGGCGAAGGTTCACCTTCCAACAGGACAACGACCCTAAGCACATAGCCAAGACAATGCAGGAGTGGCTTCTCTGAATGTCCTTGAGTGGCCCAGCCAGAAACCGGACTTGAACCCAATCAAACATCACTGGAGAGACCTGAAGAACCCGATCGAACATCTCTGGAGAAACCTGAAAATAACTGTGCAGCGAAGCTCCCCATCCAACCTGACAGAGCTTGAGAGGATCTGCAGAGAAGAATGGGAGAAACTCCCTAAATACACGTGTTCTAAGCTTGTAGCGTCATACACAAGAAGTCTCGGCACCTAAAGGACTCTCAAAGGTGCTTCAACAAAGTATTGAGTAAAGGGTCTGAATACTTTTGTAAATGTGATATTTCAGTTTACATTTTTTAAGTAAATGTCTAAAAACCTGTTTTTGCTTTGTCATTATGGGGTAGATTGATGGGGGGAAAAACAATTGAATCCATTTTTGAATAAGGCTTTAACGTATCAAAACTTAGTCAATGGGTCTGAATACTGTACGAATGCAATGTATGTATGTATGTATGTATGTATGTATGTATGTATGTATGTATGTATGTATGTATGTATGTATGTATGTATGTATGTATGTATGTATGTACACACACATGCAGTGGGGTCTGAAATAAATCACACCCTTGAAAAAAATTAGCAAAAATGACCATATAAATAATTCAAATACTGAGCTATATTGTATGCTAAAAATGTTTGGGAAATTATATTATTTTATACTAATACAACTGCTCAGAGAAAGATATTTTGTTTAACAAGTAATACTTTCATATTTGCATAAAAGCGTCTGCTAAATGGCATATACTATCATATTATGACTTTTTTCAAAAGGTAGGGGTCAAAATTATTGACACCCTTTTTTCAATACCTTTCAATACCTCATGAGGATAACAGTACTGAGACATTTAAAAAATAAAAATGTTTTCTGGATTGGAGAACCTTGGGAGGGATTTTAGACCATTCCTCCATACAGAATCCTTCCAGATCCTTGATATCCTTCTTCTATGCTTCTGGACCGCTCTCTTCAATTCAAACCACAGGTTTATTATATACAGTATATATACAGCTCTTCGACGTGTCTTTACATTGTCCTCTCTAATGACGATTAGATTAAAAAGTTGATTGGATGCTCAGTCTCCACTGCTAGAAATGGCCATTGTAATTATGTTCAGTATTTGTAATGAATAGTCATGGAATTTAATAGAACCCTGGATAGCTTTTTTCAACAATATTGTAGCCTAATATCATTCCCTTGGTATCTAAAATTCATCTCCATTCCTGATCGGATGTTGCTTGCCTAACTCGCAAAAAAATCGAAACTATGTTCTTGCCAATGTGTTTACATTCTAGTTTATCGGATAACATTGTTGTAAGTATATTTACCTGGGTGTTTCAAACAGCATTGTTACAGAGCGAGTGACCAACTACCACAGCACCTTTACCGTGAACTGGATAAGGATCAACGCTCTCACATCTAACATTAGTGTCTGATCTTTGTAGAAACATTTAGTAAAATAGTGTACATTATTTTTAAGAACAAAAAAAAAACTGGTTTGATGATCTATGACCCCTCTCCTTTTTGTGATCCGATTTTGAACATGTTCTGTAAGATTTTTATGGTGACTAAATAAATACACTTGCAACTAGCCTGGGTCTCAGTGGAAGCCTTGTACTGTACCTATTCAAACTGCTCTGTGTATTGAAACATACTGCTTTAACTGCTTTGATAAATAAATACATTCCTTCTAGTAGTCTCTGTAATGATTTTGTTTTTGTCATTCATCCACATTGAGATGATTAGTGGTCCCTAACCACAGATACAGGGTCAGGTATTATTTACAGCCCCCTAATGGTTTGGTATTGGATTGGGGGTTAGGGTAACCTGATTCTTGATCTGTGGCAAGGTCTACCTTGTGACTTGGTGCTGCATGTGTCACTCTTGACTGACACCAGGGGGCGGAAGAGAGGCATGGGACAGAAAAGGGTCAATCCCACCCAAAACAGAAGACATTACCAGAGAAAACAGTCAATGGTTTACGACTTTGATGTAAACATCCGGAGAGGCTGGGGACACAGTTACCCCTGGGTGTAGGGATTCAAGTTCAGCCAAAGACGAGAAAAAGGATGAGTGCCCGAGGAACAGAGCAGTGTATTACGGGGACAAATAAGCTTTAGTGTTGTGATCTAGCGACTGTACCACAATATATACTAAGCTTGTGTTTACACTTTAGAAGGATTGTTTTATACCGTTTTTGTCCACTTACAAAATACAACTTCAGCAAAACAGCAGAGACAGAGATTAGTCTTTCATTGTTTGACCTAGCCAGGTGCACCCTCATCACTTCCTAAAGCTAAAGTGAAGTAGAATTAGTAGCTGCTCAACAGAGATCTTCTCCTCTTCCTCTCTCAGGAGTCGCCATTCTCTCCCAGTCCCTGGCCGTCCAGGATGTCCACCACAGGTTTTCCAACAGTTTCCAGCAGGGGACTCCACTCAGGGGCTTCTATGGCATCCAGCAGCATGGCCAGCTCAGCCTCCAGCTTTTGTACTGTGTCCTCTACATGCTGCAGGAGACAGACAGGGACCATCTATCAGCCCAACTCACATGGATTCTTAGGCCCTGTCCCTTTAACCTAGACCTGAGTGTCGATCTTAAAGACTTGCTCCGGGAACTTTAGCGACTAGTAAGTATTTTTTTAAACTCCCGCTTTGGGCTGGATGTGTCCATGTGTAGTTCATACATGCATAATCTATGAGCAGATTTACTGTTTTACCTTAATTACCCACGAAATACCTAGTATGAAAGCAATTGTTTTCTGGAGCTGTGTGGTGCCATTTTCCCTACAGTTTCCCCCACATGGGCCAGCCCCCAAGCAATTTGAGTGACAGCTAGCAAGATGCACACAGAACGATTGAGATAGAAATGACACGGTGCACATATCTGCACATATGTGACGTAGTAAGCAATTTTCGGGGATCACTTTTGGGTCGTGAGCCTACTTTCAGAACTAATGACTAAAAAGTACCGGAGAATCTCTTTAAAGAATTGGATCGTGAGTAAGATATGGCAAAGTTTCCATATAGAATATCAATGTACAAGCTGAAGCTATTACCATTGTTTTTAACTATCCTATACCCACCACTGTTTTGAGGGTTTAAGTGCCTTGCTCAAGGGCACACCAGCATCTAGGATTTGATACCAGCAACCCTCCAGTTATCAGCTCACTTCCTAACATATTTCCCCTGTCAGACCCGTGATTCAAACTGGCAACCCTCCGGTTGCTGGATCGCCTCTCTAAATGCTAGGCTACCCGCAGGGGATCGGTTCTCCTCAAATGCACTCAATACTCACTCAACATCAATACTCTCTGGGTGGCGTGAATTTAAAGAGGGAGAAATGTTAGTAACTGAGTGAATTCCACTGCTGAATCGTTTGGATGGGCTCTTTAGCTAAAAAAAAAAATCTGATCCTTCAAAGGAAATAGTGCAGATAGTTTGGCCGTCGATCAAACGAAAAAAAAGTTGATATACAGTATTAATGTTACAAACCACTGGGAAATCTTCCAAATTCCTTCAAAGATCGAGTGTCTGATTGAACCCTTTAAGTCCTACTAATTAAATCACTTAGAAGAATATTACTATGTCATACTAAAGAGTGCCATAAAGGTCACACCACATTTTTAAAAAAGCAGCATATGTAAGGACCTGTTATATCACCTTTTATTATGCTATGATGTTTGGTTATGAGTGGTTTGTGAAGCAGAAACATATGTCTTATAACGTGTTTATAAAGGCTTTATTAGGCTTTATTGTTTAACGTGTGACCAAACAAGACCGTGAAAAGCATTGATTACTACTCCACCTTCTCCACTACATCCAGTCTGTCATGAAGAGTACTGTGGTCCTGACAGGCACTCGACCGGACATCTCTGGGTTGGAGCGCAGACTCGGGTCCTGATGGAAAACACAGGCCAGCAGGGATCATTTTTGATTACAAGACAAATATGTGTTATCTTGAAGAACAGATCATGTTTTCTCACTTTATTTCTGACTTATTTTTTATTTCTGACCAACACCTGTTCTTTTATCATTTCAATAGCTTAATCTTACTGTACATCCTTCAAACAGGCTAGACTAGAGGACATACTTATAGACTTCAATACACACCAGAGCAGAATTCTCAAAACCTCCCTGAGAAAACCCAGTGTATTTTTTTTCTCTACTATCTCTATCCACAGTTTAATTTCTTCTCTGCAGAAAGGGCAAAAAACCTCAGTTCTGTTCCATTATGAATCCAACTAATCAGTAAAGGTCACCAAAACAAGTCTTCCTTGTCTCCTCTCCCTTGTTCTCCCTCCCTCTCCCGTCTGTCTGGTTCACAGACCGTTCAACGTGTTTTCTATTACCTCTACATCTCCGCTCTGCGGGCAGCCTGCTGCCCAGCCAATCAGTTCACCACAAACCCCTAGCCACATGCCATTCTGCTGACATGGCGCTCCAGCAAACGTAACCAGGATCAGTACACCCTCACTTTCACCAGGCCGTGACCCAGTTTATTCAGAAGTGATGCCGATGATCCAGAGTCAGTGCAGTATGGGACAGAGTTAGTGCAGCATTGCATACTTGCATAACCTTAGGCCAAATAGACTCCACCTTTTGGCTTAGCTTTGATACACAACTCAACACTGTCTGGCAGTGAACTGTGTGGTGCTCTCAGTTGGAATCAACCTTGAACCTTTATGGGTTGGGTGTGGTGGAGAAACATGGAAAAACATCCATACATTGTTCGACCACCTTTTTCCATTTGCCATGCAGGTTTTATGGTTCCAATTAACCACCTACCCCTTTTTAAGAGCCCTTATTTTACTCTGTGAGCTGGTGGCTGGTGGCTATGGCAGTGAGGAATGTGGCTGGGATGTGTGGTCCGTTTGTCTGTGAAGACAGGTGTCTTCTCAATGACGCATAGAACATGTACAGTATAATCTATGTCATGGAGCCCTGTCTATTCTCTTCAGCCACACTTCCTGTTGCACCTGGTTTCCATGACGTCACAGAACGTTTTAACATAAACCATTCAAGCTGGAAATGTCTTTCTTACTATATATCGTCCTAGGACCGTAGGAAAGTTTTTTTAATGTAGATATGCACACTAAAAGGCATTACAAACACAGAACAAAGACCGTTACATACAACATATATATATATATATATATATATATATATCAGTCTGTTGAGGGTTGAATTTGGCCTCTCTCACATGTATAGTAGT